>NW_028275162.1:19265426-19578503 GCF_013281855.1 Momordica charantia | reverse complement strand
AAAATTTTATAAATAAGAACCAAAATAATGATCATTTTATAAAAATACAAGGACCAAAACGATTATTTTGTAAGTACATAGATAAAATGAACAAGAATGGATTATACAAAAAAATGAACCATAATTAAAAGTAAAATGACTAAAATAATATTAAGATCAAAGTTTAAATACTTAGATACTTTTTAAAGTTAAAAATATCATACAATTATGAAAATCCAATAACTAGACTGTGTAATCAAATCTTCTATTAAGTCATATTAACCATACAAATTAATAATGTGGAGTTTGTTAGATAAAAAATATATCAATTATAGGATATGTTTAAATAAATATATACAAAAGGAAGAAGTAGAAATCATGGGATGAGAAAATTTCCCATTTAATCTCAATTAATAATTTCGTCCCACAGTGGCTCTCTTATTTCAGACAAAACCCCTTGTCTTTCCAACCATTACATTAATTACTATGTTTGTGTTCCAATAAAGGACACCCTACAACCTTCGAGAAATGGCAGCATTTCTTTAATATCTCACTCTTTTAACTAATGTTTTTCGATGGTTGTTGGCCTATGGTCCTTTTTTTAGGTTTATGTTTTTAATTTTTCCTTTTTATCTTCAATTGTCTTTTCAATCATTTTCAATCACAACAAACCCTTGTTTTCTTTTTTCCATTTATCTTATCAAAGTATACTACAGAGAAAAAAAAAGCAAATGAATCTTCATGTTTTAACCAAAAAAAAAAATAATAATGACTAGGTCTCCAAGAACACTTTAAAAAATGCCTCCAAAACAAAGAGTTAACACTTCAAAAGTTTTATCAGTAATGGAATGATTATGGAGAATTATTATTGTTCAATTAAAAAATTTGCATATTTTTTTCTCTAGTATGGTGATATTTATTTGAAAGAGAGAGGACCGTTGGAATTACATATGAAGATCGTGTACCTCTCCAACGGTTACCTTCAAGATTTCAGACGAGAACTATGTTACGAGGCAGGAGAAGCAGTTGCGCGGTTACTGATTATGGGTTGGAGTAGTATATATTGTTTGTGTTGGGAAATTTGGTGCTCCAAATATAGTTTCCCCCTTCTACAATTATCCAACAAACAAGTCAATCACACGATACACAAATAAGAGATAGAAAAGCATAAAACGACACAATAATTTATACTAGTTCACCCCAACAGTTTATGGGTTGCGTCCAGTTTTTCGCTCAGATGCGGGTTCCACTATAATATGAGATTGGATACAAACACTCTCAAATATATCTCCCCGCAAATATACGCTCTTTGGAGCTCCCAATAAAAGTCTCATAGCTTCTAAGTATTTAACCTCAATATACTTAGGTCCAAGGAATGAAAAACTCACACAATTATAATCAAGATACAATTACCCCAAAACTATCGATCTCGATTTGTCCTTTTTGTTTTGCCAACACACGAGTTGTCACCCCAAATTGCCACAAAGTTGCTGCCAAATCACACAAAAAATGGCAGCAAACAATATGTTTTATTTCCCACAGCTTGACCTAAACGAAAACGCATAGGTTCCTTAAATATAACAGTGTAGCGTTGAGACGCTGCCCTAAAGCGTTGAACCAATCTGTGGCCAGGTGTCTCGACACTATGACCTGAAGCGTTGAAACATGCTACGCCACATCCTTTTTTTCTGATTTTCGTTGCAGTGCCGCGGCGCTGTGCCCACAGCTAAAATCTTGCAGCGCCCCATTTCAACTCTTTTTCATTCCTTCGATGTCCCGACGCGATCTCGGCTCAACTCGACTCGTCTCTAACTCATTCCGACGTCGATTTGGTTCCATCAATCCCAACAGTTTGGTAAAAGCTGATCGAGATTATACTTGTTTAGTACAATCTACCGGTACAGATCCAAATAAACTATCTCCTCAACAATTATGTCGGAAGTCAACTATCCATTTAACCACGATATGTCCTTTCTTGGGATTCATCCTTCATCATTCACATAATTGACTATAGTGGGAGATGATTTTGATCTTGCATTAATAATATTTTGAAGGTGATAATAAACCTGATCAGCTTGTGTAATATAATGGTTGAAAGCTTGAGTTTTGTATAATTGGATAATTTTGGATTTTGTCCAAGAATGTGTTACCTAAAATAGACAAGTTATTGGTTCTATATGATCTGTAATGTTTAGCTTGTGATGTGTAATTTTGAACAATGTCAAATTGCTATATTTGAATAAATTTGCGAACTTGGAGAATTCAATTTCACCGGGTCCATGTCGGAGACAGCGGGGCAGTTGTTACACCATTCATGCAGGCTACTTATGCGACAAGGAATTTCGCTACCTTAGGACAGTTAGAGTTACTGCCGCTGTTTACCGGGGTTGGTCGATCGCACATACGTAGAGTGCGTACTCAAATCCTCCTTTTGATTTACACGTTGGCCTCTTTAAATCAATAAGCTAATTCACGATCGTTGTTATACATACAATAATTTTACTATTTATTTAAATTTAAAGTTTAGTTTAGTGAAATTAAAATTATAAGATTAAATTAACTCACCTAGTTTAAGTAAAAACTTCACGAACACAGTAAGAATTTGAAACAAATATTAAAAAGAAAAAAACCAAATGTGCATCTCAAGTAACTTCTCAAATTATTTGCTTCAGAAAAAAAAGAAAAAAATAAACTTCTCAAATTATTGTTATGCTTTTGACATTGTCCCATTCAATACTAGTGGAATTTAACGGTTGAGATTTGAGGTTTCTTCTTCACTAAATTTTCAGTCTTTTATTTTTTAATTTTCTTTCATTAAAGATTAGATTTAATTTTATGTTATTTTGTTGACGTTGGTTACAAAATATTTGTACACATTTTCATTTTGTACCACATTTTTTGGATCACCAACCTTTGTACTTTCATTTGTTTATTCACAATTTTGGATCAATTCAATTTGCAGTTGATTTCTCATCTATTGAATTATACTCTCTCACATTTCATATTTGCTCATTATTCATCAAAAAGTTGGGAATTTTACTATTGCTATCCCTTTCATTTTCTCAACATTAACAAACCATATCATATACATTCAAACCTTTTTTTTCTGTTATTTATAAAAAAAATAATGAAAATAAAATCTCACCCCCACCCAAAAAAAACAAAACCCAAGACAATTAAAAAAAACCTATGACCATATAGTACAAATAGTAGGTTAAATAGAACCATTTGAAATTATAGACAGATAAATAGATGTAAAAAAAACCCAGAAAATGAAACAGTACAAATGTCACTCAAAAGATATAGTTTTGAAAGAAATATGATCTATTGTAATTATCAAGATTTAAAATTTTTACCAATATTTTCATATGCTCATGAGTTTAGTTTGACATTGATATTAATCAACAAAATATTAAAAAAATATCAATAAAACATCACTTAAGATAAATTATAAGAACTTTTTAATGACGAAATATTTATTTGTTATTTTAAATATATTTTTAACTTGATTTTTTTCTTTTTTAGAAATATCCATGGACATCAATACTTTTACCGATATTCTCATTCTTTTTTTTCTTCTTCTTTTCCTTACTGTTATTTGCAATCTCGTATCTGACCAATCGCTTAAGATTTGTAAATTTGTATATATATAGTACTCTTTTATCAGTTACTTAATAGAACTAACACATGTAGAAATCAGTTACATCTACCAATTATGTTGGGATTAAGGAAAGAGGTAGCTAGAAATTTAATAGAATGAAGATCAAGTTTTTTTTTTTTTGAGAAAATAATTAAGATCAAGTATTAAAACATAACAACAGATATTATCGATGTGACAAAATATAGAACATGTTGGAGACAGATTTCATCACGCACATGACAGGTAGTGAGTGGATGCAAAATATGACACGTGGTTTATAGAGGTCGTGGAAGATCGGCCAAGTATGCACATCTCGGCTCATCTCATCGGTCGAGCCGAATCCATTTAGTGGCCGAGCTGAACAAGCTCATTCAGACTTGCGTTCCCATGAGAGTGGTCGAGTCAGTTGGCTTTCCTCAGCTCGGTCACGCCTCCGATATACTCCACGACAGCACGCCGCATTTCACGGCAACCTTAAAGAACCGTTGAGGCCTTGTTGGGAACGCTGTCGGGGTTTCATTTCACTCGTCTAGAGGTACGCGAACATTTCGATTCTCTCTCGATTTAATTCGGACTTTTGCTGACTTTGACATCGGAGTGCTCACTCTGTTTTGCAGATCTGCTACCTGACATTTGAAGTTCACTACCCAGCTTATCTAGTCCAAGCCGATGTTCACAGAGTTGGTTGATTTCTTGATTCAACAGAACACGTTAATAAATAATTACTTATGATTGTTGTAAATTGATATCTAGGTTAATCATTGATTAGATTAATCAAATATCTAGGTTAATCATCGATTATATTAACCGATTGTTTAATTTATAATTGTAATTAATAAAAATAATGACTATTTTCCATTTTGTGTGCGTCTGTTTTTTAAAGATATACACGTCAATTTATGTTCAAAGTTTCCCTTAGAAAATTGAGCCCATTGAGGCCCAATTTGGAGAGATGTTCTACGGAACAGCCCAATGCAAGAATAGCCCAATTGAGAGATGCAAAGGCTAAATTACCATGGTTGCATCTAGGATTCTAGATGCCTTTTGTGGCTCTCTTCTCTTAAAAACATATGAGATAATATCTTGGGAGAGCTGTTTTAAAATCGTATTTACACCAATGTCTTCAATTTTCTAAATTTACACTTTTAGATATTTTCATCTAGAATTTTATTCTAATACCCTTTCTACCCTTATTTATTGCTTTTTAATATATTATAATTTTAAAATTTAAAAGATTTGAATCCTTAATTTGTAATTATATTCATTTAATTATTCATTCAATTTTTCAACCTAAAATCCTCAAATCTCTCAAAGATTTGATCCTCTCACCAATTAACAACTTCCATATTTGTGAAATCATGATTTGAATTTTCCACTTCGTTTTCTACCGTCTCCAACCTCCTTCGTTTGCCGCCGCCTTCCTTTCAGATGTCAGACCTTCATCAACGAGGACAGGATACTGCATACCGTCTTCTTTTAATTCTTCTTTCCTTCTAGATCTTCTTCTTTTCGTTGCCGAATAGACTTTCCGTCGACGTTGTGTGCTTCCATCAACGAGGTATTTATTCCTTCAATTTTCGTTGCACTTTTCCAACGCCGTGCAGCGTTCTTCCATCGACGCCGTTGAGTGTTCTGTTACCTGTCCCCTTCTGTTTTTACCATTGATAATTATTAGTCTTCTGTTAAGATTGGTATATATGGGGATATATTTTATGTATGTGTATAGAAAATTGAAGTTCTAAACGTCTCATAGTCTTAGTATTCCTGATTATATTCGTATATATGGGTATATATTGTATATGTGAATATATCTTATGTGTATATATCTTATATCACATATATCTTATAGTTCTGTAGAAAGGGTCCTCCATACCATTGGTAATTATTAGTCTTCCATTAAGATTGATATTATATGGGGATATATTTTGTGTATGTGTATAGAAAATTGAAGTTCTAAATGTCTCATAGTCTTAATATTCTTGATTATATTCGTATAGATGGGTATATATCTTATATGTGTATATATCTTATGGTTCTGTAGATAGGGTCCTCCAAAATTGAAGTTCTAAACGTCTCATGGTTTGGACGATTGTTATTTTTGGATTTTGGGGGATTTTGGGATATTGTTTCAAATCCTTGTC
Source organism: Momordica charantia (assembly GCF_013281855.1). Taxonomy (NCBI): domain Eukaryota; kingdom Viridiplantae; phylum Streptophyta; class Magnoliopsida; order Cucurbitales; family Cucurbitaceae; genus Momordica; species Momordica charantia. The sequence continues at coordinate 19,572,743 of NW_028275162.1, read as the reverse complement.
AATTTCTTTTTTTTTTTTTGTTTCTTTCTTTTGGGAGATTTTTAGACGGGATTTAAGAGATATTTTGGGAGGTTATGATTTCAATTTTGGGGAATTTAGGATTTTGTTTTTAATGTTTTGGTGTTTTAATTTGTTTTGGAAAGTATCATTAACCTAAAATTATGGGATCTAAATTGTAACCTTTCAATTAATCAATTCTGCATCTTAAAATGAATTAAAAATTAATTTGTAGATACAGGAGGGTATTTAAGTAATTTATGTAATGTGTACCTTTTTAAATAAGGTTAATACATGACAAATGTGTAAATTCTATACATTCTATCCTTTTATGTAATTAGGATCTTTAAATAGCTCATCAATGTACTAATCCCTTATTTTTTAGTATTCAAATAAATGTTAAATTACCAATTCAATTCCTTTGATTCGATCGCTGTTTTAATTTGATTTCTATTGTTCTAAATTTTATATAGTTTAGATTTTGTCTCATTTTGATTCCTATAGTTTTAAAAGTTTCAATTGAGTCAAATATCACATATCGCTCGTACCATTATAGGTTATGTTACCATATTGATTTATGTGGCATATTATTATTTATGTGACAAACGAGCTAGTCTTTCTTTTTTTTAAAAAAAAAAGAGCTAGTCTTTCTATTTAACTGATTGTGTTAGCTACTTGTATTAGGGTTCAAAATTGAGTTTAAAATAGGAGAAATTTATTTTTTCAATAGAAGCGTCCCTCCAATAACCTAAAGATCTACCAACATATAATGGATACTTGTAAATGTAAGACGAATCTTCGAATCGTTATCAATGTTTTTCCCTTTTCAAGTGCGGGTAGACCTTTTATTCTATGGAGTCGTGGAACAAGTTATATCCAAGGCAATTCCTTGATTGAGTTATGGAGTCCACCATTTTTTATAAAAGATTTGAATTGGGTAGGTCTATTGCTCAACTTTTGAATTCTAATACACTCATTTACGACTCAATTTAGTTTTTCTAAACTTAAACAATTATTTTGTGTTAGGAATATGCTTGTCCCAAATAAAATTATTCATTAGTCCAATGAAAATCCCACTCACTTGGGCGTATCTTCTACTCGGCCATTATCCACGACTAAAAAATAATAATAATAGACCTTTTGAATTCGGGTCATATGGATTAAGATTGGTTTGTTGGAGTGACGCAGGCTTATAATTGAGTCAATCTAATTCAAATTCTTTTTCTTATTTTTAGATTCATTCAATCAAATTCAAATAGTAAAAATTTATATTTTAAATATTTTCAAATATTGAATTTAAACCAATTACATTCAAAAAATATAAAAATTTTGATAAATATACTTTCATGTGATAAACACATATTTCATTTTTTTTTTTAAATTAAAACATGTAAAACATAATATATTATAAATTAGAGCATAATAAGATAATAATTATACAAAACTTATAATATATATGATAATAAATTAATTAATAATATTTTAGATTGAACTAAATATTTAATTGATAACTACAACTAATTTACAAATATAATACTAAACACGCCTTGAACAATTTTCTGAATTCAATTTTCAAATCTACTATTAAACATATATTTTAACTTTGAAGACACCAAAAATATGAAATACAACTCTAGTGTTTCTATTTTCAGATCACTAACCTGATGGAAGTTGTTGACCATTTTGTGCATATTGTATGGTAATATTACATCTAGTCGTAGCCATGTAGTACAAATATAAACTGCAGTTTTATGCATATTTACACAACATATTCACCAACTTGTACCATCATTCACCATCTTCTTTGCATCATCTAATTTTTTCATTGTTAAAACTGAGATTTTTTTGGGGGAAAAAACTGACAATAATTAAATTATCAGCTATCCTCTTCGCCTATATTCAATTATTTCAAATGGCAAAACAACTCAGTTATAGGCAGTCAGCTGGGTCGAATATTTGGTTCCCTAATAAACTGCGGTGTGGGAGATAATAAAAATTCACAGTAACACAACAATTAAATTATGTATAGATAAAGTTACATACCTTATACCTATACACTACAACCAGGCTGCTCTTCAAAATCTTTCAGCTTTCTGCATTAATGGCCGAAAGAAAGTGTTTAAAAATGGCCAAAAATGTAAAATCTCACCCATCCTTCCCGTCAACGAAGAAGATACATCACACGGGCACTGTCGCCTTCTTTCCCGCCTCGTGTGGCTGAGCAACCTCTACTGTTCGTTCTTGTACTGCCTTGTTGTTCTGTTCAACTGCTAGTGGCTGAGCAACCTGCTGCTCTGTCGGTTTTTGCTCGACTGATGGGGGGGTGGCCTTGTTCTGTTCAACCGTTGGAGGTGGCGGTGCCAGTTCCAGTTCTACGGGCACGCACGGTCTCCAGATGGTATCTTTGCCAACATCCATGAGAGCGATGCCCAAGGCCGACAGCTCGGCTCTGATATGATCACTTCTGGCGAAGTCTTTGTTTTTCCTTGCTTGGGCTCTTTCTTCAATCAGACGCAGTATATCATCTTCCACCATCTCTGCTCTCTTCAGGGCTTTGTCTTTCAACTGTTGCAAAACCTGCACAGTGGAAACAACTAACCTCAGAAATGTATTGTTGAGTTTCATAATCATTCAAATATTTGAATCCTAATAATTTAATCTATGGATTTTCACCTTGTTCTCTATCACAATCCTAATATTTTAAAATGTTTTATTTTGATCTATTTAAATTACAAAAAGATCCATTTCGGACATTTACGTTAAACTTTTGTCATGCATTCGAACAAAAATGTTAGTAGCCTCACATAGACCTATGTTTATTTAAAGCCAGATGTTAAACATTTGGAAACAAGTGATTTATGATAAATGCAAAATGAAAATTTAACTGCAAAAGTTAAAATAATTATTTTATGAAATTTCAAGAATCAAAATTTTAAAGTACAAGGACCAAAGACAAGGAGCAAAATAAGATTTAAATCTAAGGAAATAGAATATATAGGGCAGATTATATTTACTTCGGAGTAAGTAGAAGAGGACAGCAAGCCAAGAACATCTAGAACTTCTCTCACTTCTTTCTTCACACTGATAAGGGCCTGAATCATTGAGAGCTGTTGTTTCTTCGGTTGCTTCTTCTGATAAAATCAGAAACATGAACGGTTATTTTACATGAAACCAAAAAAATATGAAGAGGGGCAGAGGGATGGGAAAAAATGGAAAAGAAAAAAACAAGTATTTTTACCGCTGTAGATAAGCCAGTAGATTAATTTTATTTTATCAATTTGAACATTAAACTTAAATAAATGGTAAAATTATCATCTTCTTCACTATCAAATTTTAAAAATTAAACCAACCCAATAATCACTCAAGACTAACAAAAACATCCAAAACCAACTATAAAAACAATCAAACCTAGTAACAAATATACCACCCATCACCGATGCAAATATAATCAAGGTGCCATAAAACACTAAAACTCAGTATGAAAATATCCAAACCCGGCAAAAAAAAAACACCGACACAATCATAAAAATCAGCCCCTCAAATCTTGCCCACAAAAGTGCTCACATCAAGTTACAATTCTCAAAACCAACAAAATTTTGAAAGTATAGATTCCAACGCTTATTTAAGTTTAAAGGATCTGACGAAACTATGAACATAAAACTAAATCATTCAACTAAGGAACAAGGCATTGAATGTGCTAGATGCATGCAGAAAACTGTACCTTCAGCGAGGTTAAAGTACTATTTATAAACTTCAGAGCTTCCTGGAAAGCACCAGTCAATATATGTGCTGTGTTCAAGTCATCTGCCATTCTAGTTTGAAATTCAGAACGTAGATTACTGATGCATTCTTCAGCGGCAGAAGTAACAGGATCCTTTTTAGCTGTCTTTCCCAAACCCTCAGGCAGGTTTTCCCCTTGATGTTTTGATAAACCATCTTCACAATCTTGCAAAGTCTAACAATTACCCAAAACGATACCATGAATATCAAGAGCCTTATGTAACCCATCTATGGGCTTTTGTAATCCCTTTCATGGGGTTTGTAATTTCATACATCAAGAGCCAATATCTCAATAAAATGATAAATACAGACGATCATCATCTGATAATAATGCCAGAGGGGATTAAAATGCATTGATGGGGTTACGAACCTGGTATATATAATATACCGTATCTGATGCACTATCCAACTGAGAGACAGTGTAGTTGAGAGGAGATCGATAGTGAGCACTTATTAAAAAGTGTCTCAAAACCAATGGATGATACCTTTCCGTAATCTACAGAAGAAGGTTAAAAAAGGAATCAGTAAGCAATACCAAAACAATAAACAAAAAGTAAAAAACTATAATATCTCCTTTAGGCCCATACTACCTGACGAATGGTGAAAAAATTACCCAGTGATTTGGACATCTTCTCGTTATTATTTGTTACATGCCCATTGTGCATCCAAAAACTGATTTTGCTCTCTTGGCAGGCAGCACAGCTCTGTGCAACCTCATTTTCATGATGTGGAAAGATCAGATCGATACCACCTCCATGGATATCAAACTTAAAAGTAAGATAATGAGCACTCATAGCACTGCATTCTATGTGCCATCCTGGCCTTCCAGGACCCCACGGGCTTTCCCAACTTGGCTCACCAGGTTTTGCAGCCTATGTAATTTACACAAATTAACAACACTATACAACTAATTCCTATTTTATTCCAACTTCATAGCCTAATTGATATCCACGTTATACCTTCCACAATGCAAAGTCAGCATGATGACACTTTCGCAGGTCAACAGCAACCCGTTCACCTGCTCTATGATTTTCAAGCTTTTGTCCTGACAGCTGGCCATAATTTGGAAACTTTTCCACAGAAAAGAACACGTCTCCATCAACCACATAGCCATATTCATTCTTTATAATCTGCAAAAATTTATCAACCAACGATGAAATAAGACGGCAATCAAATCAGTCAGGAGTAATTGTTACCCTTAATTCATGTCATGAACATAAAGATCTTCATATGAAGCTATGTGGCAACACAACTATGGTTTTATGAAATGCAACATACTATTCTTTTAACTTCTAAAGAGAACGCACCCTAAATTAAACAATAAAAATATCCTCCAACCTATTCGAATCATTCACATGAAAAGACAATTGTAGCTAAAATTTCAACATGCACAGGATACTGTGCATATTTAATTTGTAGTTTTGTTTTGTCCACATAAGGTAAGAAATAAAAGATATCCGTTAATAATATCATAGTTTTCAACAAGAACACAACATTTGGAAAGATCTTCAGGTGGCAAGCACACTACACCAGAAACTTCAGCTCACTAACTAACCATCAAGAATTCATACTGTGAACTTTGGACCACACTTGGCTAGGTGTGAGACAAAAGTTACAAGCATTCTAAAATATAATTGTAGATAATATATTGAAGGGAATTAACAGTGGATGCACTCAGTAATTTGCAAAAACAAAGAAAATTTAAGTACTTTGTATATGCGGATTGATCATTGGTGCATTCTGAATTTTGCTTTCCTTTTTGAGTGGGTATAAAAAACATACCTGAGTTATCATATCCTTGATTTGTTCCAAGTGATCTGACACACGAGGTTGGTGTGTTGGAGTAAGGCACTGAAGGTCGGCCATGTCAGCAAGATACTCTTGGCAAAATCGATCACTTAATGACAGTGGATTCTCCCCACACTCATTTGCCCGTCGAATTATCTGTTAATAGTAAGAATAGCAACTTCAATATAAGTACTAAGAAATCTGACAAGTAGGAAAAACCCCACCTTTGCCATTAGGAAAATGCTAAAATAGACAAATTAACCAATTTAACAACATAATGATTGTCTCCAAGAGTTAAACACTGACAAATGACCATCAGGGATGGGGGAGATGTTAAATAATGTTTTTATAAAAAGATGATCGATATTCCAAACAGAAATCAAAGGAATTAGCCAGTAACACAGAGTAAACTTCAGGCCCGACAGCCTGTTGGGACAACCCAAAGCCAGGGACTTTTGTATTAGCAAATAAAATCTCTGGACTCAAGCACTCAAAAACCAACAGCTACCTCAGTACTCAATGAATGGCTTTTAGGGTAAGTTAAGGAGTTCATTAATGAGATACACACATGTTAATGATTAATCTATTGTCTCTTTCTTGGAAAGATAATCATGGTCATGTTATCCTTTCTTATGATTATTAGCTGCCCCAATTTGAGTTTAATTTTAAGTATAAAGGGAATAAAATTAAAAAATGAAATTAGACGAGAAATGACCAAGAATATCAGTAGAACTGTAGAACCACATCATGTTACCCATTATGACTCATGTAGTATAAATAGTTGAGCTTACAAAGAAATGGAAATAAAAATGATTCTACAACGTACAGTAGAAAGAAATAAGAGTCTTAGTTCTAAAAATGAGGCATACAATACATGAATCAATAAATGGAGCAAACAATACGTATTCATAGAAACATAGACATGAAAAAAAAAAACATCTCTAATGATGATGTCCTCCCTGTTCTCTCCATAAAATTTACTCAGGCCACCACCACCTCACCTTTATTATGGCCTCAGTGGGGGGTGGTATCTGAACAGACAAATTGGATTAAGCAGAGAGAAGATTGAGTTTAAGTAAAGACCAGCTATTAGTGTTAGGGTAATCTCACTTCAAAATAGTTTTCCCAAGACTGCATCAGCCATTAGGTGGCAAATCCTAGAGTTTCCTCATTAACATATGTTGCTCTGAACAACAAGGGGATGAAATTTGGCCTCGTCAAAGGGCCGTCAATATTTTAAAAAACAGTACATAATGCAAAGCAACGAGTCTCTTGACCGACTCAAACCAAGAGGCAACCAAGATGCAATGACCAGATTGAAGGGATGCAGACTTGAATAGATAAATAAGTAAAATATATATATAACAGAAATTTGTAAAGTAAACACTAATTGATACTCCTCCAATTTTCCTCACTTGACGATCACAGTCTCTTTAAACACATTTTTACAGTTCAATATTCACCAAGTGTTGTGTTGCTCTGGGTCATGAAATTACACCCTTTGTTGCACTGATGGGCACAAGTCACAACTGAACACCAAAGCACACCTCTGCAAGCAGAACCCTTGATCTTTTTCCTTTTTTCTTTTTTCTTTATCTTTGTAGTTTTCGCCTAGTCTGGACTCTAAAAGCAAAAATGAAAGAACACTTCACAAAGACACAGCACAGCAACCTGAAGCTGCTATATGTGATTTTTTCCCTAAATGACTCCTTTTTCTAATTTTTTTAGGATATTGCTGGGTTTTCGCCATCGTGCCTCAATACATTGTTGTCTCACCCTGTTTCCATGAAGATTAGGCTCGTGGTGGCAGAATAGCAACCATGGCATGTGCCTCTTTAAAAGGTGGCACAACACGCTCTACAATCTACTGTGAGGAGAAGAAGACAAAGGCACATAACTGCCAAATAACACTGGCTTGGTTAGTTTGCCAGTCAGAAAAGGCACATTGCTGAATCAACTATACAACTCTGATGCCATCTTGGGTAGCATTCCCACTAAGACAACTTGAAAGTTGAAACATTAAAAAAAGGTTAACTTCTTCACTTGAACTTTGCCTCTTAATTGTCTATTTCAGTGGATAAAATGCCTAAAACATGGCTCTCTGGCCTAATCGATGCTGCTAATACAATCAAGCTGATAAGAACCAAAGTCATATTTCCCTTCACTGTCCTTTCACATTATAAATTATCTCAACATGGCTCTCTGGCCTAATTGATGCCACTTGGTCCATTTTCCATGTGGTCAGTTGTTAAAGATATTTTAAATTCTGTGGAACAATGAAACTGAAAAGAGAGTTTCGGGAGATTTGAAGGGCAAGAAACCAAAGAATTTTAAAGATAAAACTAAAGAGTTAGATGAAGAGTGAAATACGGCTAGATATCTTTGTTCATGGTGGTGTGCTGTCTCTAAAACTTTTTCCAGTTCCAGATATGAATCTTACGATTAATGCCAATTGAAGGTCAACTTTGTAAACTGGCTATAGGAAGATTGGTTATCCTCCTGTTCTATAATACTTTTTCTATTGTAACTGATAGTTTGTCTCATGTCAAAAATAAATAAATAAATAAATAAATAACAAAAGTAAGAAACTCTAAGAAATCATCCTTCTGGTCCATCATAGAACCACAAGCAAATCATTAAACTACAGCTAACACAACTTCCTGCTTGGTGTAAGACATGTATACAACTCTACACACTCACCTTGTCATCAACATCAGTAAAGTTCCGCACATAAGTAACTTCATATCCCAAGTACTTAAGATATCTGCAATGAGTGTTGTCACCACGTTAAAAAATAATAATTGAAGCATTTGACGGAAATAAATCTTCAGAACTGCAAAATGAGTCATCAGACATGTAGAAAAATCTAAAAGTTAAGAGAATCAGATAGTCATGCTAGACAGCTAGATGTATTAACGACTCTCATGAGAACGAGACTCCCAATATTCAATCTCCAGTTTAGACTATAGTTGCACATTATAAATTATGCTCCACCTTCTAGACCAATCAGAAAATAATAAAATTTGAAAATCTTTGGTTCTTCATATTTATTGTAAACATTTAGACAAAAATACAATTGAAAAGATTCACTTTGCAGAGGTACTCTATCCATTGAAATATTAGATATCTCATGCCAATTATACCAATGTATGAGTAATAAAACATCCCAAGTGCCTCAGATTATCTAATGAGTTCATCTAGAAAAATGTTCACCCTTTTTAGGTAATAATTATGAAGAGGTAAAAGTTTTCTCGTTCAGGAAGTTCATTATAGAGTACTTAGCCTTACAGAACTACAAAGAAAATGTACATTTAGCAAGATAGATCTCCTTCACGTTACCTACAGCTTACAGCCTCATAGTTAGCGTCTCTCACTCTCATATTCCCACTCCAAAATCTTTAAATTATCAATCAAGCATCGTTGACATTTTTGTATGCACCTAATTCATTCGTACAAGTCAAATCACCACTAATAAAACGCTAAGGTGTATCCATATCCATAATACTAAGACTTGCTTCGGTTTTTTGTCCCTTCCATAATGAACTTACATATAATTGCTTCAATACTACCAGTATGACATACTGATTAAATTTTACAGAAAAACAAAGAACCGAGTTACCAGTAACAGAAGTTCTACTTCTCCGACACTTAGCTAAATACAACCAAGATAATAAATAAACAGTTCCAATAAGGTATAAAATTATGCAACTCCCGGAACCATTATATGCCGGCGCTACCTACAACCTCATAATCCAAGAGCCAAAAAGAAAATCTGGCTGATGGAATCAACTGCATATAGAAATCGGTATACCTGTAGAGGACGTCGAAGTTGACGGCCGCGCGGGCATGGCCAATATGGCTGAAATCGTAGGCCGTGATGCCACATACATACATGCCAACCTTACCAGGCTCCTTCGTCGTGAAGACCTCCTTCTGCTGCGTCATCGAATTGTAAACCCTAAATTCCTCCTTCGCCATTCCGACGGCAAACAAAATATCCTTCCTCTCTCGTTGAGATAACAGCAACAAAGAGGCGGCGAAACCCTAACCGCCGCTGAATATGGTTTACGGCGTAACCGGAGCCGGAGTTGGAGGTTCCGCCGTAGATCTGAGTCTGAAATTTTTGACGCTTGGAATGACGGACGGATTTGTTGTATACTGGCGGCAGTTCCTGGATTGGTAACGCGTCGCGACTTGATTTGGATCAATCACCACCGTTGAATCAAGAGGAAAGTGTAAAGTAACGTCCAAGTCTTTCCCTTTCTGATTTCTGCACTCATTTAATTTGGATCAAAACTTAAATTAGTCGTCTGTTGATCCTTGATTATGAATGAAGTTTCAAATTCAGATTTTAGGTAATTAAGAATCATATATCTATTTGTGAGTTTGATCTCTTGGTACTAAAAAAAAATGAATTACTCTCTTCCTTATTTTATAGGAAATGTTGAGGTTTGGAATATCCATCTAATTTTAAAAGATACATTTTTACTAGTGGTCGAAAACTACATCGGGTCAAAAGTCCACTTTATCCGTATAATTATCCACTATTTTTATATTTATTTTGTATATTTTGAATTTATTTTTACTATCAATTTCGGTGTATTTTGCATCTTGTATGATGACTTCATCCAAGAAGTTTGGAAAATAGTTATAAATGGTCTCTGACCTAATTTTGTCTCCTGTCATCGTATGAATTTGTAATTTATATCATTTTTAATTAAAAATTTAAACTTAATGTTATGTATATAAATACATATTTACTTTTTGTACTAGTTTTTAATTCCCTCTCGATTATCCATTGAATAATGACATATCATGCTAATTAGATAAATTTAAATGGAATTAATACAAAAAGTAAAAACAACTGGACAAAATAGAGTTGCATGCTGGATAAAAGATATTTTGTGACTTAGAAAAACTGATATGTCGGATGTTTCCCTTATTTTATCTTGGTGTCTAATTCATTATGCCAACAGTATCAAATTTCTACTCTAAAATAGAAATGAGCGGGTATGACCAAACAATCTACTCTTTCTCTTAGAGTTAGGGGTTCGATCTTCATTCTCACACTTGTTTATTAAATAATAATAAAAAAAAGTAGGTTATGACCCACACTTGTTTATTAAATAATAATAAAAAAAAAGTAGGTTATGACAAAAGAATCTTTATGTTCCTTATTTGCACTACCTTTTCTTAAAATATTGTATATTTTACCCTAAACGGACAATACAATATAAAGTATATAGAATTAGAGTGTGTTTGGGAGTGATCTTGTCATTGCCGTGGTCAAAATCACTTCCTTCCCAATTAAAATTAGGAAAGTTTAAAATTACTTTATATTGATTTTTAAGGTACCACTTAAATCACTAATTCTACCATCACTTTAATTTTCTTATTTCTTATTGAAATGTATTCGTCTTCTCTTTTTGTGAGAGTGTTTCTCTCTTTTTGAGAGTGCGGTTTTCTTCGGGTTTTGGGGAGCCTCTATTAGGCTTCTGCAGGTTAGGTCAGTCATGGATGACCTCGTTGCCTGTTGCGAAAACCTCAATCTAACTTCTGAAGAGAATGAGGTGATAGTGATTGACAAGGAAAAACCAATAATGAATGAGGACAATGTTCAGCTTTGTGTGGTGGGGAAACTCCTATCAAGCAAGCGTACAAGCACGGAGGCATTACAATCGGTAATGAAGCAAGTTTGGAATGTTCATGATACCACAAGGATAGAACCTATCGGGATGAATACGTATGTCTGTCTATTTCGATCTCTAGGAGAGAAAACTCGAGTCCTAAACTCCGGACCCTGGACTTTCAACAAATCCCTTTTTGTCCTAGCTTCTCCTTCCGCCACAGATCAGCCTCTTGCAATGAATTTCAATGTTTGTGCTTTCTGGATTCAGATCCATAACATACCTTTTGAATGTATGTCTCAGGAGATGGCTCTTATGCTTGGGAGTAAGGTAGGTGAGGTTGAAACAGTGGACAGTGAAGACCAGGAGGGTTGGACAAGACCTTACTTTCGGCTGCGAGTGAAGATTGATATCTCGAAGTCGTTGCGGAGAGGTTTGAAATTATGTGGCAGCGATGGAAAGGATATGTGGTGCCCAATTCGGTTTGAGAAACTACCAGATTTCTGCTATGAATGTGGAATAATTGGTCATTCAGGAAGGGAATGCAACAATCGTAACACTCTTTGTCAGAACCAGTATGGGGAGTGGTTACGTGCATCCTTGCTAAAGAAGAATGTGGGCTTGCGTGGGGCAGAAACTGGGTTTAGGGGCGGCCGTGGAGGGCAAAGTAACAAGGGTCGTGGAGGATGGGGGGACTGGCGACGGTTCGAAGAGGAGAGCGAGGAGAATAAATTTCCGGCAGATGTTGTCCGGAGGGAGGTGTCGGACAATGCGACGGTGGACGTTCCGGCAAGGGGCGATTCGGGGGAATCCGGTCTGGAAGAGGGGTCGAAAAAGGTAACTCCTGTCGAGAGGGCGGAAGATACGGAAATCTCATTAATGAGGCAATCATTCCCAAAAGAGACCACTATTCATGAGGGATTTAAGGAAACGGAAGAAAATGAGACCGTCATTATTACAGATAGTCTGACCATGGATCTGGATTTAAATGCCCAAAGCAATAAATCTGGGCAGGATGAGGAATTTGATATGTCTAATCAAGGCTCTGGGTTGGTGGACATTATGAGGAGTAAGTCAAATGGAACCCAAAAGAGTTGGAAACAGGCTGCTAGAATTCTACCGGTTTTAGACTGGGGTTTGGAGTCGCTAGGCCCATCTTGTGGGAAACGGAAAGGGAGCCCAGCGGAAGAAAGTCAGGGCACTATTGTTTCTACTAATCAGAAACTCTTGAAAATGGATAACGGAAGCAAAATGGGCTTTAGTAATGGGCCGGCGATGGAGGTATCAGATTTGGCGGAGGCTGTTATGCAGCCCCGCCAAACTCAATGATAGGCCTATTCTGGAATGTTCATGGGTTGGGGTCTCCCACGACATTCCAAAGTCTGCATGATTTAGTGCAGATCTCGAAACCTCATATTTTGTTTCTTTCTGAAACAAAAGCTAGAAGAGACAAAGTTAACAGTGTTAAGCAATGGCTGGGTTTTTCAAACTGTATTTCGGTGGATTGTAAAGGGAGAAGTGGTGGTTTAGCTTTGATGTGGCAGGATACATTGACTTTCAACTTGATCTCGTTCTCGCAAAATCATATTGATGGGGGAGTTGAATTTGAAGGGAATATTTGGCGTTTAATGGGATTTTATGGGTATTCGGAGGAAGAGAATCGTCATCTTTCGTGGGACTTAATGCGTTGGTTGAAAGGAAGCGGATCGACGCCATGGCTCATTGGTGGCGACTTTAATGGAATTTTAGCCCATTCTGAGAAAATTGGGGGGAGACCGAAAGATGACAAGTTGATCAATGATTTTAGTTTGGCGGTGGATGATTGTGATCTAATTGATATGGGATTTTTGGGTGAAGCTGTGACTTGGTGTAATAGAAGACCAAATGGTGGAACAGTTTTTGAGCGGCTAGACCGGATTTTGTGCAACCCGGGCTGGGCTTCGTTATATCCAAATTTTGACGTGAAACATCTAGACTATCGAACATCCGACCATAGACCTCTGCAACTAAGTGTAGTACAAGATGTCTTTAAGGGTAGATTGATGACAAAAAGGCTTTATCGCTTTGAAGAAGCATGGCTGGAAGATCATCAATGTGAATTGATGGTAGTTAATGGGTGGAGCAGTGAGGTCCATGACAGCAGCTCTCAATCTTTAAAGGCTAAGCTTCATACATGTGCTAACCATGTTCTGAAATGGGGTCGGAATAAGGCGGGTAATTACAAGAGAAGATTACAAGAAGCAGAAAAACAGTTACAATTTGCAATTCATAATCTCCCCTTTGTATCTGACCGAACCAGAATTCAGACGGCAGAATATAATTTGGAGAAGCTTTTGAATGAAGAGGAAATTTATTGGAGGTAACGATCTCGCGATCATTGGCTCAAATAGGGTGATCGGAACACAAGGTGGTTTCACAGTAAAGCATCTTACAGGAAGAAGAGAAATGAAATAAATGGTTTGTTTGACACTCAGGGTCATTGGGAGACTGACCAGTCTGTGGTGGCAGGTATAATCTCTGACTATTTCTCAACTCTTTTTTCCTCTTCAAATCCAAGCCTTCTTGATATTCAGCAAGTTTCAAAAAGTGTTGAGCCTCGGGTCACAGATGCCAATAATAGAGACTTAATGAGAAGCTTTAATTAAGAGGAGGTCCTTCTAGCCCTAAAACAGATTCATCCGAATAAATCCCCGGGGCCAGATGGATTTCCTGGGGTTTTCTATAAGAATTTCTGGCATATTGTGGGTAAGGATGTCATTGCGTGTTGTCTGAATGTTCTTAATAATAATTGTGATTTAAAACCTCTGAATGAGACTATGATAGTGTTGGTTCCGAAAGGGAGTAGTCTTAAACATGTTTCTGATTTTAGGCTCATTTCTCTGTGCAATGTTAGCTATAAAATTATCTCAAAGGTTCTTGTCAATAGGCTTAAAAGAGTTCTTCCTACGATTATATCGCCTAACCAAAGCGCGTTTATCCCAAAAAGGCACATTGTTGATAATGCAATCTTGGGATTTGAGTGTATTCACTCTTTGAGAAATAGGAAGGTGGGTAAATCAGCTTGGGCTGCTTTGAAATTAGATATGAGTAAGGCCTATGACAGGGTGGAATTGGGCTTTTTGGAAGAGGTTATGCTTCAGTTAGGCTTCGGAAAAAGCTGGGTGGAATTAATTATGAGATGTGTCCGTTCGGTGACTTTTTCCTTTAAGTTAAACGGAACAAAGTGTGGGCATATTGTGCCGCAAAGGGGGCTCCGTCAGGGAGACCCTCTTTCTCCTTATCTGTTTCTCATGTGTGCAGAGGGCTTATCTAGCCTCCTTCATCAGGCAGCCAAGGAAAATAGGATCTCTGGACTTCGTATTGCTAGGTATAGTCCCCCAATCACCCATCTCTTCTTTGCAGATGATAGCCTGTTGTTTTTTAAGGCTAAATCTTGTGAATGAACAGCGATTAGTGACTGTCTTAAAAAGTACGAAACTGCTTTGGGTCAAATGATAAATTTTGATAAGTCTGTAGTCGCGTTTAGTCCTAATGCTTCTGGTTTGGTGAATGATATAATTAGGAACATTTTCTCAGTCAATATGGTAGAATGTCATCAACAATATTTGGGCCTCCCAAGCTTTATATCTCCAAGCAAGAACAGTCAACTATATCAAAGATCGTGTTGGGAAGCATCTCCAAGGCTGGAAGAGCAAGTTATTCTCCATTGGAGGGAAGGAAGTTCTTATTAAGTCTGTTGTGCAGGCAATCCCTTGTTACTCTATGTCGTGTTTCAGGCTACCCAAAAATCTTATTCATGAGATCAATTCCTTAACAGCTCGGTTTTGGTGGGGTGACAATGATAGGGAGAATAAAATCCATTGGATTGGATGGAAGACCCTATGTAACCCAAAATGTCAAGGGGGAATGGGATTCCGTGACCTTGAACTTTTCAATAAGGCTTTGCTCGCTAAGCAGGGATGGAGAATATTGAATGAACCTAACTCTATGCTCGCGCAGGTCCTTAAGGGACGGTACTTCAAATACGGTAATTTCCTTTCGGCCAAGGTGGGAAGGACTCCGTCCTTTATATGGAGGAGCTTGTTGTGGGGAAGATCGTTGCTCACAGAGGGGGGTCGTTGGCGCATTGGGAATGGGGAGAAGGTGAGGATTTATAGGGATAACTGGCTTCCAAATTATCCATCTTTAAAAATCCTTTCTCTTCCTCGAGTCCCTCTTGATACAAAGGTTAGTTTCCTGGTGGATAGTGATTCGAGGCAGTGGAAGACAAATTTGATTCGGGATATGTTCACTGAAGATGAAGTAAAGACCATTCTTTCAATTCCTCTTGGTATCAGCCTTGCAGCTGATAGGCTTATCTGGAATTTTGAGAAGAATGGGATCTATACAGTTAAGAGTGGTTACAAATTGGCTCATATGCAATCTCCGGATACTAGTGCCTCTACTTCTTCGTGTGAATGTTTAGCTTTATGGTGGAAAGATGTTTGGCAGCTCAATCTTCCTAGTAAGATTAAGGTTTTCTTCTGGCGTCTTTGTTTGGATAGATTACCAACGGGTGCTAATCTTATTCTTCGAGGAGTAGATGTTCCTAATTGTTGTGCTTTTTGTGGAAAGAAAGGGGAAGATGCTTTGCACTTGTTCTGGACCTGCAAAGTCATTAACAACCAGAGGCAAGTGTCGAAATTTAGCCATCTTCCTCAAGATGTTAGGCCCCTTTCTCTGTTGCATCTGCTTAGAGATTGCAAGGATATCCTGAGTTGGTCTGAATTCGAGGAATGGGTTGTTTTCCTTTGGGGAATTTGGTCTAGACGAAATGTGAAAGTGTTTCCGAATGGAAGAAAGATGGTGGGGGATCTGGATGGTTGGACAAGTTCTTATGTCTCTACCTACAGAGCTGCAAATTCACCTTCTACATGTTTACAACATGAAAATGAAGTTTTAACTGATAACAATAGATTCCTTTCACACAGGCATAAGGATTCGCTACCAGATTCAAATTGTTGGAAGGCTCCAACTGAGGGAGCTTTTAAGATCAACACAGATGCATCATTTTCGTCTATTAATCAAACAGCGGGTCTGGGTATTGTAATCAGGAATTTTCGTGGTCAGGTCATGGCAGTAGGAACGAAATACCTGGAGTTTGTTTCATCGGTTGACGAAGCTGAGGCCTTTGGCGTTCTGGAAGGGATTCGTTTGGCTCTGGATTCTGGGATTCATCCGTTTCAGCTAGAAACCGATTCTTTGCGAGTATTTAATATGCTCAATCGAGAGGATGAAGACCTCTCGGAAACAGGAACAATCATTTGTTATGCAAAGTCTTTTATTCCAGAAGGTTTGCATGTTCCTTTCGAGTTTACAAAGAGAGATGGGAACGTTGTTGCTCACCTTTTGGCACGAAGAGCGTTGCTTCAACTGGAGCATGCTGTCTGGATTGAAGAGTGGCCGGCGGAGATTTCGGCTGCGTTAGCGAAGGAGTGCCTAGACCTTTTGGTGTAATGTTCTTTTTCTTCTTTCCGTGTTGTTTCCTTCAAAAAAAAAAATTCTACCATCACTTTTGTAGACACCGTATTTGGTCCGGCTCGCTTTCGTTTTTTTTTTTTAAATTTTATTACTAATTTATTTATTATTTTTTTATTTTTTTATGTTTATTGATTTAGTTTAAAATAACATAATTTACTTTATTATAAAATTTAATGTAAAGTTTTAATTGAATCAAATTAAGTTTTAAAATTAGATTTTATTTGAAAATAATTGGTTTTTTTTAAATTGATTTTAAGATAAAAAAAAAACAGTTCCCCCTCTTTGATTTTTTTCCTTCATAGGTGTATCCCCTCCCCTTCTTCTCCTCCCTCTTTTTCTCTCTTCTCTTCCCCATTTTTTTTTTAGGTGTATTTAAGGAGGGTTGCAGTGGGGAGGAAAGACAGACAGAACCCATACAGAGAAGAATTCACTTCCTTCTTTCTCTCTACCATTACCTTCTCTTCCTCTTCACCCAGGCCGGCAACCCCGACGATACACAGACTACACACGTCCCCCGGTGATCACAAGTTCAGACCAACCTGCACCACAGTAGTCCAGCGCAAAGTTCTACAACCGACGCACGGATCACCGACCGCCTGAATCCGACCTCGAGTGCTCCTTCACGGTTTCAGACCCGTGGGCACACCCAGAATTTCCTCACTGTAGTACGTGGTATAGAAAATGGTTGTTTTAGAAATGATTTGATTTTTTTTTATTTGTTTTAAATAAGCTTGTTTTAAATTTGATATATATATATATATATATATATATATATATATATATATATTAAAATAAATTTGTTTAAATATGATTTGGTATATTTTAAAATAGATTTATTTAAATATGATTTGATATATTTTAAAATAGATTTTTTTAAATATGATTTGATTATTTTTAAAATAAGTTTGTTTTAAATATGATTTCATTATTTTTAAAATAAGAAATATGATTTGATTATTTTTAAAATAAATTTGTTTTAAATATGATTTGATTATTTTTTAAATAAGTTTTTTTTTAAATATAATTTTTTGTTTAAATTTTAAAAACAAGTTTGTTTTAAATGTTTTTTTTTTGTTTTAAGGAAGTTTGTTAGAAGAATTTCAAATCTAAAATAAAATAAAATTTTTTTATTTTATTATTATTATTATTTCTTGTTTTAGTTTTATTTTTTTAACATGTTTTTTGAATAAAGATTTGTATGATAAAAATTAATATTGAGTTGTATCATATGGTGTTGGCATAGTGGTAGGTTACTTAGGAGTAATTCACACGTCTTAGGTTCGAGTCTTTTCTTGCCTAAATTAATATTTTTTTATATCATTATTTTACCAAACAACTATTTTAGATAAAATATTTTTTTAATATAAAAAAAACTTTCTTTTTTATAAGATTTCAAATCTTAAAACATTTATATAAAATATTAAATAATATCTTAGGATGTTAGCACATTGGTAAGAAATTTATATATGGGCTCTCATATCACATTCAAGTCTTGATGGCCCCTACACTAAAATTATTTTTTTTATTTATTAATTTTTCTTTTCTACTAAATAATTATTTCGAAAATCCCAATGACAGAAATTGGATCTTTCCAATATTCTCGAGGTGATAATTTGTTTTTCTAATGGTCTTTGCGCCACTCATGCTTGTTGTTGGTTCATATTTTATCGTAAAATATGAACCAATAAATTTGGGACATTTAAAATCAAACACAAAAGTATTTTTCTTTTTGGAGCAAAGTATAATAGGATAATTTTTTACAAAATATAGTACCGTTTTCGAACAGGTGTCGTAGGGTGCTAACACCTTCCCTACGCTCAACCGACTCCCGAACTAAAATCTGTTTTTCGTAGACCAAGTTTTTAAAATAGGTGACCAATCATACATCGTAGATGATTGGTGGCGACTCCAAACTCTAATCTCTAAAGAGACCCTTCAGGAGATGATGTCGGCCGCTCCGCGTCGTGATGACGTTGCGACAACTTTCAAAGACACTCTTACTCTCATTTATAGTTAAATTCAAAGTAGCATTGATGGTTGGGATTAATCTCAGGGAGAGAATTTTCAATTTTCACAAAATCTCATGTTGTCTTCTTCACTGCCATAATTTTAATCTTAAAACTCATCAAAATCAACTATATAAATAGGTTCTGTCAATCCAAATAACCTCTCCTTTCCTTCATTAGTTGTTAGATTAACTGGGAGAATACAAATAAAGAAAGAGTAGAAAATTAGTGTAAACTGAAAAGTCACCCCTTTGAAATATTCTATACTAAAATTTCTAGATTAACTGTTGACCTCTCTAATCTTTTCCATAACGCTGATTTGGGCTTTTCTTTTGGTTCCACTCAAAAAGACCTCATACCAATAGAGATAGCTGTCATATCTTTTATATACCCAAGCATCTTAACCCTCGAACAAAGAACCACCGAGTCTCCCCTCAAGTAATCACTCATTCGTCTACTCTCGGAGTCCAACAATGATAGAATACACTTACGGATTACACCATTTCTACACCTTTCGAGACTCATCACTTCTTTGTTCGGCACCCAAAGATTCACCAACATAGCTAGGTTTTTAGACCATGGCTCTGATACGACTTGTTAAGGACAACGGTACCAGTACCCCGAGTATCTCCACAATGGTATGATATTGTCCGCTTTGGGAATAGCCCCCGCACAGCTTTGTTTTTGGTTCCACCCAAAAGGCCTCATACCAATGGAGATAACTGTCCTATCTTTTATATACTCATGATCATTCCCTTCCCTAGTCAATGTGGGACTTTGTTTGCAATCACCTCACAAACCCAACAATCTTCCCCTCGAACAAAGAACTACCGAGTCTCCCCTCAAGTAGTCACTCATCCGTCTACTCTCGGAGACCAAACAAAAGCTTGCTCTTATCCAATGCTTCTGGCCACAACCTGATAGAGTACACTCACGGATTACACCATGAATATACCTTTCGAGACTCACCACTTCTTTGTTCGGCACCCGATGATTCACCGACACAGCTAGGTTTTTAGACCATGGCTCTGATACCACTTGTTAAGGACAACGGTGCCTCAAGTACCCCGAGTATCTCCACAATGGTATGATATTGTCCGCTTTGGACATAGCCCGCATGGCTTTGCTTTTGGTTTCACCCAAAAGGTCTCATACCAATGGAGATAATTGTCTTCTCTTATATACCCATGATCATTCACTTCCCTAGCCAATGTGGGACTTTGTTTGCAATCACCTTACAAACCCAACACATAGACATGAGATACTTCTCTGATTGTCAATTGGTTTTGAGATGGAACTCCATGAATATTGATACATAGAAAACCCAAACATTTTGTTGTTGGTGATCTCGTAATGGTTTATCTAAAGAAACCATGTTTCTTAAAGGATCTTATAACAAACTTAAAAGACAAGATTAGGCCTTTGGAAAGTTTGAAACATTGTGCGACAACGCCTTCTGTATCCACTAATTACCTATATACTTACAGGATCAACCCTCTCTTTAACATATTTGACCTATATATGAATACCTAGCTTAGGAATCCTTCCAGATTGCTCCTTTAATACAAGGACGAGTTTTTTTTCCCAAGAGTGAGGGAATTTTATGTAATTAACTCAATAGTTATTCCACTGTTAATTAATCTTTTGAGATAGGATTCTTGTACTTAAATTGTCAAGAATTAGTGCAAACATGTGTTTGTGTTAGTTTCTTTGTTAGTGGATCCACATTGTTAGAAGTCATGCAATGTAGTTAATTTCATAGTTGGAAGTTAATTAAGTAATGGATGAGTGGATGTGTAATTTGGAGGCTTCTAAGCTTAGTGGCTTAATGGAGTAGTGGTATTGGGTTAGAGAGAATTTGAAGGGTAGTGGCCTAAGTAGTGGATTAGTGGCCGGTTATTTACTTTTCCTATAAATAATTGTAACAATTCTCAATTCAATGAATAGAAGTTCTTTCTTCGTACAGTTTCTCTATTGCTTTCACTTTGTTGTTTTATTCGTTTTCGTTACAAGGTATCAGAGTGTCTAGGTTCTCGATCCTGTATTTGAGTTTAGTGCTCGTTGTTTGAGTTTAGTGCTTGGTGATGATGAATGGTGGGAGCAATGTTTGTGTAGACAAGCTTAGCAGTGATAATTATTGCTATTGGAGGTTATATGTATGGAAGCTTTTCTACAAGGGCATGATTTGTGGGATCTTATAACTGGTGAAGATAATGTAATTTCAGATGATACTCCACAAAATGTTGAGCTACTGAAGGAAGTGGAAGATCAAATATGGCAAAGCTTTATTTGCTTTGCAAACTTCTATTGGCAAGGAGTATATCAAGTATGTTCGTGATGTAGATTCTCCAAAGGAAGTGTGAGATACACTTAAAATGTTGTTCACTCAGAAGAACACGACGAGCTTGCAGTATTTGGAGAATTAATTTGCTAGAAAAACTCAAGGTAATTTGTCGATTTCAAAATAATTTCTGAAAGTTAAAACTTTGTGTTATGAAATTTCAGAATTGGACGAGGAGAAACCCATTAGTGATGACGTTTGCGTCGGTATCTTATTCGTGGACTGTGAAAGGAGTTTATGCCGTTTATTTCTTCGATACAAGGTTGGGTAAATCAACCTTCTATCATTGAGTTTGAAATTTTGCTATCAAATCAAAAAGCCTTGGTGAAACAAATGCTTGGTGACAACAAACAGTCTTCTCTCGAAGTAGAATGTATTCTTTATACAAGAGACAAAGTAGAAAGAAGTTATGTTTCTGAATGTTCTCCAGATGATAGCAAGCATTCCAAAAATGAAAGGCAGTCCAAAGGCAATTCGAAAGGATGTTTTAGGTGCGAAAAGTCGAGACATATCAAACGTGATTATCGGGTGAAGGTGGTATGTAGTCGATGTAGTAAACAAGGCCATATTAAACAAAATTGTTGAGTGAAACTTAAAGAAGGAGAAGCAAATGTTGTACAAGAATTAACAAGCCTGAACAACTTAATTGGGAACATTGTTTATCAATTGAAGTTATTGATCAACCCATTAATTATTGTACTAATGCTTCTTTTGATTATAGTGAGAATTCTTCTGATGGTTCTGGTTGTTTTCATCATATTACCGAAGATGTATCTCTTTTTTCTAATGTTTGTAGGAGAAGAGTCAATGTGGCGGCTCATAATTCCTTACATCCTCATGGGAAGGTGGACATAAGGACGGATCTACAGTAGACCCGGGGGAGAGGGGGCCCTCAACTTTGAAACGTTTTGATTATGTACTGATTAATAGCCTAAAAGGACATGAATTTTCAGATTGGCGTAGTGGAGCCTCAATGCAGGCATTATTTTTATTAAAAAATTCCCTACCTTTTATATATATATATATATATATATATTCATTTTTTATTATTTTAATAATATATATATATAAATGAATACTATAATAATAAAATATATTACATAAAAAAATCTGTTATATAATTCGAAATATCCCCAACACTTACTATATATATATGAGATATTTAGATTCTAATTTTCTAAAAATAACTTTTTTTCAACACTCTGCACCGTATATTTTGTAACTCGAGAAGTTTTTTTTTTTTAAATTTATACATATACATCTTTTATTTCTTTAGTTTTTTTAGTCAAGTTATCTCTTTAGTTTAATTGTTGCTGCTTGTTTTTATCAAATTTTTGAGTTTTTCTTTTATATAATTTTTTATTTTAAATTTTGGAGACTCCAAAGAAGTCGACAATTTTGAGATTAATTGTCTAAGCTACAATTTCTTTTTTTAACTTTACGTACTATGAATTTGATGTTATTTTGAATATAATAGTTAGTAAAAAATAAAAATAAAAGAACCAACCGAACTAAAATTTTGGATCTGTCACTGTTGATTACAATTGTAATATTCGAGACTAAGTTCGTAAAACATATTTACAAAAATGACTTTGTCAGCCTCAAAATCATACTTTTATGAATTCTTGAAATGACTTGTAAATTAGTGTGAAGTCCCCCTCAACAAAATTTCTGAATCCGCCACTGGGTGGACATGTCAATGTTGAAAATAGTGATAGGGCGATGTTCCTCGTAAAGATGGTTGTCATGGTCCAAATTTGAAGAAGAATTTTGTTTCAGTCTCTCAGGTTGTTGATGCTGAGAGTTTTTCTGGAAATAAGTTGAATTGTGGCAGAAATTATGCTCATTTCTTGTGCTAAAGATAATACAAGCTTAAATTGTTTAAATAATTCGAAGGTTAGGAATATAGGAGGACTTATTGTTGGATTAACATTTGTTGTTTTGGTCGGATTATTTTTCTGCAAGGATACCTATAAAGGCTACACATGCGGAGTCTTTGTAGATGTTGCAGGTGAAGTTGATCGAAGAGTTTCTTTTGGTGAGTTGAAAGGATTTGCATGGAGGGAAAGCTTTGAGGGGGATGCTTTCTAACTTGAGAATTTTAGTGTTGTCTACCATCTTGGAGAACTTAAGCTTGGGGAGCTTGCTTTGGATTCGCATACTCGAAGGTGTGTAGGTCATTGGACACAACTCGAGGTTTAGAGTATTGTTTTGAAAGTTGCAATCCAGATTGCTTATCAAAGTGTTGTGGTCGTTAATGTGTTACTTGATGAAGATTTTGAAGTCATCGTTGTTGGTGATTTTGGCCTAGCAAAGTTAGTTGGTGTTAGAATGACTAATATTACTCATGGGGAGATAATGGGTCATATATAGCTCAAGTATTTATTTACTGGAGAGCTATCAGAACAGATGGATATGTTTTGTTATGACATGATGTGTTTGGAGATTGAATTCTTGTGCTTTGAGGAAGAAAATGATGTTTTACTCCTCGGCTACGTCAAGAAACTAAAAAGGGGAAGCAACTCAATGCGACCGTGGATTGTTTTCATTTGGGGGTGACAAAAGCGATTACTACTCTTATAGAGAAAAATTGAAGTAATCAGAAGTGCACAATATTGTTATCTGTATCTATATGTCTGCA
Organism: Momordica charantia; assembly: GCF_013281855.1. Taxonomy (NCBI): domain Eukaryota; kingdom Viridiplantae; phylum Streptophyta; class Magnoliopsida; order Cucurbitales; family Cucurbitaceae; genus Momordica; species Momordica charantia. The sequence goes on along the minus strand of NW_028275162.1, from coordinate 19,549,043 downwards.
CTAAGGGGAAGTGTCAAGAATTAGTGCAAACATGTGTTAGTTTCTTTGTTAGTGGTTCCACATTTTTAGAAGTCGTGCAAGGTAGTTAATTTCATAGTTGGAAGTTAATTAAGTAGGGGATGATTGGACGTGTAATTTGGAGACTTCTAAGCTTATTGGCTTAGTGGAGTAGTGATATTAGGTTAGAGAGCATTTGTATTGGCCTAAGTAGTGGATTAGTGGTCGGTTATTTACTTCTCCAATAAATACTTGTAACAATTCTCAATTCAATGAATAGAAGTTCTTTCTTTGTACAGTTTCTCTATTGCTTTCACTGTGTTGTTTTTTTTCGTTTTCGTTACATAAATAGCCTTACAATTTTAGTTAGTTATCTAAGTGCACAAACTAACCCCTAACTATTGTTTCCATTGTAAATGTGGCTTACTATAAAACGCCAGCTTAATTTCCCTCAGATCATTATTAGTAAAATTCTCTTTCTTTGGTTTACACCAAAACTACTCAAATTTTTGTCAATAAAATTTATACTCAAAGTGCAACAACAAATATGCTTCAAATCCAACTTAAAAACCCCAACTTAATCACAAAATCCAACAACAAAAGTAAAAGTTCAATTTTATCATCAAAATATTTTCTAATTCAATAAACATAAAAATGCCAGCAGAAGTGGTTAGGCATCAGTATCTTTCCTAATAAATTGTAAGTTGCAATCCCTAATAGAATAATATTAGAAAAAACAAAGTAAGATTATTTACATGTAACCATTTAAAAATTATTATATTTCTAAAAAAATAAACTTAGAGAATAATGTTTTTGAGTGCTCCAACAAGCTTTGCTATCCCAAATTCTCTAAATCTATGTGATTGTAGGTTACATTCCTTGATCATTATTGCATCCCTATTTTTCTTTTTCTTTTATACTTTGATTTCTTCTATGTCTTAGTAAAATACTTTTAAATACTCTCTATATTAATGGTCTATATTCCAATGCCCTCTCATTAACTTTATCTATTTTAGCTTAATATGTACTTAATAAATAAAACATGTTGCTCATGTAAGAACCAAGACCTTATGTAAGGAATGTGATATAATATATTAGGTCACCAAATAGGAAATAGTTTTACTTTTATTGTCATAATTTTGAGAAAAACTTAATGTGTATTCTAACTTATTAAATAGTGGAAAATTTTGTTGTGTTTGCTATCTTCACTTGAGTTAGTTCATGTAGTGGTCCTACACTTTAATTATTAGCGGTTATGATGCTATATCTTTTTATTAGAGATTTATCCAAAATATAAATGGAGTATTAATTATTTAAATAAATAAGTTTTATGTTTACTCTATATTTCTAAAATTCAAACTATAGGTTGAGAATTTCACTTTCAATCAAACTTGAAGTATTTCATGTTGGTGGTGAATATTTTAATAATAATCTCAAATTGTCATTTACCAAAACATCTCTTTGTGTAGGTTTTTCCTCTAATACCTCACTCTAAATAGCTCGGTCTTGTCCACTCCGCACATAGTCTCAAGGTGATTTGATTTGGGTATAAATTTTTGATACCGTAGAAGTCTGAAGTCATATATATAGCTTGACCTTATGCGATGGCGAAACAATCAAGCAACTCTTACCGATGAAAAGTCGATCCTTTTGCGAAGGCACCCCAAAACTCTGCTACCAAAGCTCAGGGTCAACCTCCAAAATCAAAGAAGGGAGGAACGACTCGGCAAACACACCAAGTGACACAATTAGCTCCTATCGACCAAGAGATAGTTTTCAGCCTTCGAGCTGAAATGCGAGAAATGATAGCCAAGATGAATACTATGACTTGAACTTGTAAGGAGTGCAAACAAAGTCCCACATTGGCTAGGGAAGAGAATGATCTGTTAGGAGTGTCAAAAGAGAAACCACTCACGGACGGGTTCGAGTTCCTCGCGCGAACCTCAAAAATAGTTTTGATATTTGTTTTTAACTCAACAGGCCTAGCATTTATTTGTTTTTTATTTTAGAACTTAACAGGCCCAACTCATGCCCTTGGCCAAAGTGTTTTAAAGAGAAAAATTGGCCCAAGTATTTTAAAGAGAAAAACTCAATATTGCCCATGGCCCAATTCAGTTTATGTTTAAAGAAAAAAGGGGCAACTAGAGGAATGACTTGCTTGAAAAATGACCAAAAGTATCTAATATCACAAAAATGACTATGAGACAGTTATACTTCAATACTAGAATTTGATATAGACAAATGTACCCTCCCACTAAAATAGCTAAATTATCCTACTATTACCCCTTAAATTTTTTGGCAAAAATACCCTCGAAACAACTTTTTGCTCTAGCTTAATTTTAGGAAATAAAATAGTGAATTAAAGTTCAAAATTTTCAAAAATAAAATCTAGATTTAGAAATTTCAAAATTTCAAAAACAAAATCGGTTAAATGAATGATTTGAAAAAATATATATATATATATATATAATGTAGAAAAATATGAAAAATATATGGCCTAATAAAACGTAAATAAAAGTGGAAAATGATTAGAAAAAATAAGATTGAAAAATCAAATCCTATTTTTAAAACTATGGAGGGGGTAGCTACATTGTGAGACACGAAAATTAATACCAAATTCGCGAACCGTCTCATTCTTGCCAAAAAAAACGTAATCTATCAAAAAAGACATACAAAAACGGTTACAAATAAAGGTAATGACAAACTAGAAACGTGGTGAAGCACCTGGACGAGGATGAAGCTAAGGTATTTTCTTATTCATACGTCGTATATAATAATACTTACGTGGTACTGAAAATAGTTTACTTACACTATAATAAGTGACTTGCTTGCACCATTTCATTACTTAGTTTTTACCATGGTTAAAGATAATCTCTATCTAATATAGGGTAAATAAGCGTATAGACAAAATAAAGAAAAAATGCGTTAGACAGAATAAAGATAGAGTAAATAAAGATACACACAGTACCTGGATTTTTCTTGACTGCAAAAGACGAGATGAGATCATATGACTGCTCACTATAATGACTCATGAGGAAGGAGACTCATTTTCCTTTCCAATCATCTTCCCTATCTTCTACTACTTTCTCTCAACTCTCAATAATTATATTACTTTAAATATTGATTATTCCAATGTTTGCTTCTAATTTTTGCAAATTAGGACTCAAATGCACAAATTAAAATGGGATTCAAATGACACAATCCGCACATCCAAAGAATCAAGCTAGAGTAGAGCTTCACTTCAAATGAATATGACAACAAACGGTTTAGATGACATATTTTGTGGCAGAAAACTATCAAGGAGAAGAAAAAAAATCTTCAGTTCTTGTATTGTTGAGTTGAATTCTTCTTATAATCTAAATGCTTACCAGATAAATTTCGATCACGGAATTGGAGACTCGAACTTTACAAGTCATTCTCTGCTCGATTTGTTGATCCCTCCATGTCTGAAGGAACTTGAGATTGTTGGGTTGATAAAAAATGGGGATTGATGAGTGTAAGAATATTTAGAAGATGTGATTGCAACGGAATTTACTACCCAATTAGTTAGGTTTGTTATAGATTTTAATTAGATTATATGTTGGAGACAAATTAATAATATTTTTAAAATGTTTGAATGATATAAGTAGATTCGGTTGTTTGATAATGTAGATTTGGTAGCTTTACAATGTAGAGATTTTGCTGGTTTGGTTATGGAGAAATTTTAGGGATTTGGTAGTTTAATAATGTGATTTATGGAATGTGGGTTGTTGAAAACTGGACGGGTAAAATGGAGAAATGATGCAAGGGTAAAATGGACATGAAATGTGCGGAGGGGTAAATATGGAATTCTACCCCTCCCCTAAAATTCAGGAAATCAAGTATGGTCATATATCCAATTTACGAAATTTTAGTCATTTTTCATTATGATTATAGCCATTTCTTAGGATTTCCCAAGAAAAAAAACTGAAAATCAACGTTCAAAAGGGGCCCATTGTTTGAAACGTTTTCCATAGGGAAATCCTTAAGAATGGCTACCACAGGTTATCGTCAAGCAAAATGGCCAAAGTTTTTCTAAATTGCATGATATGGCCAAAGTTGGTTTCCTAGATTTTATGGGAGGTGTATAATTTCTTATTTATCCCTTTACACATTTCATGCCCATACTGCCCCTGCAGTCTTTCTCCATTTTACCCATTCACGTTTTATTGAAACCACCTTAACTACAAAATCTATATAATTCCTAAAATCTTTCCACAAAATTTAAACCAGAAAATCTACCTATATCATACTTAATATTGAAACCACCTTTAACTACAAAATCTATATAATTCCTAAAATCTTTCCACAAAATTTAAACCACCAAATCTACATATATGATTCAAACAAGTTAAAAATGTGTAATTTTTTTAAACAAACCTAACTAATTGGTTTGAACATTCCACTGTAATCAGCAACCTTAAATACAATATTTTTTTAATATTCTTACACAACATATCATTAATCCCCACCCATTTTATTTTTACATTTTTTCAAGAATTAAATCAATCAACGCGGGAACATTATGCGATCATTGTTAGCCACGATTTTAGTTGGGAGGAGCACAACAATTATGTTCATTACGGGGCACGTTTCAATTCCATTCGATTTCATCCTACAACAACTCTGTGAATGTATTTCTAGAGATCTTCATTTTCTAGAAGGAAAAATTACACGCCTTTCACTTTTCAGAAATGGTATTGGCAAGTCGATAATTATGAAGCTGTTAGTAGATAGGGACGTGGTGTGAGCCATATCCCTGTTGGCGGATGTTAGGTGCAACGACTACGACATAGTTGTAGATATTGACCCCGTATATAACACCATCTACGGGGGTAGTGAAAGTTCAGACGCCGAAAATAGATTGAAAACTATCTGCAGAAAATAGTCATATTTTGCATCACATAATCTTTCTTTATCACTAAATCGGAACAAAGATCAATGCATAAAATATGACAAAAAGGTAACCAAAACCAACAAAATAAAAAATGCATATTAGCAATCAAGGAAACATATATTAATATTTACCTAAGGAGAGATACGATGGATGTGTAAATATATGGCTACTAGAGGTTATCTCACAAAATAAGCAAGAGACGTCAATACAACGAGGTAGATATAGGATTCTATAGAGTAGATGACCATTTTGATTGGGTTATCCTTGTCCATCAACATTCATGACTAATATGCCACGATTATTACATTCTAAGAAGCTGCATTTTAATTCTTGATATATGAGAATTAGTCATCGAGTTACTGAAACATTACTCGAAAGAATCTTCCTATTGCAACAAACCTAGTTTTAGAAAAATTAGATTATTAACGAAAAAAAAAACTCAACAAGATTCAACCATTGTATCAAGCCCCAAAAAAATTCGTCCGGTAGAACCAACAAATAAGAATGCGTATTCCTAATATTGTTCAAATTAATTAGTTCCTAATGAGTATCAATTAGTACCACATAAGTATCAATTAGTTCTACGGGAATCTAATTGGAAGTTCTTGATTTTTTTACAATAAATTTTAAATATTTAACAATAAAATGGTTACATTTAGCTAAAAAACATCAGAATTTACAAGTTCCAGGTACTAATGATATTTATTGAAACATCAGAATTGAGGTCTGTGTTTAAATTTATTGAAATTTGAAATTTAAGATGAGATTTAAGATTGAAAATTTATTAAAATTTTTTTTTTTGCAAACTAAACTACCTGACAATCTAATTTTAACAATATTTTTATTATTTATTATTTAATCTAAACTATATTTTTAATATAATCTCCCCAACTGACCATATCTACAAGGTGTCCTAAAAACAGGTTGTGTCCAACAAAATCCCTTGAATATTGGAGGTTGCTAACCAACGGTCAATTATTTTAAACCTCATTTATTTAAACAACATTCAAAATCGATCGATGAATACCCTTGTTGGATAAGCAAGAGTGGGAAGAGGGATGTCAAAGATTGTGTAAGCCAAAGAGGGACGCCGAAAGCTTGAGGCGCACGAGGCTTGAGGGGCTTGAGACTTGATTGAATCAAATTTTATTTGATTTTAGGAAGGAAGAGTTAGGGCAAGTGTGGAAGAAGGAGTTAAATGGCAAAAGTGGGAAGGAGTCACTTGAGTTGCCTTCCCTCCCATAATGGATCATAATATGGTATTAATCTTCAACTACTCCATCTACAATTTTAAAAACAGTACTTTACAGCTTCAATCTTTATTTTTCCACTTTTCTAATTTGATTTTACGTTTTTTTAGTCTATTTTACACTTTGATTCAATCTTTTTTTTTTATTTCAAAGTATTCAACAAATTTATCTTACAGATTTGGAAATTTTGAAATCTATATGTTATTTAAAATTTTTGAACTCTATAATTTCCATTCACTATCTTCTTTCCTACAATTTAGGTGCACTACAGATTTATTTAAGGGTAGTTTCGTCACGAATTTATAGGGGAAATGGTAGGATAAATTTACCTAGTTTGATGGGAGGGTAAATTTGTCTACATAAAATCACGTAGTTCAGCTCTAACTGTTCTTTAGCTATTTTTATGATATTTTATTATTTTGGCTATTTTTCAAATCAAACTATTTAATTTAGCTATTCCTCTAGTTGCCCTTTTTCCATATTATTGCAGAATCAGTTTCAGCAGTTTTGCACATTTTTATTTATTAAGATTTATTATAAAAACGTTTTTCATTAATTTTAGATAGAAAACGTTTTTCTCTAAGTCCTATATAAACGATCTTCCTCTCATTTGCAAAACACACAATTTTGGCTCTACTTCTTCCCCTACTACTTTCTCTCTTAGTTTCCAATACTATTTTTGTTTTCAACCGCTGTTTTGAGCTGATTCCAACCCATTTCCGGCAAGTGCACGCTTGAATTCGGGTGTTGTGTTAACTTTGGGAAGCAACCGCCAATTAATGATATAACACTATGATCGTGCCAAATTTTGCTTTCAAGGTAGTGGGTTCCACGGCACAACAACGAGATCCTCCTCTTTTTCTCTAACAATTTGAAAGCAAAATTTCGATGGCTTCAATAAGATCCGGCAAGGTGCTTCCAGATCTATCTAAACATGAATCTTTTGATGGATCGAATTACTGACGCTGGTCTCAGAAGCTACGCATCTTCTTTGAGCAATTGGAGATAGACTACATCTTGACCACCATCGCTTCCAACGTAGCCATTGCCGCCGGATCCACCGCTGGAGTTGCCACCGGAGCTACCACCGGAGCCGCCACCACCGCTGTCGCCGCCGCCGCTGCCGCTGACAAGTTCTTGAAGGATAACGAGATTGTTCACGAGCATCTCCTCAACCATGTGAATGACTCGCTATTTGATCTTTTTGTTGCCCAAAAATCTGCAAAGATTATTTGGGACAGTCTAGAGTCAAGATATGGTGGAGATGATGCCGGGAGAATGAAGTATGTGGTTGGCAAATGGCTGCATTTTCAAATGGCAAATAAAAAACCAATCATGGATCAAGTTCACGAGTACGAGAACTTGGTGGCTAATGTTCTATCCGAGGGCATGAAGATGTGTGAAATCCTCCAGGAGAATGTGCTGCTCGAGAAATTTCCCCCTTCCTAGAGTGATTATCGCAATCATCTGAAACACAAGAAGAAAGATCTAACGTTGCAAGAATTGATCAGGCATATGTGCATAGAAGAAGCCAATAGACAAAAGGATAAACTCTCTTCCCAGTTTGTCAATTCAGTTAATGCTAACTTAATTGAATCTTCTGTTGTAAATAAAGACAGGTTCAAAAGCAAAGGAAAATTGATTGCCAAGGAAAGAGTCCAAAAGAAGAAGAGATTTCAATACAAGAGTTATAGTGGAAGAATTGAAAAATCAAAGATAGTATGTTTTCGTGTGCGGGAAACCTGGACACAAATCCTACCAATGCAACGAAAGGAAAGGAAAGGAAAGCCAGAACAAAAGCATGTTCCACAAGCCAACATTGCAGAGACTGACGAAATCATTGCTGTTGTGGTCGTGGAGGAAAATTAGGTGGAGAACAAATCTGACTGGATTCTAGACACTGAAGCTTCCCGACACTTTTATTCAAACTGAGATCTCTTCCACGATTTTCAAGACTCCACTGACAGCGAATGCATCTTTATGGGTAACTTACCCACGGCTAGAGTCCTTGTAAAAGGGAAGATTCTTCTAAAACTTACATCTGGTAAAATTTTATCTTTAAGTGATGTTTTGTATGTTCCTTCTCTACGTAGGAACTTGGTATCTGAAAGTTTACTTAACAGGGTAGGACTTAGGATTGTCTTTGAGGTTGACAAGGTTATCATCACTAAAAGTGGTGATTTTGTTGGTAAGGGGTATCTGGCTGATGGTTTATTTGTTCTTAACACTATGTCTACTTCTGGTACAATGAATGAAATTAATTCTCGTTCTACTTATATCGTTGAATCTATTGATATATGGCATGGTAGACTAGGTCATGTGAATAAATCATCGATTAAAAGACTTAAAACTTTAAATTTAATCAATGCTTATGAATTGCATGAAACTGGAAAATGTCATGTTTGTATAGAAGTAAAATTTGCTAAAAAACCATTTAAACTTGTCTCAATTACGAGCACTGAACTATTAGAATTAATTCATTATGATTTAGCAGATTTCAAGAGCACCACTAGTAAAGGTGGCAAAAAGTACTATATTTCATTTGTAAATGATTTCTCTAGATACACAAAAATTTATGTTCTAAAATCTAAAGATGAAGCAAGCAGCATGTTTTTTAAATTTTAAGCTGAAGTAGAAAATCAATTAGATAGAAAGATAAAAAGGCTAAAGATCTGATAGTAATGGTGAATATAGTGACAACTCACTTAAAAATTTTGCATAAAGAATTTTGCATGAATTTTGCATGTTTTTCATGGTATTATGCATGAAGTTATTGCACCTTACTCACCTCAACAAAATGGAATAGCTGAACGTAAAAATAGAACTCTAAAAGAAATGATGAATGTTATGCTTTTGAGTTTTGGTTTATCTGACTATATGTGGGGAGAAACTGTACTCTTTGCTTCTTTCATTCTTAACAGGGTTCATCACAAAAAATTGAATAAGACACCATATGAACTCTGGAAAGGATATCCACCTAACCTAAGCTACTTGATAGTGTGGGGGTGCTTGGCAAAGGTAGCATTTCCAGAATTTAAAAAACCCACGGTAGGATCTAAAAGCTTTGACTGTGTGTTTATTGGGTATGCTCAAAATAGTTCTGCATATAGATTCATGAACTTAAGTGATCATTCAATTTGTGAATATAGAGATGCTGTGTTTTTTTAAATATATTTCCCATGATAAAATCTGTTAATAAATCTAATGGAAATTTAGAACAAGTATCTATGTATGTTCCCTCTACCTGTGATACTATGATAGAACCTAGGACTGATGTGGTGAATCGTGAACCTAGGAGAAGTAAAAGGCAGAGGACTAGCAAAAGTTTTGGGCCTGACTTCTTAACTACATTCTTGATTGAAAATTACAATAAGATAGATGATCATTTTGCTTGCATGCATCTAATAGATGAAGATCCTAAAACCTATCAAAAAGCAATAAATTTAATAGATTTTAGCTTATGGAAAGATGCAATTAAAAGTGAATTAGACTCCATAGTTTTGAATCAAACTTGGGACTTGGTAGATCTACTTGTTGGTAACAAACCTATTAAGAGCAAATGGATTTTCAAAAAGAAAATTAGACCAGAGGGTTCAATTGAAAAATATAATGCCAGATTAGCAGTTTTTTGTTACATACAGAAATTTGGTATTGATTACTTCGATACTTATTCACTTGTAACCAAAATAGCCACTATTAGATTTCTAATTGCACTGGCTGCTCTTCGTGGCCTGCTGATACATCAGATGGATGTAAAAACAACTTATCTTAATGGAGATTTAGAAGAAGTGATCTATATGACTCAACCTAAAGGTCTTGTAGTGGCTGGTCAAGAAAATAAAGTAAGCAAGCTTAAAAAATCACTCTATGCTTCAAAACAAGCTCCTAAACAGTGGTATGAAAAATTCAATGGCACTTTAATAAACAATGGCTATAAGTAAATTGTTGTGATACATGTGTTTATTCAAAGATGTTTGGAGTAGAATGTGTGATTATATGCTTATATTTGATGACATGCTTATTTTTGGTACAAACATAGATCTCATTAATAATACAAAATTATTGCTTTCTTCATATTTCGAAATGAAATATTTAGGAGAGGTTGATGTAATACTTGGTGTTAAAATAAGAAAAAATGATAACGGTTTCTCCTCATGTCAATCACATTATATTGAGAAAATGTTGAAGAAATTTGATTGCTTTGACAAACCACCTGGTAGAACACCTTATGATGTGAGCATAAGTCTTAAGAAAAATAAGGGTGAAAGTGTATCTCAATCTGAATAGGCAAAGATCATAAGTAGTGTCATGTTTTTAACGAACTACACTAGACCTGATATTGCATATGCTGTAAATAGATATAGTAGATTTGCACATAATCCTAGTAAAGAATATTAGAATGCTTTTCATCGTTTATTGAGATATTTGATAGGTACAATGGATTACTATTTGCATTTTAATAAATTTCCTGCTGTGTTAGAAGGTTATTGTGATGCAAACTGGGTTACAGATAACGATGAGGTAAGCTCCACTAATGGATATGTGTTCATTTTGGGTGGATGAACTATATCATGGAAGTCAGCCAAATAAACCTATATAGTACGCTCCACCATGGAGTCAGAGTTCATAACACTTGAACTAGCAGGGCAAGAAGCTGAATGACTTAGAAGTCTTCTTGGAGACGTGCCATTGTGGGGGACATCTGTGTCAGTGTCTCTACATTGTGATTCACAAGCTGCCATAAGGATTGTCAAAAATAGTGTGTACAATGGCAAGAGGAGGCATATACGCCTGAGACATGAAGGTGTGAAACAATTGCTGAAGGGCAGAGTAATCTCCTTGGAGTATGTGAGGTCTGAGAGAAACTTGGAAGATCCTCTCACGAAAGGCCTAACAAGGAAAGTTATACTTGAGTTCTCTGCATATATGGGACTAAAACTCCGATACATTAGTTGTAAATTCAAAGCCCAATATTTGGGTGGTCTATTCATAGACTTGATGGATTAGTTTTCATAGCTCAGTTTTGAGTGGTTTATTTGTGATAAACTTGATGAAGCATTGACGTGATTGTAAATGTGGGGCTGCCTTCTATGAAAGAGTACATGGTCTCTTTCTAGAGCTTTCACGTGACCCAAGGTTCTATGTGCATGGCCATTAAAAGCACTTGTTATATATCGCGGAATCGAAATGAAGGATTAAAATGTGTTGTGGGGGTTTCAACCATAACTACTGGAAGTCCAAGAGGTAACTCACTTTCACTACTTAGGTTATTGCCGCACTTCACTATACATTAATTCAAATCGTAAGATATCAATGCTTAAGTTTTATTCCTTTATTTGCTCAGAATTTTTATTTTTATTTTTTATTTTTATATTTTCTCTTTTTACCATTCGTGGGTGACTATTAGGAATGTCAAAAGAGAAACCACTCACGGGCGGGTTCGGGTTCCTTGCGTGAACCTCAAAAATAGTTTTGATATTTGTTTTGGAACTTAACAGGCCTAGCATTTATTTGTCTTTGATTTTGGAACTCAACAAGCCCAGCTCATACCCTTGGCCCAAGTGTTTTAAAGAGAAAAACTGGCCCAAGTATTTTAAAGAGAAAAACTGAATACTGCCCATGGCCCAATTTAGTTTATGTTTAAAGAAAAAAAAACTGAAAATCAACGTTGAAAGAGGACCCATTGTTTGAAACGTTTTCAATAGTTTGAAATGTTTTCAACATTATTGCAGAATCGGTTTCAGCAGTTTTCCACGTTTTTATTTATTAAGATTTATTATAAAATGTTTTTCATTAATTTTAGATAGAAAACGTTTTTCTCTAAGTCCTATATCAACCATCTTCCTCTCATTTGCAAAACACACAATTTGGGCTCTACTTCTTCCCCTACTACTTTCTCTCTCAGTTTCCAACATTATTTTTGTTTTCAACCGCTGTTCTGAGCTAATTACAATCCGTTTCCGGCAAGTGCACGCTTTAATTCGGGTGTTGTGTTGACCTTGGGAAGCAACGAGCAATAAACGATATAGCACCATGGTCGTGTCCGAATTTTGCTTTCAAGGCAGTGGGTTCCACGACACAACAACGAGATCCTCCTCTTTTGCTCTAACATGATCATGAATATATAAGAGAGGACAATTATCTTAATTGGTATGAGACCCTTTGGGTGAAATCAAAAGCAAAGTCGTGCGAGCTATGCCCAAAACGGACAATATCATATCATTGTGGAGATACGTAGGGTACAAGGGTTACCGTTGTCCTTAACAGAACCATCCAAAACACTGGACTCCAAATCAATATCAACTCAAGCTATCTTTACCTCGAGATCCCAATTGAGGTAAAGCTTGCACTGATAATGATGTTCGATTTGAAGAACACCAATCTGTGCCCAGAGTTCGATGGAATAACTTAGTCCAAGGCCCCAAGTTGTGAATGACAAGTTCAATTCCAAATCCCAATAGAACTCTAGTCAAAGAGAGACTGCGTACCACTGGCGGTGACTAATCTTCGTTAAACACTCAATAAGAAAGATTTGGATAAAAAACTTAAGCATAGTATTCAGGCCCACCTACCACACTCCCAATTTTCCAGAATCATATCTGAAAAGAAAACTCATTAAGTTAGTCTGACGTATGCGAATAACAAAAAAATTAGGTATCTTAGAGTACTTACTATTGTTGGAGACTCGAAGCTGGAGTCTGAAAAATCTTCTATCTAGTCGTGAAGCTCACAGTCGACGAGGTTGTTGTCGTTAAGAAGAGCTATAACGTGTCAACCAGCTTTACAAATCTTAGGAATATGTTTGATGTATTCCTCAGTTAGCTCGATAAAGGCAGGGATGGGCTTGGGAAAAATTGCAAAGGAAGGCAGCTACAATTAGTATGAGTTTATAAATACGAGCTAAAATTTAAAGTCAATCTTACCCAAGTTCCCAAAGCTAACCGAGATATTACACATCGGTTCCCCATCTGTATCAACAATGAGCCAATTCCCGAAAACCTAAAACCATTGCCTTTTCCAATTTTTGGTAGAGATAGGCCATAACTATATTACAAACACCTTTCCCAGCGGTTATGTAATACCGATCAGGGTTTTTGGGAGCTTCTTTACAGTATGGATCACGAGCAGTTGATCTATTGTCAAAAGCTCAAAGTAGTTAGTATCTAGACCTACTCCCCGCCATAACATATAGCACCTCAACAATGTCCCCCCACCGATTGGGAGCGAGTTATGCTGGTGCAATTTACCTTAGTAAAAAACTCTTGGGCAAATAGATGGATGGAAAGCCTAACACCAAATTCAAACATCTTTAAATAGAATGTTACATGCCCTATCGTGGGTCTTATATTATTTTTTCTTCTACTAGGTACCACATGACAAAAGAACCTCAAAATGTGGTGTGGCCGACCTATTGAGCTTGTACCACATAGGTCGGACATACTAGAGATAGCGTTGAAAAAGCGACCTATTGAGCTCCTACCAGATAGGTCGGTCAAACTAGAGATAGCCTTGAAAAGTTTAGGCGCCGAGGTATAGTGCCCAACTATCTGTAACCATGTAACAAACTCTGGAACGGTTTAAACATAACGGTTACGTGGAACCCACTACTTCTTATCCTATAAATACGCATTCACTCTCATACGCATGTATGTGATTATGTCTAGATCCGACCTACATAGATCGGCTCTTAATTGACTCGAGTGTCGAAGTATTTATTCTTTGCTTAGAGGTCTTTCCTTGCATAGCTTGCTTCGAATAGCATGACCAGCTAGGATTCTCTACGAATCTTGGGTCATTCTAAATTCGGCATCTATAATTATAATTCCTCAAATCCATAATTCTTACAAATTCAAAAAGAATAATCAATTAGTAGAACTTTTCAAAAAAGAATATAGCCCTGATACACATTCCAGAACTCAAATTCAAATTCGAAATCAACAACAAATATAATATAATTAAAAAAGTTTAAGTGAAAATAGTAAAGAGCTCAAGTTCAATTTCAAAAACAAATATTAATATATTTAATGAAAATTTAAATATTGTTGCAGAAAGTGTCAATAACTAAAATTCTTTTCAATAATTAATTTCATAAATTTAAGCTAAATAATTCTACTGTTAATTAAGACTTAACAAATTAAATAATATTATGTAATGTAACTAAAAATTCAAACTATCAAATCATTTATTAGATAGTTAAAATTAGAATTAAATATCTTTTTTGAAGCAATTAGAATTAAATATTAAATGAGGGGCAATAGGTAAAATTACAAATTTATTCCGCTCGAGCTACCTCCTAAGATTGAAAAATCAAATATGTAATTTTTCTATTTTAGAGGATAAGTATAAATAATTACACACATTAAAAAAATAAAAATAATTATAAAAAAACAGTTTCTACACACAACCTCAATTATGGACAAGTTTTTTTAGAAATTTAAAATATTAATCCAATTTTAGAGATAAAGCTATTAGAAAATTTTGAAAATGAGAGGTCTGATTACATCTATATAACATTTTTTACTTAAAAAAAAAGATGTTTTGGTTGTAGAAAAACGAAAATAGTAAATGAAAAAAATAAGTAAAATTACAATAAATTAATTAAATAAAACAAAAGGGCAAAATAGAGAGAGAGTTTCTAATGAGGATCCTTTAACTAAAATAAACCTAAATGTAGTGTCGTTCAATATATGCGAGATATCTCAAAAATATTTTTGTATTTTAATACTTATGTACATGCATAATTTATTTAAAAATTATTTAATTGAGAAATTATTTTTTTACATAAATAAAGCGAGGAATTATTCTTAGCAGGGAATCAAACCCTATTTCCTCGTAAACTATAGTGTGGAATATCGCTCGGACGATAATTAAAATGAGGCTTCCACATCTCCACCCCGTCCTGTGAACACTCTTAGTCAAACTCTAGGGAAATTTATCCATCCATACATGAGATAAATTCTTTTTATGTGTCCTTCTATATTGTGTTCTCGTTGTAGATAGAATAGCTGTGAAGAATCCATGGAGTCCACCATATCCAAAAGGTAAGGGGATTTAATCCATCTTATTTTCTAAACTTGTTTTAAATTAAAAGTTTAGCCATTCAAAATCCTAATTAATCAGATCTGATCCAATTTCAATCACACAGACCAACAAATAAACATATATTTCGAAATCTTTAAAATTTAGAGATCAAAATAGGAGTTAACTCTTCTCTTTTTAGTTCAATAAATGAATCGGTGAAAATTTAAACCTCCGATCTTAAGGGGAGTAAGTAATGTCTTGAATAGTTGAACTATGCCTAAATCGACAATATATGAATACAATTTTTTTTTGGGTATCATTTTTATGGTTCATAAACTAACTCTTCTATAAATGGTGAATTTTTATTTTATAAAAAGATTCAAATTGGTTTATAAAAATACTATTTTCTTAATGACGTGAAAATGAAATATCGAATTAGCTCCTTTCTTTATGTTGCATTGTAAGGTGTGCAAATAAAGTTCGACATTGGTTAAGGAAGAGATTGATTCATAGTATACAAGATGAGAACAATTATCTCTATTGGTATGAGGTCTTTTTGGTGAAACTAAAAGTAAAGTCGTAAGTGTTATACCCAAAACGAACAATGAGATATTCGGAGATATGAGGGTACTGTTGTCTTTAATACTTTATCCTAGAACTCTCTCTCAATGCAAAAAAGAAATTACTACATGACCTCGTTATGCATTATTGAAAATAAGTGAAAACAACATCGGGAGTGATGAAATCAATAAAGTCAAATGAGAACCATATTTTAAAATTTTGAAGTAGCTGTTGAGAATGAGGGATTTCAATGGATGTGGATGAGTGAGGAAGAGGGAGAGAAGAGACAGATAGAATGTACGATTATATATGAGGAAAGGTACCGTTTTTTTCCCCTTTCTTCCCTCTCTTTATCCAGATCGTGACCCCTTCTTTCCCACTCTCTCACTCTCTCTTTTCCTCGGAAGAAAATCTAAAGAAATTCTTCTTAAAGATTACTCTCTCTCTCCTCGAATTTGTGAATTTACTTATGTTTCCTTTCACGAATTTTCAAATTGGCGATCGAAAATCACGACTCCACCATCTGTGAAATCAAGCCCAAAAGCAGAAGAATCATGGTATAACGCATTTTGGTTTCCCATTTGGGTTTCGCTTTTCCCTCGATCCCTAAAAGTGTATTTTACCCTTAAAAATATTATTTTGCTTGCTAAGTTTAGTGAGTGATGATTAGACATTTATAACTCTATTCATAACTCGTAGAGATCGAATTTTCACTTTTTATTTGCTTTATGTAATATTTGTTGGATTTTAAGGTGCGAAAGAAAGTGAAAGTTAAAGAAATGTATTCACATATACGCAATATGTTTATTTCTTTATTGGTTTTATTTCTTTAGTTATTAAACTTGAACTTATTTATTTAAATGAAAAAATTGTTTCTTTATTTTGTTAAGGTTATAAAGTTGCACATTTGTAACTTTGTATGTGTTAAGTTATATATGTAACATATGTAAAAAAGTTACATATGTGTTAAAAATACTTGTGAGATGTTACATATTTTGACAACTATATATAGTTGTTGTGTTCCTTCATTTTGAGATATCCAAGCATGCCACAATTGAGTATTCTCCTCCTCTCACAAGAATTCTCTCTGCTTTTGTGTTGTTCTTCTTATTTATATTGAGAGCAAGTGTCTAAAAGTTATGTCAGATCCGAATAGTTCGAGGTTGCAGTTCTATTGGAGTTAGTCGTTATATCCTACTAAGACGATCGCTGTAGACTGCTAGAAACTTGTGCAGAACGAATAATTGTTTTTAGGTCAGCACTATTGTAGCATGCCTCGACTATATTTATCAAGTTTGGTGTTTATCAAATTGTCAAAGTGTATATTGTTTGTAGCCAATTACGTTGTAATCTATTTGCTAGTATTACACAGTTTATATATGCAACTTATATTTACCCAACAATCTGAAGACCATTCTTGATGGTTGCAAACAATTCCACCAACGCTCCTACGATTATAGGATCAACCATTATCAAATCTCATGCTGAAAAACTTGAGAAGTTAAAGGGAGAAAACTTCAAAAGATGGCAACAGAAGATGATCTTCTGTCTCACCACGTTAAACCTGCTCACAACCTAAATGAGGTATGTTCAACTACTCCAGTAGAAACAATCACTCATGAAACTAAAGCTGCAAAGCAAGCATGGTTGCATTCAGACTTCTTATATGTCGCAAGAATTCTGAGTTGCTTGGATGACATCTTGTATAATGTCTACTACAATGCCTTCGATACTTCAAGGCAATTGTGAGAGAGGCATTAGACAAGAAATATAAGCTGGAAGATGCTGGTGCTAAGAAATTTCTTGTTGGAAAATTCTTAGATTATAAAATGGTTGATACCAAGTTGGTAGTCAACCAGTTGGAAGAATTGCATATTATCATTAGTTATTTGCAAAGTGAATGATTGGTTATTAACGAACCATTCCAAGATGCTGCTGTGATTGAGAAAAATGATATATAAATGAGTGATCATGGAATGCACAGGGAAAGCCTACAAGAGGAGGAAGCTCAAATCAGCTCAAATGAAGCTTATGCTCAAAGTCAACCTAATCATGAGCCAATCATTATGCCACAAGGTCCAATCACAAGAGCTAGAGCTAAAAGACTACAATAAGGGTTGAATGGTCACTTCCAAGCTAAGGTATTCACACTTTGTGAAGAGTTGCATCCCTTCAAGCTTGAAAAGACATCTTGGCATCCAATAAACTTCATGAATCTAAAAATCCAGATTCATCCACATATTTAATTTATTATGTATTTTTCAAGAGTTGTGTCTTTTAAATTACTTTAAATAGGGATGTACATTTGCTTTTCAAACACAACATTTGATGAATGAAATTTCATATTGAGTTTAGTCTCTCTCAAACTTTAAGCTTTCTTTGTATTCTTGTGTTTAGAATGCATGTTTAGAACTTTCAATCTAGTTTGATCAATTAGGTTGTGGAGAGTTCGAAATCTTGAAGATAGGAACAAGTTCTCTTTTCTTCTTGATCTTTGATCATCTTTTCCAAGCACAAATCTCTTTAGCTTTCTTGGGTTGATTCATCATCTTGTTATTAAGGTTATTCTTATTATTGTTGTGGGGGTTCACCTTGTATAAGGGAATTCTCATGCATAATTGACTTAGTTCCTTTATCATTTGATATTAGAGTTTTGACTCTAAAATAGATTATATCTATTTCGCTTGCCTTTGTTCTTCATTTTTCTTTCTTTCTTCATTCAATCGTTACATCTACTTTCATTTTGCTTCTTCTCATATTTGCTTCATTTTTTTATTGTGCTTGCTAGAAAAAAAAGTTCGCTAAAAAAAAGAGGAAAAGAAAAGAAAAGAAAACGAAGAGACTTATCATCTTTTATTGGCATTTCATATTTGATGCTGATTGTCTCTTGTTTTATGTACTAAAAAAATAGAAAAAAAAGGAAAAAAAAGTGTCGATATAGCAAGTAGTGAACCATTGTTTCTTTTGCATTACACGTGAAGATAGTTCCAACGCTTTATCTGTTATATCTGTATCTTTTCATCAAATCGTTCCTATTCATTTCCATCATATCATTCTTGAACCATTTTGCTTAAAATTCATTCCATTGCCTCTTTCAATGCTTGTTTTCAAAATTCTGGATTTTTGTAACTTTTCACATTCTGGGCTATTTTGAATTGTTCTTGCTTGATTCTCATAAGAATACTACAAGACTTGCTGAAGTTTGAGAAATTAGAAATCTTAGGGTATTTATACATTCTTTTTTTTTCTTGAGTGCAAACACGAGTGACCTTTCATATTCTAAGAGAGTAAACACGTGAGGGAGTGCTTGTAAGGTCAATTTTTACTTTGTGTTCGTTTTTGCAGCATGGCAAATGAAGGTAACATATCGGATGGTAGGATGAGAAAAGCCTAACAAAGAGCTATGAAGCAAATGATTCGTACCATGGAAGACATATCAAAACGAATGCATAGGTTGTAGATTTAAAACCAAGCGCAGGAGAGGATACCACCACCACCATCACGTGTTATGGATGACTATCTTTTATATCGAGAGAATGAATCTGAGGAAGGTTGGTCTGATCAACTAGAGGATGACCAAGTTACCTTGTTAGCCGTGCATAGAAGGGGAGATAGACGTCCTGGACATCGCTTGGATAGAGGGAGAGGTCGTGGAATACAACACAATTATCAGAGGAGAGCTCCGAGAGAAGAGGCTCAAGTTGATCGTAATCTAGGGAGCATCAAATTGAAGATTCAAAAGTTCTTTGGCAAGACTGATCCAGAAGAATATCTCCAATGGGAGAATGAGGTGGAGTCGGTATTTGTGTGCCATAATTTCAGTGAAGAAAAGAAGATACAACTATTTGTCGCTCGATTTAAGCAATATGCACAAACATGGTGGGATAAGCTAATGTCTCGTAGAAGAAGAAATCTTGAAGCACCAATTGTTTCCTGGTACGAGTTCAATGAGTCTTTGAAGGAGCGGTTTGTTCCAAAACATTTTGAAAGGGACATGGCACAAAAATTGCAAGCGTTGAGACAAGGAAACAAGTCAGTGGAGGACTATTACAAGGAGATAGACACTTTGATGGATCGAATTGATCTAGATGAGGACATGAAGCAACTCATGGCGCGATTTCTTAATGACCTAAACAAGGAGATTGCTGACAAGGTTGATCTACAACCTTACTTTGACATTGAGGAGATGTTGCATTTAGCAATCAAGATCGAGAGACAAATCCAACGGAAGTCCCAACGGTATTCTTCTAAACAATTTTCCAACTCTAGTGCTACATGGAAAAAGGATAGTAAGAATAGTGATGTTTATCCTGGAAATGGAGAGGAGAATGAGAAACCTAAGAGTAAAATTGAGAAAGGGGAGAGTTCAATGAAGGGGAAAGAGAAGGTAGATGAACATAAGGAGAGAACTAGGGATATTAAATGCTGGAAATGTCACGGGGTAGGGCATGTAAGTAGAGATTGTCCAAACAAAAGAACAATGATCATAAAAAATGGAGAGGTAGTAACTAAGGGTGAAGAAAGCGAAAATGAGGAGAGGAAGGGAGACATAGTTTATTCGGAGGAGTCTAGTGATGGTAGCTATGAAGAACCAGTAGTAGGGGATGTGCTTGTATCTAGAAGAGCTTTAAATACCCTAATTAAAGAGGACCTCGTCGAAGAGCAAAGGGAAACATTGTTTCATACCCGATGTCATGTGAATGGTAAGGCCTGTAGTGTGATGATTGATGGGGGAAGTTGTACTAATGTTGTGAATACATTACTTATCAAACGATTGGGATTGCCTACAACAGCACATCCTAGACCATACAAACTTCAATTGTTGAACAATTGTGGGGAAGTTAGAGTTAATAGACAATGCATTGTGCCATTTTCTATTGGAAGATATAAAGATGATGTTCTATGTGATGTTGCACCCATGCATGCTGGAGAAATTCTTTTGGAAAAACCATGGCAATTCGATAGAAAAACTGTGCATGATGGTTATCTTAATCACTACAAATTCACCAAGGATGGGCGAAAGATAATTCTTCTTCCTTTGTCAACCAAGGATGTATTTGAAGAGCAATGTAAGTTAGAGAAAATGAGAGTGGAGGCCGAGTAAATAGAGCAAGAGAGTAAAAATATTTTGAGTGAAAAGAGCAAGAGAGATAAGAATTTCAAAGAAAAAAATAGTGAGAAAAATAATTGTGGAAAAAAAGAAAGAAGTGGAGAGAGTGAGAAGGTGCTCAAAGAGAGAAAAGTAAGAAATGAAAGTTTGATAGCTAGAAACAGTGAGGTTAGGAAAGCTTTGTTTTCAACAAAACCGATCTTTGTACTTTTGTGCAAAGGACCTTGTTTTCTAACTTGTGACTTAGAAACTTCTTTGCCTAGTATTTTTCTGAGTTTGTTGCAGGAGTTCAAGGACATATTTCCTAAAGAACTACCAAGTGGATTGTCACCACTTAGGGGAATTGATGGCACTATAGATTTTCAAATGAGTGTGACAAATGTGTCTATGTTAAAACCATAGATCAAGATTGCGTCATTGTTTGTTTATATGTGGATGATATGATGTTAATGGGCACAACTAGAAGTGTCATTGATTCCATTAAAAGGATGTTGAATTCCAACTTTGATATGAAAGACTTTGGTCTTGCTAATGTTATCCTTTGAATTAAAATAACGAGAAATCCAAGTGGATATATACTTTCTCAATCTCATTACATAGAGAAAGTGTTGAGAAAATTTGGTTATTTTGAGGGTAAGTCGATAATTACTCCATTTGATCCAAATTGTAAGTTGAAGAAGAAGAATAATCAAGGTGTATCTTCTCTAGAATACTCTAGGGTTGTGGGTAGTTTAATGTACATAATGAATTTTACAAGACCTGATATTGCCTATTCAATAAGAAGATTGGCAAGATACACTAGCAATCCTGGGCATGATCATTGGAATGCATTAGTTAGAGTTTTAAAATACTTGAAGTACACTTTAGATTATGGATTGCATTATATGAAATATCCATCTATACTGGAAGGATTTAGTGATGCTAACTGGATCTCTGATAGCATGGAGACTAAATCAACCAGTGGATATATATTTACCTTAGGTGGAACAACTGTGTCATGGAAATCTTCAAAACAAACGTGTATAGCACGATCTACTATGGAATCAGAGTTTATAGCTCTTGATAAAGCTGGTGAAGAAGCATAATGGCTTAGAAACTTTCTTGAAGATGTTCCGTTGTGGCCAAAGCCTGTAAGTTCATATGTATTTATTGTGACAACTTAGCAGCCTTAATGAGAGCTAAGAATAATGTCTACAATGGGAAGACACGACACATAAGACGCAGGTATAATTCTATCAAGCAATTGCTCTCTAATGGAATAATTTCCATTGATTATGTGAAATCAAAAGAAAATATTACAGATCATTTGACGAAAGGATTGTCAAGAGAGCAAGTTGCATATACATCGAGAGAAATGGGGCTAAAGCCTATGAAATGAAATATCTGGTGGTAACCTAACCTAGTTGACTGGAGATCCCAAGATCTAGGTTCAATAGGCAAACTAGCTGGATAATTGATAGTTGACACACTAAGAAACTTATGGTTTCATCCCATTTCTATGATGTTATGTGTGTGATCTGTTGATGTTAAGGTCATATTGATATCTTGATTACAAGAGGAGTAGTGGAAGAATTTAATCAATATCACCTATGTGAGAGTAGAATTGAGTCGGTTCTATGAGAACTTTTCAAATAGCTTATCTTCTCTAAAGCTCTCATGAATTCAGGATCTTGTCCAGGACCAAAATGGACACAACCGTATAGAACTCAAAGATACAAGATAAGTTATGTGTGATATTTGTTGTCTCAATTTATCATGAGAATGATAGTTCCAGAGCTAGTTCTCACTATTTCTTCGATAAATTCGATAAATATTCACTTAGGAAGATTCAAGTCCAAAAGACACCTTTCCTGATTCATAACTTATCTATTTACTCTCAACGTTTTGGTCGTATATTTTTTTTTTTTTTTTTTGCAAAGGACCTTGGTCGTGTTTTGTATGTCTCACTTTATTTCATATGGGGGATTTTTGGATTTTAAGAGGTGAAAGAAAGTGAAAGTTAAAGAAATTTATTCACATATACGTTGTGAATATGTTTATTTCTTTAGTGGTTTTCTTTCTTTATTTATTAAACTTGAAGTTATTTATTTAAATGAAAAAATTGTTTCTTTATTCTGTTAAGATTATAAAGTTGCACATTTGTAACTTTGTATGTGTTAAGTTACATATGTAACATATGTGTTAAAGATACTTGTGAGATGTTACATATTTTGACAGCTATATATAGTTGTTGTGTTCCTTCATTTTGAGATATCCAAACATACCACAATTGAGTATTCTCCTCCTCTCACAAGAATTATCTCTTCTTTTGTGTTGTTCATCTTGTTTATATTGAGAGCAAGTGTCTAAGAGTTTTGCCAGATCCGAGTAGTTCGAGGTTTCAGTTCTATCGGAGTTAGTCGTTGTATCCTGCTGAGACAATCGCTGTAGACTGCTAGCAACTTGTGCAGAGCGAATAATTGTCTTCAGGTCAGCGCTATTGTAGCGTGCATCGACTATATTTATCAAGTTTTGTGTTCATCAAATTGTCAAAGTGTATATTTTTTGTAGCTAGTTACGTTGTAATCTGTTTGCCAGTATCACACAGTTTATATATACAATGTATATTTACCGAACAATATTCTTAAATTAATTGGAAATGGTTTCAATTGATTTTTTTTAAGTTAAATAGCTTTTGAAATTTAAAGAATAAATTATCTCAGGACATGTATTTCTACTATGAAATTCATAAATGAAGTAGTAAACAAGGGACTAGAGTAGCATTATCTTTTTTATAAAGACAAATCTGATATGTTTTCTTGTAATAAACTTTTATATATATATATATAAAATAAAAATGGTGATTATGCATAAAACGGAACGGGGTCAAATCTAGTCAAGGTCGGACATGTATGACAAATGACTTGCTCTATCAAGGAATTACCTGAACAAGAGAGGCAAGCACTCCGATGCTCAAGTCAGTAACAGCTCAGACTTAATATCAAGTTCAATTTTGATACTTGTATGAAGAAATGGTGCCTCTATTTATAGGTTAGGGATCCGAAAGACCTTTCGATAGGCAGTTATGGATGTCGGACAGTAGGTCAAGCATACTTCAAATTGTGGATCAGACCCAGATGTTGGTACCTCTACGAGGTGGCTCTCTTACAGAATTTATTACCAAGCTGGTCACCTTAGAAAGGTCCGAGGTGATATGAATTTACGGACTTGTCCAGATGGCCCTTTATGTTTCCTCCACGTCGCGAGACGATTTTCTTCCCCAGACAAAGGGTGGTATTGATATCAAGTTTTTAGAAATTTTCCACAAACATATGTATGTTTTTTTCCTCAATTTTTAGTAATTTCGTTTCTGACACATAATTTCCCTTTATGTTAAGTTCTTTTTAAGTTTAGGAATTTTTCCAAATAAAGTCATAAAATTATAAATCATTATCTAAGCATAATGGAAAATTATATATAAAGAAGGAAAGCAATAATTGAGAGTATTTCTCAAAATAAATTAATATACATTTTAGTCTTTAGAATATAAATCATTTTTCTATTTTGTTCTTTATATTTTAAAAATATTTCACTTGGTTCTTAAAATTAGAAATTCTAGTTGATAGTTTACGTGGTTGAAATGGAATAAAGAATTTATAATGTGGTAAAAATATTATTTTGATAAGGTCTTCAGCTTATTGATTTCTTTGGATCAGTCTTCTTCATTGTTGAGTTTTTTGAATCCCCTCTTGGCTTGTTAATGTCTTTGGATAGACCCACCTCTTTACTTGTTGATATCTTTGGATTAGTTTTCTAACTTGATGATCTTTTTCGATTGACATCTTGGATTTGTTGATATCTTTAGATCGACCTTTTGGCTTGTTAATCTCTTTGACTCGATCTTCCAAGTTTGTTGAGTTCTTTAAATTGGTCCCTAGACTTGTTGATCTCTTTGGATCCGTTCGATCGATATCTTGAAGTCTTGTACACTTCATTTGTCTTCAACTTTTCTCCGAAGTGTTTAGATATTCAAAGTCTTATGGTCGTCAAAGTCTTTTGTAAAGTTTTCCATTTTCGAAGTCTTTGAAAGTCTTGTGGTACTTTAGAGAATGTTCAATTTGCTGGAGAGTTTTCTATGAATTCTGTGACTTCTGAACCCCTAAAATGAAGGATAGCATTTCTATTTAAGGGCAACCAGAGGAATAGCTAAATTAAATAGTTTGATTTAAAAAATGGCCAAAATAATCAGATATCATAAAAATAGCTAAAGAACAGTTAGAGCTGAACTACGTGATTTTATGTAGACAAATTTACCCTCCCCGTCAAAATAGGTAAATTTATCCTACCATTTCCCCTATAAATTCGTGATGAAACTACCCTTCAATAAATCTTAAATAACATATAGATTTCCAAATTTCTAAATTTGTAAGATAAATCTGTTGAATACTTTGAAATAAAAAAAAAAGATTGAATCAAAGTGTAAAATAGACTAAAAAAACGTAAAATCAAATTAGAAAAGTGAAAAAATAAAGATTGAAGCTGTAAAGTACTATTTTTAAAATTATAGATGTAGTAGTTGAAGATTAATACCATATTAGGATCCATTATGGAAGAGAAGACAACTCAAATGACTCATTCCCACTTTTGCCCTTTAACTCCTTCTCACACTTGTCCTAACTTTTCCTTCCTAAAATCAAATAAAATTTGATTCAATCAAGTCTCAAACCCCTCAAGCCTCGTGTGCCTCAAGCTTTCGGCGTACACAATCTTTGGCATCCCTATTCTCACTCTTGCTTATCCAACAAGGGTATTCATCGATCGATTTTGAATGTTGTTTAAATAAATGAGGTTTAAATAATTGACCGTTTGTTAGCAACCTCCAATATTCCAGGGATTTTGTTGGACATAACCTGTTTTTAGGACACCTTGTAGATATGGTCAGTTGGGAGATTATATTGAAAATATAGTTTAGATTAAATAATAAATAATAAAAATATTGTTAAAATTAGATTGTCAGGTAGTTTAGTTTGCAAAAAAAAAAATTAATAAATTTTCAATCTTAAATCTCATCTTAAATTTCAAATTTCAATAATATTAAACACGGACCTCAATTTTGATGTTTCAATAAATATCATTAGTACCTGGAATTTGTCAATTCCGATGTTTTTTAGCTTAATGTAACCACTTTATTGTTAAATATTTAAAATTTATTGTAAAAAAATCAAGAACATCCAATTAGATTCCCGTAGAACTACTCATTAGGAACTAATTAATTTTAACAATATTAGGAATACGCATTCTTATTTGTTGGTTCTATCAGACGAATTTTTGTTGGGGCTTGATTCCATGGTTGAATCTTGTGGAGTTTATTTTTTTCGTTAATAATCTAATTTTCTAAGAACTGTTTTTGCTGCAATAGGAAGATTCTTTGGAGTAATGTTTCAGTAACTCGATGACTAATTCTCATATATCAAGAATTAAAATGTAATTTCTTAGAATGTAATAATCGTGGCATATTAGTCATGAATGTTGATGGACAAGGATAACCCAATCAAAATGGTCATCTACTCTATAGAATCCTATATCTACCCCGTTGTATTGACGTCTCTTGCTTATTTTGTGAGATAACCTCTAATAGCCATATATTTACACATTCATCGTATCTCTCTTTAGGTAAATATTAATATATGTTTCCTTGATTGCTAATATGCATTTTTTATTTTGTTGGTTTTGGTTACCTTTTTGTCATATTTTATGCATTGATCTTTGTTCCGATTTAGTGATAAAGAAAGATTATGTGATGCAAAATATGACTATTTTCTGCAGATAGTTTTCAATCTATTTTCGGCGTCTGAACTTTCACTACCCCGTAGATGGTATTATATACGGGGTCAGTATCTACAACTATGCAGTAGTCGCTGCACCTAACATCCGCCAACAGGGATATGGCCCACGCCACGTCCCTATCTACTAACAGCCTCGTAATTATCAACTTGCCAATACCATTTCTGAAAAGTGAAAGACGTGTAATTTTTTTTCCTTCTAGAAAATGAAGATCTCTAGAGATACATTCACAGAGTTGTTGTAGGGTGAAATCGAATGGAATTGAAACGTCCCCGGTAATGAACCCTTGATAATTGTTGTGCTCCTCCCAACTAAAATCGTGGCTAACGATGATCGCATAATGTTCCTGCGTTGATTGATTTAATTCTTGAAAAAATGTAAAAATAATGGGTGGGGATTAATGATACGTTGTGTAAGAATATTAAAGAAACGTTGTATTTAAGGTTGCTGATTACAGTAGAATGTTCAAACCAATTAGTTAGGTTTGTTTAAAAAAATTAAACACATTTTAAACTTGTTTGAATCATATATGTAGATTTTGTGGAAATATTTTAGGAATTATATAGATTTTGTAGTTAAAGGTGGTTTCAATATTACCTATGATATAGATAGATTTTGTGGTTTAAATTTTGTGGAAAGATTTTAGGAATTATGTAGATTTTGTAGTTAAGGTGGTTTCAATATTAACTCCATAACATTGCTAGTTTAGGAGAGATTTAAGGAAATGTAGGAGGCATAAAACGTGGATGAGTAAAAGGGAGAAAGACTACAAGGGCAATATGGACATGAAATGTGTAGAGGGTTTCCCTTCTATTTATTGAGTTGGCCATTTTGCTTAACGATAACCTGTGAGTAGCCATTCCTGAGGATTTCCCTTCTATTTATTGAGTTTTCCATGAGTTTTACTCGATTGGGACTAGGGTGATTTTGGACCCAACTTTTGAGCTGGGTCATCGGTCCAATTTTCTTCCTTGAGCTTTAGTGGACCTGAGCTTGGGTAACTTTGCCCCAACCTTTGGACTTGGGCCATGTTCGCATTGTGAGCACAATTCTCTTTGGTGAATTTAGACTTATTGAAATATAGTTAAGACAATCGACTCATTATGCCGACTAATTTGAATTTTGGGCCAAATAACTTTTTATTGGGGTTTGGACTTATTTGAATCTTGAACCTAATTGTCATACGACTTAATTTGACCAAGCTAATCTTGCACTATTATAAAACTAGTCTTTTATGACCGTTAAAAGTGTCATCAACTTAATTCGTAACAGTTAATAAATTAACTAAATATAGCCTTAAAGAAAAACAATTGTCTTTCCATTTTAATTTAGGTCTTTCCATTTTAATTTAGGTTTTTTTTTTTGAGTAATGAGATACAAATAAAGTAACTAAAAATGTAAGCCAAACAAATAAATAAACTCAAAATTACTAGGTCCCTGAAAACTTATGACCCGTTTGATAACCATTTATGTTTTTAATTTATATGTTTTTGATTTTTAGTTTTCTGTTTTTAAAAAACAAAAA
This sequence comes from Momordica charantia, assembly GCF_013281855.1. NCBI lineage: Eukaryota > Viridiplantae > Streptophyta > Magnoliopsida > Cucurbitales > Cucurbitaceae > Momordica > Momordica charantia. Next base: position 19,520,841 of record NW_028275162.1, on the reverse strand, counting down.
CCATATATGTATGATAACTATTTTTGTTTTTTGTTTTTAAAAAACATAAAACTTTGGTAATCATTTTTAGTTTTCTGTTTTTAAAAAGTTAGAAAATTGAATATATATATTAGAGACAGAAAATTCCATGTAGAGTAGAGATGACAATAGTGTGAGGCGGGAGTGAGGATGTTTTCTCCCCCATTTTCTTGCTAGTGAAAAATTTTGGTTCCCGTCTCTATCTTGTTCTTTGATCCAAGAATTGAGATCCAGGTTAAAGAACCCTTATTTGGGGATGAGGATATTCGTGGGAAAATTACCTGTTTTATAATTAATTTTAATTTTTTTTATAATTTAGAAAATAAAAAAGTGTAATAAATATATATTAATTATTTTTAGAATTATTATTTACTGGTATAAATAATTAGTTTTAAAAAATATTTAATATTTTATTCACAATTAAATAAATATGTCAATAAAAATATATATTAATTATTTAAAAAATAGAATTGGGGATCAAACTGGGACATGCATTTCTTATTCTTCGAGCAGGAACGTTTGTCATCCCTAATGTAGAGACATGAAAATACAAGTTTAGAGAGATGTAAATAAACTTTTAAAAAAGAAATTTTAGAGTGATAAAGACAAATATTTGGAAAAAAAATTAGTGAAAAAAAGTTCAAAATAAAAAGAGAAAAATTTTAAAGAGGAAGAGTAAAGTTGTGAGGAAAAGATACCTTGAAGAAAAAAAGAAATTAGAAAGAAAAGGAAAAATTATAGTAAGAAAAAGTTTAGAGATAAAAACAAGATTTGAAATATATTTGTTAGAGAAAATAAATAAATACAAAAGAGAAATAGAAGTTATATGGAAAAAAAATTGAATGAGAAAAGAAGATATAATTTTATGAAGAAAAATACATTAGGAAGAGAAATGAAAGTTATAAAAAAGTTATAAAAGACTAAGTTTTAGAGAGAGAAAATTTCAAAAAAATATTAATTTTTTAGGAAGAGAAATGAAAGTGACCTATTGGAAAAAAAGAGAAAAAATAAAAATACATAGAAATAAAAAAAATGTGGATAGAGGTAGAAATAATGATAAATATTTAAAATATTAAAATTTGAGAGAGAGAAAAAAAATTTAGAGATATATTTATGATGAAAAAAATTTTATAAGGAGAACGAAATTTGTTAGAGATAAGTATGTCAAATAAAAAAATTGAGTATTAGAAAAAAAAGAGAGATTTTGAAAAATAGAAATTTGTTTTAAAACCTTGCTTTTTTCTGTTTTTAAATTTACGTACAATTTCAAAATGGTTTTTGAAAAACAAAAAAACAGAAAATTGAATTTGGTTATCAAATATCCTTGTTTTTCAAAAACTAAAAACAAAATACCAAAAATAGAAAACGAAATAGTTGTCAAATGGACCCTTAATTTTCCATGGTCACCGTTTTTCTTTTTTTCGTACAACATGTGGGGAGGAGTTTCAAACTTACAACCTTTTGATTGGAAGTAGGTATCAATTGTCGTTGAGTTATGTTTGATTCGTCTAGTTGTTTGTCACTTGATGAAAAAATCCCGTCCTCATTGGACGTGTTCGGGATGAGAGAAAGTTTCCACTAATTCCTTTTAGGTTGGGAGATGAATGAAATAATACATTCCCCACCCTGCTATTTTTAATTATTTAATTATTTATGTTTTATTAATTTTTATATATTAAATTAACAATAAAAACACTAAATATCTAAAAAAAATGAGTATTTTAAATGGTATATCAACCTAATTATAATTCAATTGATTAGACATATATTTTCGATTAAAGGGCCGAGTTTCGAATCCCCATTCCATACGTTATTGAGAACTCTAAAATAAATAAGAAAATAAGAAGTAAAAATACTAATTTTATAATAAGAATATAATTAAAAATAAAGTGATCAGCGAGATTTTTTCTCATAGAAAACTCAATTTCCATAATCACAGCATGCCAAATCAATCCAGATTTATTTAATAGACTTGTGGTATTAGCATCAGTTAATAATATTTACAATAGGTATAATATGCTTCAAAAAAGATTTCTAATATACATTCTTTTAAATTTAAATACTAAATAGGTAAGATGGGGACGAAATACGTTTCTTGTCTCTGTTTCTCGTTCCTCGCTCTGCTTCATCTTTTTTAATATATACATATACACACATTAAAGTAATTCTATTATTCTCTATACCCACCTGCCTAATATATAATTGGGAGAATTAGACCTTGTAAATCAGGTTTTATCTTTGAAATTAAAAGTAATTATATATACAAATTTTTTAGAAAAATTTTTATTGAAAAATAATTTTAAAAATTAAAAAAAAAGGAAATGGTGGAAAATTCTCCACCGATCCCCATGAATTCCCCATAGAGAATCCTTGCCCAGATTCCTGTGAAATTTCTGGGAAATTTTCGTAGGAACGAGGAATTAAATGGGTCATCCCCACCCATGAACATTCCTACTTCGACCTTAACGACTAATATTTAGGGGTCGTTTGTTTTTTGGGAATATAGATGCCCGGTATCTATAGATGCCTGAAATTTCAAATGCTTGGAATTTTAGATGTCTGTCATCTTCACGTAACCACGTTTGTTTCGTAGGTAAATTTATAAGGATATCCGGGAATCTTTGGATAGACACGTTTGTTTCGTGTTAAATTTATACAACATTCAAAAAATAGCCTTACGAATATTTATATTATTAATAAATTCATTTAATATAATAGATTTATTTGAAATAATTTTTTTATATGTTATTTTATAGAACAAATTAATTCATATTAACTTAATATATATTTCATTTTCAACTTTAATAGTTTTTCAAGAAGATAATTATATAATTTATGCTATCTTGGGTGAAATTTATTTATCCTATCATTACATTATATTTTCTAGAAGGAAAAATATCATAGGTATATTGGTCATAAAAAAATGTTGCTTTAAAATTATATATTTATGATAATAAATATTATTAATAATATAATTTCTTCAAAATATTAAAAATAAACAGAGATATTATATAATTTAATTATAATTTATTTTACATGTAAATCTAAGGTAGAAATATATTTAATAGCATAAAGTTTTTATTAGTCTCGAGTACATTAATTTATTTTAATTATAAATTTAAAATATTGAAATAAAAAGGTAAAATATTAAAAATTAAAAAAAATTGATGAAAGAAAATATATGGAGAAAAATGAAGGGGAAAAATGTAAAAAGTGGATGCCCTCAACACGGGAATCTTGGATACCCATGTTTCAAAACACATCCAAAACCAGTAACATGTCTCCCGTATGGGCATCTTAGGATACCTAGGCATCTCGAGATTCTGGGGTATCTTACATTCGCCTAAAACAAATGTGCAAATCCAGATGCCCGTCCAACGAGAATCTCGTATTCTCATAAAAAAAACGGCCCTAGGATAATTTAGGCGGTTATTTAAGCATTTTCTTCCACAGATATCTCCTTTGCCTACGGAAACTCCATTCCAAGGCTGGCATCCTTAAGAGTCTTTCACCAAAGTTGTGTCTATAAAACAACTTAACTTTAGCTTCATCAAATGTGTTAGAGGTGGAATCATACCTCTCAACGGACCGTCTCACCTTCGAACACGTGTTCAAGTCATAGTTTGATAGATTAAGTACAAGAAAAGTCACTCTTGACTGATTCCACGAAAGCTCGACTCAACATGCACCAACTTGAACACACTAATACCATCGTGCTAAAATCTACTAAATACTAAATATGAAGTGTCAGAATGCCATGAAATGCTTCCCAAAGCTCCCCTATAAACGACGAAGTCTATTCTCCACAAAGGTACGCAATCTCTATGCAACCTAACTAAGTTAGGCTCGACACCAGCTCAAACTAAATCCCAACTTAAGTTTTAGAGTGTAAATGACCGAGTACTACACTAATGCAAGATTCTATTTGCAAGTCATCACCTCGACTAATTGGACATCTACCTCAAATCAAATCAGAAGTCGACTCGTCATGATCTCATCTAGAATCCTACATCACCAAGATATAATAGGCAAACATGTTACATTGCCCTTACAATCATCCTAGATCAACTCTTGGCTCGTGTATGAATTACATTTACACATTCACATATATATTTATTTTTTTGACATAAGGACCTACACACACATATATAATACATTTAGTTTAGGGCGTAATTTATAATTTAACCATAGAGTTGGAGTGGAGGATGATTAAAATAGAAGCTATTTCTGGATGTCATTTTACCAAACTAACCCTACGTCCGAACGTTAAAACTATCCGCTCCGTTTCTCTCTCTCTCTCTCTTCTCTCTCTCAAGTCTCAACCGGTATAAACTTGTTTCTTTTCTTTTTGGTTTCCGGCCATATTCTGTGAGCGCCGGCGACAGAAACAGCCCCTTTACCACTCTCTACTTCTCTCCCGCTCTTCATCTTCCTCTCAAATTTCTCACTAACTCACACCATCTTCACTCCGGCCACACAATCGGCCCTTTTTGTGTTTTTTTCCCCTTCCTTTTCCGGTAAATGGTTTGTCCGGCGGCCTCTTGAGAAGAGGTCCGGCGAGAATGCGGTCCGAGAGATCGAAACCTCTCCACAATTTCATGCTGCCGTGTCTCAAGTGGGGGAATCAGAAGCACTTGAGGTGCATGAAGGTGAATTCTAATGGCGTACAGGTTACCGGCGTGAATCAGCAATCCCACTCCTCGAGATCGGAGGAGTCCACCGACAGTAGGAGTCGGGAATCGGGGTCGGAGATGCGGATGTTCTTGAAGGATTTGGAGATGAGACGGACGAGAGTTTCGAAATCGAGAATCAAGAAAAGCGACGACGACGATGGGATCGAGGCGGTCAGGGAGAAGCTAATGTTTGATCTGAAGACCGCGGCGGATAAAATGAAGGAGGCGATTTTGAGTAAGGAGGCGGCGGTGGCTCGGGTGGAAGCGGAGGAGAAGAACAGCGATTCTGCGGTGATGGAAGAGGCGCCGGCAGTTGCGTTGTCGATGGCGGATTCCAGACCTTGGAACCTCAGGACCAGGAGAGCCGCTTGCAAGGCTCCGAATTCCGACGGCGGAGGAAGTAAGACTTTGAAGATTGATGAGAAGAAATCAAATTCCGATTCCCCGTTGCGAAGCGACGGTGGCGCCAAGTCCCCGAGGCTGAAAATTGGGCCGGAGAAGAAGAAGAAGGTCAAATTGGTAGTGCCGCTCTCGAAGAGAGAGATCGATGAAGATTTCATGGAAATGGTGGGGCTCAGACCACCGAGGCGGCCCAAGAAGAGGACCAGAATCGTACAGAAGCAATTAGATGTAAGTTCATTCAAATTCCCCTTATTCTTCGTCTACTTTCCTGCGGTTTTCAAAATTCAACTTCTCTAATCTCCTTCTGGGTTTCATTTTCTGCTAAGAATTCTGAGCATCGACGTTTTAATCTGTACTATTTTACAGACGCTTTTCCCTGGGTTATGGCTGTCGGAGATCACGGCTGATTTGTACAAGGTCCCTGAATTACCTGAAAACGGCAAGGTAATTTGCAAATGCCTCTTTTGCTCTGTTGATAAAGATCCTTTTCTAATGTTTGTTTCTCAAGAAAATGAGAGGTTCTGTTGTACTAATTCTCCATCTAAGAAACCTTAATGGGATGATTGAGATTCAAATTCTTTCTGGATTCTAATGTTGTAGATTGTTCTTCAATCTCTCTTGTTGCACAGGTGATGAAGGGTTGAAGTTCTACTTCTTTGTGAAGATTCAAAAGACTCTCTTCTCGTTCCTATGCTGACTCCGAGTAATTCATGAGGTTGATTGGGAGTTTGATACCAACCACTGTTGAATCCCACCCAATAACTCTGCGGTGTATGATCCTCCTCTACTTTCAAATGCTAATTTTTGTTCATAAATTAATTCGATATCGCTTTTGCTAGTCGTGGAATAATTCACAAAGAATAGGATTGGTGGAGTTTGGAATTGGATAAAAGGACATTTTCTTCAATGATCTTGAGTGATATAATGTCTTGTGGAAAGCCTTGTGTAGCATACTGTTATCATCATGTGAGAATATCAAACAGCTGTGCTTGAATATTGATGCACATTCATGTAGTTACTTACAAATGAGATTCAATCAATTTCTACTAGAATTGTCAAAATGGTTGTGATAGATTAGATAATATAAGAGATAGATAGAACTCTTTCTTTCAGTTGAATGCCTCTGATTTGGGCTCAGGAATTAACTTTCTTGCACGATCATAGTTTGAAGACCTGGTTTGTTATGGCACCCCCTGCACTTGAGCACTCCTGAAATAGAGCTTAAGCCACAACTTTGACTCAGATGAATCGTTTGTCTCCATTTCCTCGACCTCACCTCTGTTTGTTGTTCTTCAATCTTGCTAGCTAGTGAAATCTTGGCAGAGTTGCCACGCCGAGTGTGAGTCAACCAAAACAGGTGAATTTTGCTTCAGGGATTTGAGGCCGAGTTTAACTTTGTCTCGAGTTTTTAAACCCATCTGCTAGATTACCTTCTACAATCAGTGAACTCAAAAAGGGGTGGGAGAGGATCCCAAGACGAAATTGACCGATGGTAGTTAGTCGAAGCTCCCACACTCCTCAACCCCCCCTCCTCGGTCCCGTCCCGTCCCGCTCCACCCCAACCACCATTTGTATAGTTCTGCTGCTTGTGCTTTGGTGCATCTTGGTGGAGTTTTGTTCCTGCTACTGCTGCTGCCTCTCTTCTCTTTCCTTGTCTTTACTGTTTGCAGTCTATGGGGTCATTTCATTCACAGATGAATCTGAAAAGAATCCATGGAATTGATAGAGTAATCTTCACTTCAAAATGGGTCTATTTGTTGTTAACCAAATTTTGGTATTGGGGTTTTGGCGTTGGGTTTGTTTCTGAAAGTCTTTCTTTTGACTGTGTCCGTGGTTCTACTCGGAAAGGCCTTCGGGGAGTAAACTTCTGCCACTTAGTCGCGGGTTAGCTACACGAGTTTAGTTTTAGCCGCCGGAGGGTTTTAGCCAAAACCAACAAGATTAGAGAGAGATATTTAAAAATATATATATAGGATAAAATGATAAGGTAAGTAACCGATAAATTTTTTTAAAAAAATAATTGCATGAGTTGGAAAAAAAACATTAAGTTTGAAGGGGGTTTCTATTTTAGATTTTTTAGTCTATTTGTACTTTTTTTTTTTACATTAATATTTTCTTTCTTTCCTTATTTTCATGGATGGGTTATTTTTAGAAGGCTATATTATGGATTGGATTCTTACGGTTTAGTTTTAGATTTAATTCGATCTCTATAATTTTAGAATTCTCAATTTGATCATCTGTTTGGTTAAATCTCACTTGTGGTCTATATTGATTCAAGTTGTGTTACCGTATCGAATGCATGATACCTTTTTTATTTATGTGGCAATGAGTTAGTGATTTTTATGTACTTGTTTCTATTAGAATTTAGGTAATAGTAAAAAATTAAAATAGGAAAAAATGGGTGGATTGATGAATGGACGATTTGTAAAGTTTATCCAAATCAATATAAATCAAATTGAAAATTTTATAATCATAGAGACAAAGTTGAACTAAATATAAACTATAAGAACCAAAAATTGTAACTTCTAAAATTATATAGATCAAATTGATGAACTAACCTTTTTAGATCGGGTTAAAGTTGTTTTTCTTTCAATGATAAGCGTTAAAAAATAATGATTTCACTATTCACTACTAAAATGTTGGAGATTTAAACCCCACCTTCAAGCTTGGTTCAGGCTCAAGTCCTGTTTGGAAAACAGGACTTGACTCGGTCCAACCACTCAAATTTAAACTCATAGTTCAATCTATGAACCTAATTGGATGGGTCAAAGTTAGATTTTACTTAGTTCGGTCTTGAATTGACACATATAATAATTTATTTTTAATTATTTTCGTGACTACGTGACATTTTAAGAAAATGTAAGTGCAAATTAGGAGAAAATATTGGAAATAGTTAAAAACTTGAAGCAATGAAAGTTAAGAAGGGACAACTCGATGAATGACTATATTAAAGATGCGATTTGAAAAATGGCCAAAAATATCCAATATCACGAAAATGACATTAGACAGTTATAGTTCAATATACTGCTTTTGGGCAATCCTCTCAACAACTAAGAGATCCATTCGAGGAACACGGGGACTAGTTGAAGTAATGAGTCTCATTACTTCAATTGAGATAATGAAAAATCATTTCACCTTTTTAGTTGGAACTTTAGGCAGTTCGTGAAAAAAGATAGCGAAAAAAATTATTCCTAGAGTCGAGACTAAGAGGAATGTATAAATCAATGCTTCCATAGATTTGATTCCGGTTTACAATTATAGCTTCCATACCTGGTTAGTTGAGATCTTTTTCCAGATAAAAAAAAAGACCAGACAAATATACCCTCCCACCAAAATAGCTAAATTATCCCGCCATCCCCTTAAATTTTGTGGTAAAAATACCTTGAAACAACTTTTTGCTCTTGCTTGATAAATTTTAAAGATCAAAATTTCAAAAATACCTTGATTTTTTCTTGATTGTAAAAGAAGATCATATGACTGCTCACTATGACTATAATGTCTCGTAAGGAAGGAGACTCATTTTCCTTTCCAATCATCTTCCCCATCTTCTACTACTTTCTCTCAATTCTAAATAATTATATATTCTTCCGATGTTTGCTTCTAATTTTTGCAAATTAAGACTCAAATGCACAAATTAAAATGGGATTCAAATGACACAATTCGCGCATCCAAAGAATCAAGCTAGGAAAGAGCTTCCCTTCGAACGAATATAACAGCAAACGGTTTGGATGACATATTTTGTGGCAGAAAACTATAAAGGGGAAGAAAAAAATCTTCAATTCTTCTACTATTGAATGAATTAATGCTTACCAAATAAATTTCGATCACGGATCTGGAGACTCAAACTTTACAAGTCATTCTCTACTCGATTTGTTGATCCCTCCATGTCTAAAAGGAACTTGAGATTGTTGGGTTGATAAAAAAGTGGGGATTGATGAATGTAGAGAATATTTAGCAGATGCTGATTGCAATGGAATTTACTACCCAATTAGTTAGGTTTGTTATAGATTTTAATTAGATTATGTTGGATAGGAGATTTTAGGGATTTGTGGTTTGGTAATGTGATTTATGGAATGTAGGTAGTTGAAAATTGGAGGGGTAAAATGGAGAAATGATGCAATGGAATTTTACCCTTTCTTAAAATTCAGGAAATCAAGTATGGTGATATATCCAATTTAGGAAAACTTTAGTCATTTTTTATTACAATATCCTCTACGTCTCTATTACTTAGGATTTTCCAATTAAGAATTTGGCAACTTTTGGTATAAAGAACAATGGTCAAAAATACAAACCTTGAGAAAATTGGAGAACTTAAACTCTTTGAGTTGAAACTTGGAGAAATTGAGATTGAGAATTAGAGAGAAATTAAGATTGAGAAATAAAATTAGAGCGGGGAAAAAGGAAATGAAGTTGATATTTAATAAGAAAATAACTTAAAAACTTAAGTACGATGGAAGAAATATTTAAAATTTAAAAAATTTTGTATTTATAAAAAGGAAAAAGTTACATTTAAAAATGAATAACATTACCATTTCCTTTTCCATATTCTTGAGATGTCAGCCTACTAAATGTGCTCATAATGCAAGGTTGCTTGTGGCCTATTGCTGATGTGTTATTGTTTTTTTATTATAAATAAATAATATGTCAACATATTATATAATAGAAATATTAATAGTTATTGGATCGAGTCGACTCAAATAGCAGGTCCATAGTCGGCTAATTTAAAAAACGAAGATCCATATTCAATCTAATTGATAGAAGAGTTAGATTAGTTCGATCGAGTCGGTCAATTATTGGCCATGGATTAGACTTAAATTGGATTTGGACGGAACTTGGACGAGCCTTTGAACTTCTCATCTAGCCTGACTCTATCCTTATTTATTATTGAACTAAAAAAAATAATAAAAATAAAAATAAACCATGATTTTAAAACAACCTAGACCCAAACAAACAACGACCTCGAAAAAAACAAAAGATTCTTTTTGTTAACACTTAACATATTTGTTTAAATTAAAGAAATTCATTATTTGAAATAATATCTAATTGGATCCAAATATTTGTTAAAAAAAAAAATCACATAAATGTAAAGAAACTATGAATCTCCTTGGTTGTCGGTCATCAAATGCACTAATTATACTAAATGACATATATTGAAGTAAAACAAGATAATATAAGTACGAATTGGACTATAAACTCTAACCAGCCAAGTCTGAATACCAAGCAGTCGTTCGAGAACTCAGAGACTGAGACTTAAGAAGCGGACCTGACCCAAAGACCAAGAACCAAGGCCCACGAGCTGGTCACTCGTCCAAGCTGTGGTCGGCTCGATCATCTACGTTGGGTCGACTTGTTACTTAGCCAACTATCTTAAGCTGGCCTGTCGCTTGGTTGCATACTAGAAATGGCTTCCCCACTTTTGGGTTGCATCATTTTTGACTTCTCTTATTCTCAAAAAAGAAATTCTCGTTCCCAACCGAAGACGTAAGATATTTCAGCTCGAACAACGATCAGTAAGCAACACATTTTTTTTTTAAGATAATACAAGCAACAAATATTCTCAATCTAGAAGTCTAACGGTTGGAAAAAAAATAGATAAATCGATCCTCCTGTAAGTTTTTCAAACAAAAACTATTTGATTTTCCCCTTCCACATGCTAAAAGCAGATAAGTAAGCAACTATTAACAAAAGAATAAGAGATAGGATAGAAAAGCTTAACACCACAGGGATTATATTGGTTTGCCCCTATCTTGAGACTACGTTCAGTCTTCTGCGAAAAAGCAAGTTCAACTATAGTTGGGAATATTACAATGGAGATCTCACTCAAGATATTACGATCTTGCTTCTAAGTACCCTAACAATAGCTACCTAGGATTACACAATTGGAAATACCCTTACTAAACCCACGAAATACAAACTTTTTTTTTCACACATTGCCCACAACCACTAAAGTCTCTCTTATTTGGATTCTGTATAAATGAAACCTTAACAAAATAATTCTATTTATAAGAGGTCAAATATCTCAATTCTTATAGGAAAACCAATATTGTAATCCTTGTAAGACAATAATATCATACTCCTTATAGGAATTGGTAGTAGTGTTGAAAATCATTTTCCTCGTAGGACACGAGTCATCTGTTTTGGCTCCATTATCCCGACAATCTCCCATTTGGAGACAAAACATCGATCTTGCCTCCCACTGCAATAACAGTCTCTGATAATCTTGGAAAACTCCAAAGCTTCTTATGCAACAACTTTTGATCTTGTTGAAAAAATCTTCAAGGCTTCTACTACAAGTTTAAAAACTTGTACAATAAAATATCAGAAATCACTGGTCTCATCTGTCTTTATCCCGAGATCGGGCAATCTACGTGGTCTTATCTCCCAAACGCAAGAAATTAACACAGTCATGTGCTCCCACTCAAACTAAGTGGCGATATATGAAGCTTCATTATTCGTTCTCAAACACTGGTTCTTGAATAAAGAACTTCCTACTGATGACTTGATAACTGTATTCAAGCCTGCTGCCAGAATTAAAACTCCATTCTTTACCTTAGCACCTACTGAGTTCATCTTCTCTGATGCAATTGTTCGTTGAAGCGACTTCATCAACTCATCCACAACTAGGGATAATCCTAGACAACCTAAAAAACATGTTCTCGTTCTTTGACTTCCCGATTGTTGTTCCTGAATTGATGGCAGATCCTCCTGTTCTGGGTTGTCTTTGTTGCTGGTCCAGTCCTACCTCTTTGGACACCATCTGCAACTTGCATCCACTATTTCAATGATCCTTTGGCAACACTCAATTACGACATGTAAACCGTAGATCTTCTATGGCCAACTGCCACCAACTTGGATCCTTTGGTGAGCTTCTACTGGTTCCCACCAAACTCACTCTGATAACCATCATCGTCCAACTTACTTGTAGAGATAAGGTTCATTCTGATTCTGGGTACATACCTGACATCTCGCAGTAATAACTCAGTCCCATTATCGATCTTCAGTCGTATATTTTCAATCCCTTTAGTATTGGAAAGTCTTCCATTCCCCATCCTCACATGGCCGCGATTGCCTCTTTTGAATGATGTGAATAATCTTCTATTTAAAGATATGTGTACTGAAGCTGCGCTGTCTATTACCCACTCTGATTAATGGTTTCCTGTTTATGTATTGCTTTCAACACAGACGAGGGCATCGTCTACAACTGCATTTGACTCTGTCATATACCTTTTCATATCATCTTTTAATATTCTATGGTTTTTCTTGACATGACATTTTTGTGGCAATGAAAACATTCAGCATCTCTCTTCCAATCCTTCCTACTATGCTTCTGCTGCCTGTCATCAGATGCAACCTTCTCTTTACCTTTTCCGACAGCCAATGTTGAGTCTTGTTCGGAAGTTGATTCTTTTCCACTCCCCTTTTTGCGAATTTCTTCAGCAATTGGCGCATTACAAATTTATGAAAATTTCAAAGATTTGTCTCCTAACGAATTGGACACTGTTGTCTTCATCATTTTCCAACTTTTAGATAAAGATGTTAGCAACTGAATAGCATTCACTTCGTCACTAAAAGTAATCTTAACTGATTCCAATTGATTGATTAATTTTGTGACCTCATTTATGTGGGAATTGATAGAAATATTCTCTTCCATTTGAATGTTAAAGAATCTCCTTACGAGATATACCTTATTATTAGTTGAGGGTTTCTCGTACCTATTCTCCAGTGCTTTCATCAGATCTATTGCTATCGTTTCGTTTGCTACGAGACTTGCCACATTCATCGACAAACACAATATGATAAATGCAACTATCTGTTCATTCGTCTCTGTCCAATCTTCATCTTTCATCCCTGCTGGTCGTTCCTTTAAAGCTTTATTCAACTTCTTGCAGGTCAAGTAATCATTAACCTGCATCTTCCAATATCCGAAATTAGCCCCATCGAACTTCATGATTCCTTCAAAACCTGACTTCTTTGCTGATCCCATGATCTCTGAACCAAACACTCTGATACCAATTGTTGGAAAAAAAAGATAAATTGATCTTCCTGTAAGTTCTTCAAACCGGAACTATTTGATTTTCCTCTTTCACAGGCTAAAAGCAGATAAATAAGTAACAATTAACAAAGGAATAAGAGATAGAGATAGAAAAGCTTAACACCACATGGATTATACTGGTTCGCCCCTATCTTGGGACTACGTCCAATCTTCTGCGAAAAAAAGTAGGTTCAACTATAGTTGGAAATATTACAATGAAGATCTCACTCAATATATCACCATCTTGCTTCTAAGTACCCTAACAATGGCTACCTAGGATTACACAATTGGAAATACCATCACTAAATCCATGAGATACAAACTCCCTTCTACCCACAACCACTCATGTCTCTCTTATTTGGATTCTGTACAAAAATGAAACTTTAACAAAATAGTTCTATTTATAAGAGGTCAAATATCTCAATCCTTATAGGAAAACTAATATTGTAATCCTTATAAGACAATAATATCCTACTGCTTGTAGGAATTGGTAGTAGTGTTGAAAATCCTTTTCCTCGTCGGACACGGGTCATCTATTTTTGCTCCATTATCCTAACACTAACATTTTATCTGGCTCATTATCTTCTACTTTTAGAGTGGGAGTCACTATTATGGGTGAAGTAAAACAAGACCAAGAATACAAATTAAACAATTAAACTTCGACAAGCCAAGCCTAGATATCAAGCGATCTTTTGAGAATTCAGAGACCGAGACCTAGGAAGCGAACCTAGCCCAAGGACCAAGGACCAACAACCAAGGCCCAGGGGCAACCAACCCATGGGCTGGCTGGTCGACTTGACCAAGTTGTGGTCAGCCTTGGCCGAACCGGCCATTGAATTGGCCACAAAGTCGACCAACCCTTGGTCAGCTATTCGACTTGGCCAACCATAAGGCCAACAAGTCTTTGTCGACTAGTCTGCTCGACAACCACATGGTCGATAGCCTTGGCCGGCTGGTTGGATTGACTACCTACAAGGTCGTCCAGCCCTTGTTCAGCTTGCCTACTCAGCCAACTACGCTGGGTCGGCCTATTGTCCGGCCGACCATCCCTTGGTTGGCCATGGTCAAGCCAGTTAGCATATAGTCGACTTGAACTCGTCTTATCTCGATAGCCTCCACGTGCATTGTAGAATGGGCCCGTCAAGGTAGAAGATCTCGAGATCTAAGGATTTCAATTGACCTTATCTAAAGAATTCGAATTGCCCTTTTGAATTTTCTTCATCTAAGATATTAAAAAGAGAAGATATTCTAGTGACCTTAGATTTTTTCCTCTATAAATAAAGGGAGAAGACTCTTAGTCAAGGCACGCTACACGGCTACAGAACCTTACTCTGTGTTGTGCTATGCTTCACACAAAACCTTGATTCTTACTTAAGCATCGGAGTGTGTGGCTAGCACCATCAGTGTGTAATATTTCAGTTTTGCAGCCTTCGTGGAATCTCTTTATTCTAAAAAATTGGTACAAATTTGATCTTTTTGATAGGCCAAATTTATGCATCAACTACACAAAATAAATATGTATTTACAAAATATCATTGTTTTACATTCTTTAAAAATGTCACAAAAGTGGTTTTTGGTGGGTATCATGTAAATTGTTGTATAAGTTTACAATTTATGCCATTTTTTTATAAAATTCAATGCTTTATATAAAAATACATATTTCTTTTGTGATTTTTTTTAATCTTCTCTTTAATCTATAATCTATCTCATAAACTCCATCACCCCATTTTACCCTTTAACTTTAATCATTTTCTCTGATACTTTTGTAACAATTTTGTCATTCATCTCTCTCACCCCAAATTTCCTCATATTTTACCAATTTTCTCTCATCTCTCTCCACCGTCTCTCTCCAAATCTTCTCAAATTCCACTATTTTACTCCCCCTCTCTCCCTGAACTAGGGGTGTTCAAGGAACCCGACAACCCGACGAATCCAACCCAATCCGTATTAGGTTGAATCTAACATTGGGTTGGGTTGGACCAACCCAACCCAATCGGGTTGGGTCGGGTCTTGGGTTGACCCTTGAAAATCCCGGGTCAACTCGACCTGACCCGAGATTATAAGTTTTTTTTTTATTACTAATAATCTAATATTACATATATATTTTAAATTATAAATATATAACAATTTTTTTACCGCCCTCCATTCATTTTAATCTTAAGCTTTGATGGTAGGGTTTTCTCATCTTTTAATGTTAGAATCTTTCTATCAATCTCTCTCCTCTATTTTCTCCTCTATTTTCTTCACAAGCCTCCATCCTCCATTCTCCTCCTCCATTTTCTTCTCTCACTCAAGCTCCAATCGACGCCGCCAACCTTCGTAGTTTCCGTCACCGCCCACTGTTGACCCATGACGGTTTCCTGTCGTTGTCGACGCCATCGCAGGAATACTCCATTTCTTCTTTTGTTTTATATTTCTGTTACATAGTTGTATATTTCTTCTTTCTCTCCGAATCTCCCTCAATTTCCGTCAATTCTCTCTCCTCCCCGGCCACTTCTCTTTTAACCTCCAAATATTTTATTTCCACCTCTACAAATTTTACTTTTTTCAAATTATTTCATCCCTGTACTTTAATAAATTTTTTTCCCATTTGCTATTAGATTCTTTTTTTCTCCCCTCATTCAAATTTCTTACTCAAATTATCATTTATTTAAATTTATTTGAAATTTTTGGAGAGAGATATTATTTAGAAAGAGAGAAAAAAATAGGGAAAAAAATAGAGGGGTAAGGACGGAAAGAAAGAAATTTGTGAAGATTGGAAGAAATTAAATTAAAGAAATTGAAAGAGGAATTGTATTTGAATGATAAAATTTTCTTAAAATAATAAATTTTACATGTATCGTAGGTGTTCTCCCTAGTGTTTCAAATGTGACATACAAGTTACGATATATCACAATATCCAACTTCATTTAATTTTTTTTGTCCTTATCAAATGTTATTCCTAAAAAAAACTAGGAACTGCAGGTAGAGAGAGAACTAGAACCAAAATTTTCTTTACATTTTCTATAAAATTTAGCTGAATTTTTTTTTCTTTGTATTTTTGTAGCAATCTCAAGTGAAATTTGGACTCTAGGAACAACTTTCCTCTTTTTGCTATTTTAGACCAAGTTAAGTTGATGGTAGGAGCAATTCAACAAAAGTTGGTTGAAATTTTAGAAAGCTTTTTAAAAGAGCTTAATTAGATCCTAATCTAACCACCAATCAAGTGGTTATGAATAAAATAAAGAAGAAAAAAAAGGAGCAAAATGTTGGTGGTTTTGTCTAAACTCTATGATTAATTTGAATATGGTCAATAATGGGAAGAAAAAGTTTGCTCTGACCTTTGAATCATGTTTTGCTCCACTCTACCATAAATTTATCACCATTTTATTATTATTATTATATATCTTTCCTTTTTTTCCTTTTTAACTTGTAAATATAGTAAAAAATTAATAGTAGCAATTACTTTTCTGAATTGAAAATATAACGAAAAAGAAGAGGCTCATCCCAAATAAAAAATTGGAAATATTTGTTATATCCTTAAAATGCATAGTTTTTCAAAATTGAGAAAAATTCCAAGATTAATATAAACTAATATCAAGTATATCGCAACATCGAAATAATAAAAAGTGAAATAAAACATGATTTAACATTTTTTGCAATATTTTGAAAACCAAAAAGTTGCTATAGTGGTAAAAATGACAATTTTTTTGCTACCCATTAAAATATCTTTACAGTACAAATCATTGAGGGGTTTTTTAACACATAATCCCATTCTTGAAGCAGAAATTTAAATGTTTACAAGTTAAAGTGGGTCACTCTAATCTTTTATTTTTTTAATTGTGTGTGTATATACACATATATAGTCTTCAAATGTATTTATTTAATCAGATTTGGTAATTGAATCTCAACTTGAAATATTGTTAACCCAGTAATATATTTAGTTACAAAATAAATATATAGTTTAATCTAAA
This sequence comes from Momordica charantia, assembly GCF_013281855.1. NCBI lineage: Eukaryota > Viridiplantae > Streptophyta > Magnoliopsida > Cucurbitales > Cucurbitaceae > Momordica > Momordica charantia. The sequence continues at coordinate 19,503,763 of NW_028275162.1, read as the reverse complement.
CTTATATTAATTAATTTATTAATATATTTTTTTATAGATTTTGTATAATTATTATTTTCAAGGTTATATAATTTAGAATACATTATATTTTACTTGTTTTAATTTTAACAAACATAAAGTTAGTTTATAATATGAAATAATATATTTATAAAAAAATTTTATATTTTTAATGTATTTTAAAAATTTCAAATTCTGAATTTGAAAATACTGAATATTCACTTAATCCATCTGATTTATTGAATCTAAAAACAAAGAAATAGAATCCGAGCCTCCAATGAAACAAGCCCTAAATTATCCAACCTCATTAATTTCTGTAAAATTTTATTAATTATGTGGTGCATGTCGGTATCACAAATAAATAAATTTAAAAATCCAGCGAAACGATGTTTATAAATGGGAAAAATCATGCAGTGATATTAATAAATAAAAAGTATGGAGAATTAATTTGGGTGCAATTAGAATTAGAATTAAAATATAGGTTGCATTGCAAATTTTGCAATTCAGTTTACTATATATGAAATTTATTAGGTTCAAATATCAATTTAATCCTTCAATTTTTATTATCTTTTCTCTTTGGCCACTAAATTTTTAGAAATTTAAAGTTGACCAGGTAAAATCATTATTTTAGTTCTTAAATCTTTATGAAACTCTATTATAAAGATAATAATGTAGAAATAATATAAAGATAATTATTAATTAATAAGCTCAAATCACATAATCAATATTCCATCTTTTCAATTCTAATTTTTATTAAAGATAATTTTTCAGAAATATTACGAAAAGTCTAGTTTTCATTTTAATTATTGACCCAATTAATGTAATTCATTTTAAAAATAATTATGGTTTATTTTCCCACAATTTTTTTTAATTTTTAATTGTGCTTTAAATATCATTTTCTAAATTCTAGTCAATGTTAACTAAAAATAATAGCTATAATAAAATGTGTTTTTATTTTAAGACTTCGTTTTTTCTTTTTAAAGTTCAATTTTTAGACTTTGTTATACCTTTTAAGAATAAAAAACAAAATGAAATTATTACCTAACTTAGTCTTAAATTTTAAAAATTTAATTCGTCAAAAATCAACTTTAACCAAACGAGCAAAATTAGCTAAAATGCTCGAACGGGCCTAACAAACCTAAGATGATATTTGAGCCTGGGCCTTCTAGCAACCATCAAGTCATGGTCTGGTCCATGATTTCACTTATTTGGATCAAGATTTTGAATGACATGAGACTGATTTTTTTGGATAATAACTTGTTAATTTAAAATGAAAATACATTTTTAAGCCTTTTCTTAACAAAAAAAAAAATTTATTATATTGATATTTTGAATTTACTTTCTTTTGGGGCGCTTGTAATAGAACTTGGATCAAATCTTTTGCACTCGAAGTCTTGTTTTCACACGGTGATCGTGTGATCTTTAGTGTGTCTTTGATTGTTTGGAAGTCTTCTCAATTCTCTAGCTTCTAAACTTTTTGAAAATCTTTCTCTTTCTTGAAATGGTTTCCTCCTCCATAAAAGACTAATCCCTCCTCCATTTATAGAGTTTTCCACCTACCTTATATGGATTTAGACTTACCAGCTGAGCATATGCTAACTTTAGCTTTGAGCTTGTTTGGCCTTGGACTTTGGGCCCGATTTCTGACTTTACTTGAATTTGGCCCATTGTTTTAGTTGATTTAGGTTTATCAACTTTATCTATATTTCACGTCATAAATAGCCACTTATGATAAGAACATTTTATGACGCAATGACTTTATTTAATTGGCCAATTTTCATGCCTTTTAATTTAATTTAAAGACAAGGTAAATTTGTAATTGGTCCAAGAAATAATGACATGACAATTTATGATATGTTGATATTTATCCTTCAACTGTTATAAAGTTCTGAAGTTTTATTTTAAAGAAATTTATTAGTCATTTCTCTGATTTTTTTTCAATTAACTTTCAACTAAAATATTTAAAATATAAAAAAGTGTTTCTAGAAAAGAATTAAAATTTAACTTTTGAAATAAATAAATTATAATATTTAAAGTATTATATATATAGTATATGTTTTTTAATTGTCTTAATTATACATTGTTGAATTGGTTTGCTATCCAAATATTGTCCGACTTCTAAATAGGATTATATTTGAGTTAAATGGGTTAAATTATGTTGATCAATCACTCTAAACTAGACCTAGATTGGATCTATGCTAGACCTAGATCGAACTTTAAGCTGAGGGCATTAAGTCATGAGACTGTTCTAGAAGTGAGTCGCAACAAACTCTATATATCATAAGGTTATTTGAATTTGTAAAATAAATGATCTAGCACTTCAAGATCATGACAAATCTTGTACGTTCGAATCTTTGGGATGCCCATCATCGCCCTAGAGGCTCCTAGGTGCCTTGACATCATGTGATTTGATTGTCTAGTTGTATCTTTAAATATTCAATCTTGGGTTGGTTGGCTGTGATCGTCGAGCTAGATTTCCAAACATTATGTTCTCGTACCCAAACCCTAAAAAAAGATCAAGAGTTTTGTGGAGGATAATTTCACACTGATCTTACTAAAGAAGTGAGAAAGTGCTCTGTGATGGGCCATGTGGCAAGTAACACAAGAACAATAGTGTAGACAACTGATGTTTGAATCGAGGGATCTTTAGTTTCAAGAACTCTGGGACATCTATCGACTCGTGATCTTATTCGCTCTTTGTGTTCTTCTAGTCCAGGTTCTTGTGTCTTTTGTTTAGGTGAGATTGAGACCTAAGACTACCTCTTCTTTGATTGTATGTATAGTAAATTTTTCTGGGGTGGTGTGATTGCTTCGACATGCTTTTTAAACCGTATTTGTCTTTGGGGTACAAAGTTAAAGTAGATTTGTCGTATTAGTAGAGGTCGATCATTTAGATGTCGGTTATAGAGGCTTTCTTGGACTGCGTGCATCTATATCACATATTTGGAAAGAACGTAATTCTAGAATCCATAGTTGACATTACCCACTCAAAACACATACTAGTCTTAGAACGAGTCGCGTCGATCACAGACCCCAACTAGCTACGAAATCCATAGTCAACTTATTCTTAACTTTGACCTGAACTTTGACTAACAAACTCTTATTACATTACACAGTAAAATAGTAATCTTTTAAAACAACTATTCTTATATCCATTATAAATATTCTATTCTATCCTATTTAATCTAATAATAATAATAATTAATAAATTAATGAAAAATGTTATCTTATAAATGTTGTTGTGGAATTGGGGCGTAGATAGGGGTGTTCACGGGTTGAGTTGGGTAGGGTAGGAGAGGTTTTGGGACCTACCTGAATTTCCGGGTTGGCCATATATAGGAACCATCGGGTTTAAATTGAATGGTCAACCCAACCCAATATTTTTGGGTTGGGTCGGGTAGGGTTGTCGGTTTGTGTTTATTTTTATTTTTTATTCTTAATTATCACGATGGCGACGGAAAGTTAGGATTAAAACTTAATGGACAGTTGGGATTAAGATAAAAAAATGGAAGAAGATAATATGAAAACCTTAAATAAAAGGTGATGATTAACACTAAATAGACGGTAACATTGAAGATAAATATATTATTATATATATAATTCAGAAAAATACACATATATGCATAAATTTGGATTGAGTTGGGTTGACCTAATTTTTTAAAGGTTGAACCCGAGATCCAACCCAACCCGATCGGATTGAGAAAATCGCAACCCAACCCAACCCAAGGCTTCATCTAACCCAACCCAACCCTTACGGTTTAGGTTGGGTTCGTCGGGTTCGTCAGGTTATCGGATTTTTTGAACATGTAGAGTCTCTTTATTAGTGAAAATATGAGTTTTCAATTTTCAACCCCAAAACAAAAAGAAAGAAGATGAAATCTCATCATCTCTGAAACAAATTGCTACCATATTGCTCTTTGCCTTTTCTTTATTATTTTTTTCTTTTAAGAATTCTTTTTGATGATTTATATTCTTTTGATAAAGATTATATTTTTAACTCAACCATTTGTGTAGCGCAAGCTAATTGTCAAAAGTAAGTCTCACTGAATGCATTTTTAGAGTTTGAATTTCTATTTTAATTAACAAGTAACAAACAAAATACCCAAAAGTTTTCGCCTCATGTGTTCCCATTTTTCTTGTTCCATATAATATATAAATCCAAATATCATTTAAATGGATTAAAATGAAGTTTATATCCAGGTTTAAAATATTTTGTCGATGAAAATATTAAAAAATGGAGATGATAATAGATATTATGGAAAAAATCATGAAAATAAAACATTTTGTAAAAAAAAAAAAAATTTAAATTAACAAACAAGAATTTCACAATTTTTAAATGAGTTAAAAGTTGTTATGGTTAACATTATGTATACATTTTTTTTTTGTTTTTTTTGGTACAGCATAAGTTGAAAGACAAAGATACATGTCTTAACTAGTTGTTTGACAAAATCATATCTTGATTAGGATCTTTATTTAAAAAGGAAAAAAAAATATACAAGCTTTTAGATTTAATTATATAAATCCTAAGATCCATGGTAAACTTGAGCTTCCAGACAAGTAACCTCTTCATCAATAGAAAGGAATGCCAGAGAAAATATTGTGAACTCTAAAAAAAACACTAAAAAAAACACTAATGATGAGGGGCGACTTTCTTGTGATGGTCATTACAAACTCATTTTATTTTTGAGGATTCGCTCCCTTTTTCATGTGGCTAATAAGCCTCAAGCTCTACCTCGTATTAAATTTACATTGACACGTAGACATTTTCATGTCTATAGATTAAACATCGATATATGGAATTAATCGACATTTCTATAGTATCGTAAAAAAAAAAAGAATAAATATAGAAAAAATATCACTAGAATAAAATGGACATAATTTTTTTTGTTTTTTTTGTTTTTTTCATTTTTGTTTTTGTTATTTATTTATTTATTTTTGTTGAATACAAGATTTTCCGAAAAAATCTCCTCCATCATATTACTAAAAAATGAATACGAGATTTTCTTTCTCCAAACTTAGTAAAGTGTTAAATTTTAAATTTTTTACTCAATTATTAAATGTCGTAATCCATCCCTCTCCATTTAAATTTTTCGATCTCGAGCCTAAATTTATGTATTTATTATTATTTTAGATATTTCATGCTTAAAAATATTTGGTTCCAAGCCATCTTGTTTTCACCACTCTTAAATGTTTGACAATTAAGAGATAGAAATGCAAAAATAAAGATTTTTTTTTATAAAAATTAACAAGGTGTCAATTTTTTAATAGTGGTAGGAACAAGATTTAGTCCATATTTCTCTTTCTTGCCTCCCTTCCCAACTCTAATTATTATTATTTTTTTAATTTTTGTTTATTTTAAAATTCCGGATCCGTATTCCAGCACCAACCCATCTTATTCAGATGAGAATATTCCAATTAAAATGAGGATGAGAATGAAGACATTTTTTTTTTCTTTTATTAATTTTAGTCTTTGATTTCAAAGGATTCATCTTTATTTAATCAACAACTTACAGAAAATAAAAATTAAACATATAATTTATTAATCAAACATCAGACTTACAAATTTATCTCTTTTTTTCTCAAAACATATTTATTTATGTAAATTTAACTGATATATATCTGTTTTCCACATCTACAAATGAAAATTAAAAAGAAAGAATAGATAGTTTCTGGGAAAAAGAAATGAGAGTAGAAACAAGGGAGGGATTGATAAATTGACTAGTGTCTATTCTTTACTTTGTCTTATTACCATCTAAAAATTTATAAACAAAAAGAATATAAATCACTCCCTTTTTATGTAATGCAATACTTGTATTAAATCCAAGCTAATGAAGACAAACTTAAAAGTTAAAGTTAAAGGGGACCCTAATATTAATACCATTATTACCCCTTTCAACTCTCTTTTGGAATTCCCAAACCCTTTAACCCCAAGAAAGAGAAGAAAAAAAGGGCTGTTGAAAAACCAGTTATTACAAGAGAGAGAAAAAAGAGGGGATTCCCACATGAAATTATGGCAATCATAGAGACAGAAAAAACTAAAAGAAGCCTTCAATCAGAGTTGAAAAGAACAAAGAGACAGCCCATAAGATTAATTATTGAGGAAGAAAAAGAAAAAAAACCAAAAATTGGGGCAAGCAAAAAAAAAAAAAAGAGGAGAGAACAGAGAATTGAGATGGGTTTTAGCCATTGAAAATGGCATCAATTTGTTTTGTTTATGTGTCTCCTAGGTTCTATACATTGTTGATGTGAGTGGAACCTTTTTTACCCAATGACTGTTCATTTCCCATTTCCCATTTCCCCATTCTTGAATTTCCACCATCTTCTTTTCAAAATGGAATATGATTCAGTTTTTAATTAGTTGGGATTTGCAGAGAGTGATCACATGTTGTTGCTCATGAAACAGAAATGATACACAGATGAAATCAATCTAATCTGTACTTGGAAGATTCAGTTTCGAGTGGGAGGAATTTTATGAACACAGAATTGGTTTTTGATTTTTGGGGGGGTTTTTTTTTTTCATTTCTTCTTCTTTTTTATCTTACCATTACAAAACAGAGAACCGAATCCGAAAAAACTTACAGTTACTTTGGAAATGTATGGCGGAGGGAGATTGAGAAGCGGACTGATTCGGACCGCATTGCCATTGTTCGGCCCGAAATTCTTCCTCGTCGAAGACTTCTGTGAGGATGAATTTGTGAAATATGAGTTGGGGAAAGAAGATGCCGACGATTTCCTACTCGAAATCGATGGCTGTTTCTGCAAATTCGGCCTCTGAGACGAAGAATCCTTGGAGTTCGGTTGCTGTTTGGGATTCAACGAGGAACCAGTCGAATTGCTCCTCGACAGAAAATGCAGCGATCGAATCAGACTTCGACTCTTGGAGCTTTCGCAATTGAGACTGCTGCTACGTTTGAATTGCCAGAACGATTTCGATTGCGGTTTCTCATCGGCATCGAAACTCGCGGAGAGAAGCTCTTTGAGGCTCTTCTTCTCGGAGGAGATCGAATTTCTGGAAGGCTCGGGAGGAGCAATCGGAGCAGATTCATTAGGTTTATGAACTAATTGTGTGTTCGCGTCGAGAGATTTCTTGATTTGGACGGGGCGAATCCTGCCATTGGAGAAGAGTTCATCGGCGGAGGAGAGATCTTGAATCAGAAGATTGCCAATGCAGAAATCGAAATCGGATTCGAGCAGAGTCAAGTCGAGACGATCGCGACTTCCATCGGATGAAGGCAACAAATCCGTCTGGTTCAGATCGTGCGAAAACGAGATTCTCGGACTGATTCCTACACTGGAAATCTCCGAGCAAACTTCGATCGCCATAACCACGAATTTCTCCAATTCCGCAGTCCGAGAGAACGAACAAACGAACAAAAAGTGAAGAACAACAACAAACCGGGAGATTGAAAAGGAAGAGAGTGGGAAAACGAAGTTTGAATTGAATTTGGGGAACAAGGAGGTCAGAATCTGCAGCTTTTTTTCTTTTTTCTTCAGCTTTTTGGCGATTGGGGAAATGGGGATTTTGAGGATCGAAGGTGGGAAAACGAAATGGAATTTAAGAACGAAGAAATCAGAGAATTAGGAGGACGGAAAATTGGGGAAAGAGAAACAAAAGTGTTGAAATTAAGCACCGAAAGGCTACAAAAAGAAAAATCCTAGCGAGATGGGGTTTCCAATGGAAGATTTACAAAGACAGTGAAATAAGTATTATAACCGCTAAACTTTAAAAGTTTTTTGTTATTTTTTTCTCTTGCTATCACCTCCCATTTGAGCATTTACAAGCCTCACATAATTCAACTTCTTAAACATTCTTGTTTTGCAAGTTGGACCATCCTTTGTAATTTTGAGTATCCATATGTGTCATATGAGGGAAAAGAATGTAGTTTATTTTACTATTTATCGACTTGAAAAACGCGAAACAATAGATGTGATTTGGTCCTTTCTTCTCATAGTTAGAAAAGAAAAAGACTCCAAGATACTAGAGAGTTGTCGCTTAACAACTTGAAGTCATTGTTGCATGTATTGTTCATTTGCAGTGTGAAACCAATTGATTTCATAGTTTTATAATTGTACTAACCTCAAGTATTCCACTCTATATTATTGCATATGAAAATTATTGGAGGAGAAATTTATGCTGTTTTATTTTTATTTAATAGGTCTCATTTCAATCTTATTTTAATCCTTGAACTTTTATAATATTCAATTTTTAATTCTTAAATCTTAAAATATTTTAGTAATAGTTTCTAAAATTTTAAATATTTTATTTCTCTTTAAATTTTACATGAGGAACTATTAATCATGCCAATAAAAAATAATAATAAGTTAAAATATTTTTATTTAAAATGACATCTAAAAATACATCCCTAAAGTTTTTCCTTTTTGAGAATAATGACTTGTAGGGAAATGAACATACAGTTTCAAAGTCAAAACTCTATTCAATCCACAATAAGTTGTATCTTATATTTTTAAATAAAAACTTAATATGGGTTTGCATTGACTACCTAGTTTCAAGTGGATCCACTACATTTTAGGAAAGGAAATTATATGTATTTGATCATTTATTTTTTTTCTTGTTTTATTATTATTTATTTAAAAAAGAGAGAAATTAGTTTTCAAAATTCTTAATTTTACCAAGCCAAAATTAATAAAATAATGTTTAGAAATTGTTAAATTTTTGTGTAGTTTTGACTTTGAGAAGATTTCTGAAATTAGAAAATAAGAAATACTTATCCAACGTATATGTTTTTCAAATAATAATAAAAAAAAGATAACAAACAAAAACATTACTAAATAACTATATATGATTATAAACATTTTACTGATCTTAAATACAAGATAAATATATTTCTATAATCATATTAGTTTTAAGATTTAAACACTATTCTGAATGTTTGGACTCTCAGTTTTACCTTTTCTAACTCCTATATATTAATGATCGTTGTGTGTTTGATTATTGTTGAAAGTTTTGTCTATTTTAGTCTATGTACTATCTAAATAAAAATTTTGATCCTTGTGCTTATAAAAATTATATATTTTTGTCTCTATTTGTAAAATTACAATATTTCAATAACTTTATTGAGAGCTAGTATTGTGCATGCAATTTTTTTAAGTATAAGGACAAAATAGACCTTTTGAAATTACGCATATCAAAATGATAAAATGCAAAAATCTAAAAATACAAAAATCAAAATAGAGATATTTTGAGAGTACATAAAGAAAAATGAACCAAACTTAAAACTATAAGAGGAAAGTAGAATTTAAACCTAATTTTAAAATGAAGGTATGATTTTTTTATTTTTTATTTTATTTATGAGTTCATGTGGGGATGTGGATCAGATGCCCTAGCTTTTTAGTTGAGATTATAATTAATGGCTTAACCATTTGCGTTTAGGATGAAAAATGATGGTTAAGAGGGTAATTGAACCCAATTTAGATGTTTGGTAATTATATCAAATTAATAATACCTTAATGTGAATTATTATTAAGTGTCATTAATTTGTCACCACTAATTAAGCTTCATCATAAAAAGCAAAATTAATTAGGGTGCAACCTCTGCAACCCCACGTGAATATTAATCTAAATAATTCACATGAAATGTTTGTAGACCATATCATTCATTTCGCCAAATGTGTGTGAACAACTTTTTTTTCAATTTTATCAAAAAAAAAAAAAAAGAAAACTTTATTTTTCAAAATATTGAAAATTAAGAAAGAAAACTATATATTTTCAACACATATCCAAATTATTTAGTGATTTATTTAGTTTAAATTACCATTTTAATCACTATTTTTTAACTATTTAATGTCAATTTGGTCTCTATGATTCTAAATTTTTTTTATTATGATCCTTATTTCTTTTTGTCAAAGCTTTTTAAATATCATTTTCATTAACGCGGGATACTCGAAATATAACCACCAAGTTATTTATAAATGTGACCTATCATCTTCAACATTTTATATTCCAATGTTTTTTAGGGTATCAAGTCAGTGCATTAGTTAAAAAGCATAAATTTAAAACAAGGTTATAGTTATTTTAGTTGACAGAATAAATGAGGGTGTTGAGACTTAATTTTGTTTTCAATGTTCTTTTAAACATAAGTTAATTTGTGAGTATGTCTTTAACCGTTGAATTATGCTCCAATCGATTTTTTTTAAGTATAATTTATTTACTAATAATGGACAAATATATGATTTAATAAGTTAATTACTAAATGGGACAATAATAAAAGTTTTAAAAGTGTAAAAGACAATTTGATTTTAAAGTTAAAGTATATGCAAAATGTTAATGGAAATGTCAACAGAAATATCGATAAAATTATCACGGTATACTTGGATATTTTTAAAAAAACTATAAGAATTAAAAAAATCATTATAAAATGAGACAGTTGCAAATACAGCAAAAGAATTTAGTAAAATTAGCAAAATAGCAACTATGTTTATTTTTTCTTAAATATAGCAATTTAGAAGAAAAAAAAACAACAGAGGTTCAATTTTAAAATGACAACTTTATACAAATGAAATATATTTGTAATATATATGTAATACATTTGATTACTGATATATGTATGTGATATACATCTGATATATTACTGATATGAGTGTCTGATATACTTGCAATATGTATGTGATATGTATTTGATATAATACTGATATGAATGTCCGTGCAATATGTATGTGATATATATCTAATATACTATTGATATGAGTGTCTGATATACTACTGACATGAATATCTGATATACTATAGATATAAGTGAAATTCTTTGCTATATTTGAAAATTTTTACTTAGAAAACAAGTATAATATTTTGAAATACATAAAAGATTTTTGCTACTCATTACAATTTACTCTTATAAAAATTTAAAATAAAAAATAAACATTTCACTCTATTTAAACAAGTTAAAATTTATTAATATTAATATTATGTCCAGTGATATTTTGTTGATAATTTTATATTTTGTTTTGTTTTTGTTTTTTTATCTTTTTTTGCGATACTATGTAAATGTCAATTCACTCCTTATGTCCATATGAAAATGTGGATGAAAATGCGACATGACGATTAAAATTTAATATTTTGAATATATGGACACATATGTAATTTGAGTTTTATTATTATTATTATTATTATTATTATTTATCACTATCTTTCTTATTGTTTTATTTGTAGCACACTTTTCTGCTTATTGTTAATGACCGGTCAAATGGATGTTGACATTTTTGAAGTTTGAATTTACTAATTTATAGACAAATTTTGGATTGGGTGATACATATAATACAAAAAATACCGACAGATTTGAAAATAGAAAGAACAACAAATTAATGTAGGCCAAATTAGTAGCTTTTTTTTTTTTTTTTTGACTTCCAAATTAGTAGCCTTATTCTTGGATGTTTCATTATTTGTGTAGTTCTAAGATAACAAGGGTAGGCAATGTAAAAAATAATGACAAAAATAGTGCAGTTTTACTAATAATCATGTCTACTACACCTGATTTATTAATTTGGACTAAATATGCCAAATGATTCACTAGAGGGTTTGGTTTTTTTTTTTTTTTCTTTTGAGACACATCCATTAGAGAATTTTAAGTGGGCTTTTATCTTTCAAATTTTTAATTTTACATAACAAAATTTTCAATTATTCATTATAAATTATTAAAATTTATAAACAAGAAATTAATTTATTATTGAACTATTGTTTTATTAACATATTTAGATACATTGAATTGTCACTCGAATGTTATTCGACAAATGAAACTCAACCCGTCTATTAACAAAATCCATTTTTACCAAGTGGTATGCTCATGTGATCAATTATATTAATAAAACAATAATTTAATGACATATATATAACAAATTTTATAAACTCTTTTTAATACATTAATGAGAATTTTATATAACAAATTTTAATGTCTATGACTCTATGGATGGACTTAATTGAAATTTAGTGATAAAATTGAGAATTAGGGATTGTTTGATATATTTATCTACCCCTTATTCGTATCCATGTTTAGGAAACGTAATTATGAGTAAAAACTACCGTAATTTTGTTATTATTTTTTAATATATACCCTATTTAAACTATTGAAATTTGGATTTAAAAATCCGGATTTAAACTTTGTATCGATTTTTTTGTTGAGTACAATAGATGTGGTGCAGAGATTTCATCCTTCAACTTTTGTTTCTTACTTCGACTTTGGTCCCAAAAATTTACAAACTTAGATTTCATCCTTCAACTTTTGTTTCTTACTTCGACTTTGGTCCCAAAAATTTACAAAAGTTTGCCTTATAAAAGACTTTGTTTTCAATTTTTTTGTTGTTAAAAATATAAAATTATAGTTTAAGTTCTTCAACTTTAGGATTTGTGTCTAATATAAAATATTGAGCTTTAAAAAGTATCTACGAGAGTCTTTGAAGTTTCAATTTTGTGTTGAATAGTACTTGAACTTTTAAATGTGCTTATTTTAGGGGCTTAACTTTCAATTTTGTGTACCATAAATTCTTGAACTTTCAATTTTTTTGTCTAATAGTCATCTATTGATCCACTATTCAAAATTATCAAAATCCACGAAATTTATTAGAAAGAAAATTGAAAATTTTTCGATACTATTGACGCAAATTTCAATTTCATGACTAATAGATGTACTGATTTTAAAAACGGTCAACTAGGTTACAGACCTATTAGACAAACAAGATTAGAAGTTTATGGACATATTAGACATTTTTCAAGTTTAAAGACATTAGACACGAATTTTAAAATTTAGGGATCTATGAGACATTAGTAAAGTTTGCGGACTCCCCAGTAAAGTTCATAGACTTAATATTAGACATGAAACCTGAAAGTTTAGAAACTACGACCCTATTTACTTAGTAGAAATTAAAATGATAAAAGATCCGAATAAAATCAATCGAAATGAGAATTGTGACACATGATTCTAGACGAGGTGATGGGTTAAGTACACTTAGCCGATGGACTCTTCATCAACCGAGCCGATGACATGCAAAAGAACCTTGTTGCTCTGCCACATATACTCTGAACCTCGAGTTAGTATTCAGTTCGAGATAATGTGGAGCCAGTAAGATTGCATAAAGTTGCATACATTGTAAGGAATGGATCTCGTCTTTGATAGGGGAACTTTGATCAGAAACATTGACTGGCCACTTATATCGCTCTATCATTAATTTTTTGGCCAGTGAAATTCGTGCGTCTAGGTTGGTATCGAGCTGGACTTTTGTGAACTAGTTAGGGGTGAATAATGCTAGTCCTCCTTGCAACTTCGACCTATCTAAGGCCAGAACACATGTTTCTGGGGGAGAGGGTCATGTCAGGTTATGGTTCTACCCATAACAATAACATATGCTATTTTTCTTTGATGTTCTTGCAAGGTATTTTCTAAAATCAAAATAAAAAATATATTCATATTATTTAGTAGAACCGTACCAAATTGGAATTGGAATTAAACACATTGACAATTACTAGAATACTCCTATTTATAGTTAATTACAAATACATTAGTTAAATAAAGTTATAATATTATTTTAATTAAACAATAATAAATTTTGATTTAATTTATTTATAGTTTATTTTATAGTATATTTTTATTTTAACAATTTATTTAATATCAATAGAATAATAACTCATTAAAATAAAATTAGATCAACTAAAAAGATTAGTATAGTTTTTATTACAACAGTTACCAATAATGTCCAATATTATTAAAGTTTATTGTTATTATATTTAAAAACAATTAATTCTATTTTAACAATTTTATTATAATAACTACGTAAAATTAAATAATTGATAATTGAAATAGAATTTTTTTGATATTTTATAATAAAATCACACCAACCCACACAGAAAAGTTAGTATAATTTTTTATTAGAAGAAAATTTATTAATATGAACTATGGATTAACTTTAATTCTATAGGTTATCTGATAACACTATTTTATTTTAACAAATTAACTATTAATAACTAATTAAAATTAAATCTTTACAAAAAAAACTAATTAAAATTAAATAGTTAACTAATGATCAGATAGAAATTCATTATTTTATCAAAAATCACATGTTCTAAAAAAGATTAGTATGATAAATATTTTTTTATTAAAAAAAATATTGGTAGGTAAATAAAGGAAGAAGGAGCAAAATTATAAAACAACGAATAAAAGAATTACGGATCCCATTACAGGAGAGAGAAATAATATTTTTTTTAAATAATGTTATTTTTAAAAATAATGATAGAAATAATGTAGGTTAGAAACTAGTTTAAAAAATAGGGTAGTGAAATCATAATAAATGGTTGCGATTTCAGTAAAAACGCAACCATTGGCTGCGTCTTATGACTACGACTTCAGTTTGATGTGGGTTCCAATTATATTGGAGACTGAAATTACATGCATTGGCTGTGATTTTCGTCCCATATTTACGTTTTCTTTACTTTTAATCCCAAAGCTCTTTTGTTTGTGTGTATTGGCCGGCTAAAGTAGATACTCCTTACGATTTTTTACTTTGACCAACGACTAACCTATTTTTGTCAATAGTAGATGTCTAGTTTAATTTTGTAATTTTTTATTTAAATTACTTTTATTTTGCTATTACTTTTAAATTTGCATTATGTTTGTAATTTATTTTAAAACTATTATTTTTAGAATTAATCCAAGAGATAAATGGTAAAATACTTAGAGTAATTATTGAAAAATTGGGGAGGTCACAAAATAAAAAAACTAGAATGATATTTGTTTAAGCAAAGATGTGCACAACAGTGTGTTCCTGGTTGTAGCTCGAACCCGGCCTCCGGACCGACCTGAACACTTGGGCGGACCTGCACAAAAAGGTGAGCACTCCGACGATCAAGTCAGTATAGGTTGGATTCCAAGTCTAGTTCGAAGCCAGAAATCATCGTACCTGATCGGGGAGTGAGGTCCCTTACTTATGGGTGGAGGTCCCGCTAATCTAGCGATTGTTACATTCGGTAATCTCGGGACCGTCGGTTACATCCGGTAATCTCGGGACCGACGGTTACGCCCGATAATCACGCCGCAGACAGTTCCGCATCTCGGCCCATACCGAGCTCCCCGGTGGGTCGGACCTGGGCCAGGCTCACCTCGGCCCTCACACTTGGCATTTGTCGGCGTTGGTGGCGGCCATCTCGGCCTTCCGAGCTGGGCATGATTCATGAGTCATCTTGGAGTACCAATAGGGGTCTTCCACGTGTCCAGAGTATTCCCTTCCCCAAACATTGGCCCCCTCTCTGTCTGGTCCGATCTCGACCTGGCAGAGAAGTTCATTCGACTTGCTTTGGACATGTGGCGACTTCCTATTCGTGGGAAAATACAACCGTCGCGGAAGATTTATCGTCGAAATATTCAAATATTCCGACGCTTCGGATCTCAGAGAGGATCCCAGCCGCTCGTCGATTACACGTGTACGGTGGGGAAATTTTTCCGACGGGCTATAAATGCCCCCAATCCTTCAGATCATACCTTACGTTCCTTGAATTCTTGGAGTTCGATCTGAAGGCAGCTCGAACCCTTGGTAGGTCGGTCTCTTCCCTTTCTCTTTCGAACATAATTGCCATGTCGTCCTCTATTAGCAGCAACCTAGGATCCGACTTAGCTCGTAGGTTAGAGTCCGAGCTCGAGGAGATAGAAAACTTTAGAATCTCCGATGACGGGGAGGATAGCGGCGCCTCCACTTCAGGTCAGGGTTTGGAATACCCTTCTAGGATACCTGAACACTACCTCGGATCCCTTCGTAGGGGGTTCGCTATCCTTGAGAACATCCTCCTCAGGCTTCCGGAGGAGGGGGAGAGAGCTGACCATCCTCTAGAGGGATGGGTCACTCTCTACTTCAAAATGTTTGAGTACGACCTCAGACTTCCCCTTCACCCTTTTGTCCAAGAATTTCTCTTCCGGACTGGGTTGGCTCCGGCTCAAGTGGCCCCCAATGGGTGGGGTGTCATTTTCGCTTTGGCCATCCTCTTTTGGCTTCGAGCTCGGGATAGTGAGGAGGCCGAGCTGTTGGACGTAGACCAGCTCCTCGCGTGCTTCGAGGCGAAAAGGATAGCTAAGAAGCCTGGTCGGTTCTATATGTGCGCAAGGAAAGGCGCAGGCGGTATAGTTAAGGGGCCGACCTCCATCAAGGGATGGGTGAGGAAGTGGTTCTACGCTTCGGGGGAATGGCTCGCAAAGGACGAGTCAGGTCGTTCCTTCTTTGACGTCCCCACTAGGTTTGGGAACCTAGGTACGGAGTAGTTCTTACTTTTCGTAATTTCCTTCTGTCATTCAGGTCTAACTCGGATTTTGTCTTCGTGCAGTTTCAATCCGACCAATCCCCGAGCTTACGCAGGCCTCCTTCGATACTCTGAAATACTACAAGGAGCGCTTTCCGAGGGGTAGGAAGGTCGGAACCCTGGTGACTGACGAACTGCTGCTTGAGTCCGGGCTGCTAGATTACAACCCTGCAGTTCGTCCCATCGAATCTTCAAGGCTTAACTCTGAACTTGGTATGCCGAACTTGCCTTCCCCCTTTTTCCTCTAACCTTGTGTTGACCCTTGTTTTTATCTTGTAGCCATGGTTTACGGATTTGCAAGCGGCGTGAAGCGCAAGTCTAAGGGCCGAGCCCATGCTCTTGAGGCTGCCCAGAGTTCGAAACCTCCCACCCCTGCCGTGGTAGGGCCTGCCTCGGAAGATCCAGCCCCGGTGATCGAGCTGGAGTCTTCTGGGGGTCCCTCGAGGGAGAAGCGCCCCAGGGATCAGACCGAGGCGGTGGACGCTCCGCCTTTGGGCGAGGAGGCGAGGGAGGAAGCCCCTCTAAAGCGAAGAAAGAAGAAAAAGAAGGCGATCTCCCCCTCGGAGGTCGGAGCTTGCAGGGTCTTGCCTGCAGGTTTCGCTGATCGGGTGGACGATCCTGCGGCCAGGATGGGCGGGACGTCCGACGTGACGGCGCGGTTCAGAATTGAGCCGTCAAGTTTAGGGGTGGGGGACCAGGTGACCCGCATCTCAGCTGCGAGTTTGGACCGCTGCCTAAGGAGGGCGTCCAAATTTGTGAGCGCCCCTGGGTCCGTTCTGCAGAGGACCATCGACTACGCCGCCGAGGTAAGACTAGTGCCCCATTTTTGCTTGATTTCGCCCAACAGGTAGTTCGATCTAACTTTTTCCTTGTACCATTTCTCAGGTGTTCGTTGCTTCCATTCAATCGGCTCTGGTTGTAAAGGCCGAGATGGATGGGAGGGAAGCTTTGCTAGCGAGGGAGAAAGAGGAGTTCTCCGCTGCCTTGGAGGCTGCTTCCTCCACCATGAAGGATGAGCTGCTGAAGGCTCACTCCGAGGTGGAGACTTTGAAGGCCGAGGTGGAGTCTCAGGCCGAGCTGTTGAAGAAGGAGGAGGACAGGCGCAAGGCTCAACTCCGAGCTGCCCACGCTATCACCAGGGGCTTGGAGAGGGAGAAGTTCCAGCTCCTGAAGGAGAAGGACGACATGCTCCAGGCGCTCGAAGCGAGGGATAAGGAGTTGGAGCATGCGACTGCCGAGCTGGAGACGGCGAAGGAGCGCCTCAGCAATGGAATCCTGCTGGAGGAATCGTTTAGGCAACATCCTGACTTCGATGGATTTGCCAAAGACTTTTCTGACGCGGGCTTCAAGTTCCTCATGAAGGGCATTGCTTCCGACATGCCCGACCTTCAGATCGATTTCAGTGGTCTGAAAAGGAGGTATGCCGAGAAGTGGGCGTCTGGGCCTGGCGGCACCCCTGGCCCCCAAGCGTTGGTGGATCAGTATGTCAGGGATCTAGACTCTGACTACTCCGATCCCGAAGAGGACCAGGTCGACTCCACTCAGGAGGGCACTCCCCCAGCAGGCTCTTAGGCGACCACCCTTCACGAGGCTTTTCGCTGTTCTCCCTCTCTTTTCTTTTTGTCTGTAAGTGTCAGGGCAGAGCTGCAAGGTCTATAAGCCTTGGCTCTGCTCTTCATTCAATAAAGAGACTCCCATTTGCTTCTACTTTGTTGTTAGCGACCTCTTTTCTTTGCTTTTCCCTTGAACTGCAGCTAATGTCACCTCGCACCTCTTTACTTTTGAGGTCGCGTCTTTAATTAAAATAATTTGAAAGTTTGAGTTTGAATCTCTTAATGTTCAACACATTGCACCAACTCTGGATTTTTAACATTTCACCCTTAACTTAAAAAGGTAAAAAGGCTAAAATCCGTAGCTATTCCTCATATCGTTCCTCGTATCCTTAGGCTTCGAAGGATTGAATTTGAACCAACTGCTGGAATGCGATCGCGTGGGAGTCCGTGGCCCCCATTTAATTTCTGGTCGAACTCGGAAGCATGAAATTAAATCATCACATTTATTCCGATCATAATGCTTTTGGAACAGTCGTTACAAATTCTTTGAAAACTCTTTTGGCATTTCAAGGATAATAACGCTTCAGGTGTTCCGCGTTCCACGGGTGCGCGAGGACATCTCCTTTCAGATCGGCCAATACGTACGTCCCAGGTCGGACTATGCCCTTGATCTCAAATGGGCCTTCCCAGGCCGGATCAAGGGCACCCACATGCGTTTGGACCCTCCTTAAGACCAGATGTCCGACCTGAAAGGCCCGAGGTCGAACGCGGGCATTGTAATGTCTGGCCATCCTGCCCTGATATTCCGCCAGGCGTAGCTGGGCCATTGCTCTTCTTTCTTCCAACAAGTCGAGGTTGAGGAGCAGCTCTTCCTCATTTGTCGAAGGCTCGTAATGCTCTACTCTGTCAGATGACATGCCGATCTCAACCGGGACTACAGCTTCGGAGCCGAAGGCCAGGGAGAACGGGGTCTCACCCGTCGACCCCCGTTGGGTGGTCCGGTACGACCATAGAACTTCTGGTAGCTCCTCGGCCCACCTGCCTTTCTTGGAGTCCAGTCTAAGTTTGATGCCTCGCTTGATGATCTTGTTGACCGCCTCCAACTGCCCATTTGCTTGCGGATGTGCGGGGGACGAGCTGAGATGACTTATGCCAAGTTTGCTGCAAAAGTCTTTGAACTTGGCGTTGTCAAACTGCTTCCCATTGTCTGTCACTATGGCCTGTGGTATACCAAAGCGACATATGATATTCGTCCATACGAAGGACATGACCCTGGATTCCGTTATGTGGGAGAGCGCTTCGGCCTCGGCCCACTTGGTGAAGTAATCCACAGCAACCACAGCGAACTTGGTCTGGCCCTTGCCCAAAGGGAAAGGACCAATGATATCTACCCCCCACTGCGCGAATGGCCACGGGGCCGAGATGGGGGTGAGCAGCTCGGGAGGTTGGTGGATTATGGTTCCGTAGCGTTGGCAATTGTCGCAAGTTCTAACGAACTTCTTGGCGTCCTGCTGAGGGTCGGCCAATAGTATCCTTGTCGGATCACTTTGGCTGACAGCGACCGGGCGCCTGAGTGATTGCCGCACACTCCTTCGTGGATCTCTCTGAGGACGTACAGGCCCTCTTCAGGGGTTAGGCATCTCAACAGAGGTAGGGAAAAGCCACGTCGGTACAATGCCCCATCTCGGACCACGAACCGAGCTGCCCACCTTGCCAACTTTCTGTGCTCCTTGGGGTCTTGTGGTGAGTTGCCCCTAATGAAGTCCGCGATCGGGTCCATCCATGAGGGTTCTGGAGCGCCGATCTCCATCAGATCTGGCTCTAAGATCGAGGGATTATCTAGGATCTCGACGGGGACCGACCTGGCCAGGTCGGTCTCGTACGTCGATGCTAACTTGGCCAAGGCGTCAGCATTAGAATTTTCTGCCCGCGGAATCCGGCTTACTTCGTAAGTTCGAAACTGGGCGAGGTATGATCTGACCTTGCCCAAATACTTCTCCATTCGGGTGTCTTTGGCTTGGTATTCGTCCTTGATCTAGCTCACAACCAGCTGGGAGTCACTGAAGACCTTAACACAAGAGGCCCCCAATGCTTGAGCGACTCGCAGGCCGGCAATAAATGCTTCATACTCAGCCTCGTTGTTAGAAGTCCGGAAGCTGAACCGCAAGGCATACTCAAATCGTTCACCCCCTGGTCCGAGCAAGAGGACCCCAGCTCCGCACCCCTTCTCATTGGAGGATCCGTCGACATAGACTGTCCAAGGCAAGTCGGACCCGCTCAGCTCGGAAGGTGGTGTGAGCTCGGCTATGAAATATGCCGCTGCTTGTCCTTTCAACGCAGTTCTGGGTTTGAACTGGATGTCGTACTCACTTAGCTCTATTTCCCACTTCATCAGGCGTCCGGAAGCTTCCGGCTTGTGGAAGATACTTTTAAGGGGCAAGTTAGTGAGCACCACCACCGTATGGGCTTGGAAGTATGGTCTAAGTCGTCGGGCCGAGGTGACCAAAGCGAGAGCCAACTTCTCCATCTGAGGGTATCTAGTCTCGGCTTCGGTCATAGCCTTGCTTGTGTAGTAGACCGGGTTTTGCCGCGCTTCCTCTTGCCTGATTAGGGCCGAGCTGACGGCACTGTCAGACACTGCTAGGTACAATTGGAGCTTGTCCCCCGGCATAGGCTTGGCAAGCAAGGGTGCCGAACAGAGGTAGTTCTTCAATTGCTGAAACGCTTGCTCGCACTCCGCCGTCCATTCAAACGGCCCTTTCTTTCGTAAGACCTTGAAGAAAGGGAGGCACTTGTCCGTCGATCTTGAAACAAACCGGTTCAGGGCCGCAATCCTGCCATTGAGGCACTGAAGCTGTTTCAGCGTTTTGGGTGCCTCCATCTCGATCACGGCTTTAATCTTTTCGGGGTTGGCCTCGATTCCCCGGTTGTTTACCATGAAGCCAAGGAATTTTCCCGAGGAGACTCCAAAGGCACACTTAGCAGGGTTGAGCTTCATTTGATATGCCCTCAGAACCTCGAAGGCTTCGGCCAGGTCGGAGAGATGCGACTTAGACTGCTTGCTCTTGACAAGCATGTCGTCCACATACACTTCCATATTCCGGCCGATCTGCTTGGCGAACATTTTGTTCACCATTCTCTGGTAGGTCGCTCCTGCGTTCTTTAACCCGAAGGGCATGACCTTGTAGCAGTACAGACCTTGGTCTGTTATGAAAGCGGTATGACCTTCATCTGGGACATGCATCTTGATTTGGTTGTACCCAGAGTAGGCGTCCATGAAAGTGAGCAGTTCGTGGCCGGCTGTGGCGTCCACGAGCTGATCAATCCTCGGCAGTGGGAAGCAATCTTTCGGGCATGCCTTATTTAAGTTCGTAAAATCTACGCACATTCTCCACTTGCCGTTAGATTTTTTAACTAATACAACATTAGAGAGCCACTCGGGATACGAAATTTCTCTTATGTATTCAACTTTCAAAAGTTTGTTAACTTCCTCAACAATTACATCACTCCTCTCCTTGTTTATAGGTCTTCTCTTTTGTTTCACAGGTCGGAATGATGGATCTATACTGAGGCGATGCGTCATAATTCGCGGGTCAATGTCAGGCATGTCCTCATGGGACCACGCAAAGACGTCCGAGTTGGATCTGAGGAAGTGGATTAGCTCCTCTCTGTCGGTGGCCCCCAGCTTGGTTCCTATGCTTACTTGCTTCTCGGGACTAAGCAGAGGAACAAGCTCGAGCTCCTCAGTGGGTGCGGCAAACTCCTTCCTCGGCAGGTCGGCCTCGAACTCAAGCGTCCCATCCCTGAGAGTTTCGAGGGCGCAGACCGATGGGCCTTTGAGTGCGGCGGCATAACACTCCCTCGAAGCGGTCTGTTCTCCTCGGACTGTGCCCACGCCATTGGGGGTGGGATACTTCAAAATTTGATGAAGTGTTGAGGGAATGGCCCGAAATGAGTGAATGATGGGTCTCCCAAAGATGGCATTATAGGCCGATCTACCGTCAACTACCACGAACTCGGCCATTTGAGTGACCCGAGTTTGGTCCTGCCCCAGCGCGACCGGCAAGTCGATGCAACCCTCTGGGATGACCGATTCTCCAGAGAACCCAACCAGCGGCGTCGGGCTTCTCTTCAATTGCGACCTCGTCCAGCCCAAGGCGAGGTAGGTCGGTAAGGACAGGATGTTAGCGGATGCGCCCCCGTCTACCAGCACTCTCCTGACCACCACATGATCAATCAAGGGAGCAATCACAAGGGCATCATTGTGAGGCAGGTGGACCTCCTCCAAGTCTGCTCCGTCGAAGGTGATTGGGCAGGTCGGCCCCTGCTCCCCGACGATGCACACCTCGCGCCTGGCTGCACGGGCTAACTTCTTTCTTTTATGTCCGGATTGACCCCCGCTTGGCCCTCCAAAAATGGTATTGATGACCGCAGGTCGGTCGGTGCGCCGGGGTGGCGTCCTTGAACGCTTTCGCTCTTCCTTTTTCTCTACGGAGCTGGTCCCGGGCTTTCCCACAAACTTCTTGAAGTAGCCGTCTTGAATTAGATCTTCAATTTGGCGCTTCAATTCCCAGCAGTCCGACGTGTTGTGGCCGTGCTCTCGATGGAAGCGGCAATACTTGTCCTTGCTGCGCCTCTCCGGGGCTCCTTGAAGTTTCTCCGGACGCTTGAGTAGTTTTTCCATTCCAGAATCCTCGATGTTCGTTAGGATCTCGGAAATTGGAATCGTGGTTGGGGTGAAGCGCTCGTAAGGTCGACTCCTGGTAGGTCCGTTCTCCGCCCTTCGATACTCAGCTCGGCCGCTGGAAAAGGATCCCTTGTCTTTGGACCTGGGATCTGCCCTTTCATCTTTTCCACTTCTGCCCCGGCCAACTTTTCGTTCAGGTCGGCCGATTTTGGTTCGGAGGAGCTCCTGTCCATCGATGACTTTCTTTGCCTTCTGGAGCACCTCGGCGAAGGTGGCCGGGGCCTCCTCTCCAAGTTTCACCGTGAGGGCTTCGTCGGCTAGACCGGTGAGGAAATAACACATGGCCGAGTCATCGGAGCAGTGTGCAACCTTCAACTGCTCCTCCTGGAATCTGGTGACATACTCCCGCAGCGTCTCACCCTCCTTCTGCCTGATGGTGGCGAGATGGGTCGCTGTCTTTTTGTCATAGTGCCGAGAAGAGAACTGGGCGAGGAACTCCCTTCTCAGCTGAGAGTAGGTCGAGATCGATCTGGCTGGCAGTCTTCGGTACCACAATCGCGCGCTGCCAGTAAGCGCGATCTGAAAGGCGCGGCATTTGATGGCGTCTGATGCCGCTTGGAAGTCCATGAGGCCTTCAAAGACCTCAACATAGTCCTTGGGGTCCTTCGTCCCGTCATAAGTCTTCACGGTAGGAGCTTTGAACTTCGGAGGGATTGGTGCTTCCAAGACGTCCGAGGTGAAAGGCGATTCTCTCAAGTCGCCATCGTTCAGTGAATCGTCTTTCTGCTCACATTTGACCTTTAAGGCCTCCACCTGAGCATCGAGCTCCCCCCTTAGTTGGTCGAACTCCTCCCTTGTTATTATCCCTGCGGGATTGTGAGAGGATTCAGCCTGCTGGTTGGAGCTCCTGTGGGAGCAGGATGGTGACTGCCCTTTTCGGAGAGATGAGCCTCTCTTTCTGTTGAGATGCTCGCGGAGGTCTCCTCTCTGGCTAGTGTACCCCTCACTCTCGTTGTCTTCGGGACGTTCTTCCTCGGCTGGACCGAGGTGGGAACCCCTTTGCTCGCGTACGTCCATGCGCGTCGCTCGATTTTCAGATCGGGACCCTGCGCCTGCAGCTAGCACCATTTCGTTATACATTGCCTCCATGGAGCGCATTTGTGTGCGCATTGCCTCCATCTCTCTCTGGAGCGCATCAAAGTTCTCGCTTGTTGGAGCCGGGGCTGGACCCCGGGCGCCCTTCTTAGAGGTCCCACCTCGGCCACGGGTGGCCTTGGACGTCCTCGGGTGTGCAGGCGGTAGGGCAGGCGCGGTGATTCGTGCCGACCTGCGGAGGGGTTCCGCTGTTAGGCCGTCGTGACCTTGCCCCTCTACCGCCGCTGCTCCGACCTCCCTCTGGTGGGCATCGCTGGCAGCTAGAGTCCTCCGATCCGTCGTATTGGTCGAATTCGCTGGTTGAACCATGTTCGCTCGCGTGTTGGTTTAAAGGAATTGGGATGACTTAGATTGTCAGTCGTTTCCCACAGACGGCGCCAAATGTTTAAGCAAAGATGTGCACAACAGTGTGTTCCTGGTTGTAGCTCGAACCCGACCTCCGGACCGACCTGAACACTTGGGCGGACCTGCACAAAAAGGTGAGCACTCCGACGATCAAGTCAGTATAGGTCAGATTCCAAGTCTAGTTCGAAGCCAGAAATCATCGTACCTGATCGGGGAGTGAGGTCCCCTACTTATGGGTGGAGGTCTCGCTAATCTAGCGACTGTTACATTCGGTAATCTCGGGACCGTCGGTTACATCCGGTAATCTCGGGACCGACGGTTACGCCCGATAATCACGCCGCAGACAGTTGCGCATCTCGGCCCATACCGAGCTCCCCGGTGGGTCGGACCTGGGCCAGGCTCACCTCGGCCCTCACACTTGGCATTTGTCGGCGTTGGTGGCGGCCATCTCGGCCTTCCGAGCTGGACATGATTCATGAGTCATCTTGGAGCACCAATAGGGGTCTTCCACGTGTCCAGAGTATTCCCTTCCCCAAACAATATTTATAAGGTTTCCAAGAGGAATGAAATCACCCCTTTCTAATGTGGGATGATTCAAAGTTTGAGGTGGATATTGCGTTCCTATATTCTAGTAAGACAAAGTTTTCATTTTCATTATGAGGCTTAAACTTTTAATTTAACATTTTAAAATTATGATTTAATTTTGGCATGTTTTTCACATTTAAAAAAAATACATTCAACTGTGAGAAATTTCACTTTATAGTATAAATTTAACATCACAACTTTTCAAAATTTTTTTTTTCCAAATATAGCATAATTAATTTCTCATTATATGTTCCTATTCATCCTGGGTTTGGGATGGGCTCTACATTTTTTTTCTTTTTTTAACAATTAATAATATGAAAAAAAAACAACACTTGATCTCCATCTCGTGAAAGGACGAAGGATTGACATCTCATCCACTGCACTACTAATTAACAACTATATTATATTTAAAACCATTGAATAACATTTTAATATTTTATTTTTTTAAAAAAATCAATATTCGGGTAGTGGTCTCTTCAAGAGACGACCACAAATGTGTGTCAATAGATGGTCGTCTCTTAGAAATGACTATCTCTTGATTTAAAAAAAAAATCAGAAGTAGAATCAAGAAAGCGCCACATCTTGTGGTCGTCTCTTTCTGACAATGACATGATCGTCTTTTTGAAGAGATGTGACAGAATAATTTCAAAAGCATTATTTTTAGAATAAATTTAAAAAAAAACATTTTTTATTTAATTTTATTTAAACCAACGTTATTTTAAAAATAAATTTTTAATAAAACATTATTAAAAAAAACCCTACTATTGGGTTGAATTTAGATTATGTAATTTCTCCATGTTGTCGTTAGATGGCTTTTGAGAATATTTGAAGTCTTTTCGAGTCTTCAATACTCTCTTCTTAAATCTTCTTGCAGTCTCAAACTTCTGTCTATTTTAAATGCTTCAAACAATAATTTTTTTTTACAGTACAACTATGAGGGTGGGATCGAACTCAAAACATTTTAATTGGATATATATACCAATTACCATGGAACTATGTTCGTTTTGACAAATACTTCAAAGGATAAATGGTTATCTATTTATATAGTATTTCATCTGTCACGGATGAACTTGAACTTATTTAATTTTGAGCTAAAACTGAAGTAACAAAATTTGATTAGGTTAACTTCATATTATCAACCCATAAAAGCACAATTTAATAACTAATTTATCTAATCAAATGGTCACAACATATGACATTACTTTGTTAGTCAAATTTTCATTTTGCTTTTAATTTCATTAGTTTAAAGACATTTTTGTAGGATTTAATTTAAATGGCGTGTAAGTTGTCATTATCTTATGAAAGTTTGTGATTAGTCAAAATGTATCCACTCTTTTTTCTTTTTTTTTTTTATAATTGTGAAGTATTAATTAAAATTTTCAATTTTACTTTATAATTTAGTAGTATTTAAAAATAAATATCAATAAATTAAAATAATATATGAACTAAATAGGGGAAATGGGGAAGGATTATTAAAGTCCTGTTTAGTTTTGTAGATTTAAATATTTATGACATTAGCATAGTTCAACTAATTAGTTTATTATTTATCTCTCTAAATGGGAGGTTCTAGTGCCCTCTTTTTTTTTTCAACTCACAAAATATATATATATAACATTAGTAAAATTGTTAATTTCAGCCTAATTCAATTAGGCAAAATGTCAATTACCTCTTTTTAATTTAGGCCATATGTTCAAATTTATATTTCTAAGGTTGGAATCTTTTAACTTGTTGGATATTTTAGATGTGTTTTGATAATCATGTTATTTTTTTAGTTTTATATCTTTAATAATTATGTTTGTATTTTTACGTAAGTTTTTCACCTCTCTTGAAAATAATATTGAATCTCAAAATGACCATCAAATTTCTTCGGGCTCATTTGAAAGCAATTTTGATTTTTGTTTTATGTTATTGAAATTGTATCCTATAAAAACTAATTCTACTCATGTATTTCTTTACTTTCTTATCCACTTTATTAAAACATTTTCAAAATCAAAACCAAATTTTAAAACCAAGGTACCGTCTAATAACCATTTCGTTTTTAATTTTATGTTTTTTAAAATTAGGCTTGTTTTTGTAGAATTTCATTAGTAATTTTTTCACCTATCTTGAAAACATACACTAGTAGAAAGTTAGCCTTCAATGACAGTTGTGAACAGTAAAAAAGTTTGAAGGAAAAAAAACTGTCATAAATGATGGGGGAGCATTTTTGGCGGGAAAAACGGCTATTTTTCGGATTTTGTAAGTTTTATGACAGTTAAAAACTGTCACGGAAACCTAATTTTCAATGACAGTGAAAAACTGTCATGAAATGGTGGAGGCGCGATTTTGGCGGGAAAAAAGGTAATTTACGAAAATTTTCATGCTTTTATGATATTTTATAATTGTCAAAAAAAATAAAAAAATTCCAAGTATTTCATGACAATTATCTTGACCATCTTGAGAATGTATGACATACAAAAAGTGTCACAAATGATTTTGAGTGCGTTCTGTTAACGATATTAATTATTTTGGGATTGTCCGGTCGAGTATAGATTTATGCTTAATAGTTTCCGCAAATACTCCATGAAACAAGTAGAAAATGGTATTTGGTATAGTGATATGCTTATCCTGCGTAATTGTGTCGTTCCTCTCTTCAGTCCCGAGTTTGAGCCATATGGTTCTCGGTCACTGTTAACGCCTCATGTTATTGACTATATTCTTGAGCTGAAACATATCATATGATCTTGAGAAGCATGTTGGTCATAGTAGAATTATTCGTTGTGTTATTTACCACCCCATAAAATTAGTTAGACATTATGTTTTCACATCTTCTGAAGGAATGAAGAATGTACATATATAGTTTTCGTTTGTGTTTGTTAAAGCTATTTTGTTTAGATTGGTGTGTTCATATCTTGTTTCTGGTTGTCTTTCTCTCCTGTTCTGGCTACTTATGTGGTCTCTTTTGTGAATATCGTGCATTGATTTTAGGATTGACTTGCTTATGTAAGATTGTGCAAGTAGCCAATTACGACCTAGTGTTTATATGTGTCATGCATATAGAATAATGTATCGTTGGATAATTGTTTGGTTTAAAGTTTAGTTGGATAATTGTATGGCTATCCTGCAGCAAAGATAGTCAATTAAGCCTTATTGTTCATATTTGTGTCATCCATATAGTTGAAAGTCTAGTTGGATAATTTTCTGGCTATCCTGCAGCAAAGATAGCCAATTTTCATTTCCGTTTGTGTTTGTTAAAGCTATGTTGTTTAGATTGGTGTTTTCATATCTTGTTTCTGGTTGTCTTTCTCTCCCGTTCTAGCTACTTATATGGTCTCTTTTGTGAATATCGTGGATTGCTTTTAGGCTTGACTTGCTTATGTAAGATTGTGCAAGTAGCCAATTAAGACTTAATGTTTATATGTGTCATGCATATAGTATAATATCTCGTTGGATAATTGTGTAGTTGAAAGTTTAGTTGGATAATTGTTTAGTTGAAAGTTTAGTTGGATAATTGTGTGACTATCCTGCAGCAAAGATAGTCAATTACGATTTAGATAAGTAGATTGTTTTTGTTTGTTAGTGTTCAACATCTTTGTTGTTCCTAAATCAGTTTTATTTGGGTAAAGTCTTTAGTATTTTAAGAATTTCAAAAACCGTTTGATATTGTCTTTTTGCGCCTTTGTTTTTTTGTGGAAGAAGGGTTTTGTATGAGTGATTTGAAGGAAAGAAAAATATCTTAGGTGCGTATTGTGATTGTTAGCTCTCTGGCACTGCATAAAGGCTATGAATGTGTGTTGATTCCGAAGGTCTGAAATATAATTTTCTTTTCTACTATGCTAACCTTTACAATGAGTAGAAAGAGGAAGTAAACTCAGTGTAAGAGATTTGAAAGTTTAGGTTTTCCACTTTTGTGTATGTTTGCCGAAGTTAGATTCGTGTTTTCTTAATTGTTTGTTTTGGATATGTTGTTCAGCATGTGGGAGCGAGGGTTGAAGGAAGCAGGGTCGAGCGTTTCTGTAATATGTTAGCTACATTTTGTAGTTTGACCTTTCACGTTTACACAGTATGAACTCTAACAATATATAATAGTAATATGTTAGCTACATTTGTTGTAGTTTGACCTTTTGCATATACTATTGTGAAATATTTGAGGTTTTTGTCCATTGCTTAGGTCTTCCAAGAAGAGCTTGGAAAACCACGATGGGTAGCTACTTGGAATATCTAAAAGATGATTGTTGGACAATTTTTTGTTGGGTTAGTAGTTACTTGGTATAGTTTGTTTATGTACGGGGTTGATGGACATGAAAACCTTCGTTCATGTATATATAATTTACTATATGTATACACTTTATATTTGTAGGTGGGTTGGTGCACTAATGAATATATATGTTCTTGTATGTAAAATACGTTAGAATTGACAGACACAGGTACAACTATGGAAAGCGATTTTTAGAAACATTTTAAAACAAGTTTATATAAAAAGTTACATTTATAAATGTCAACAAAATATGTTTCGTGACAAAAAAAAAATTAAAACTGTTTCTTGACAATTAAATGTTGACATTATCAAGTACATCATGATAGTTCTAAATTGTCGTTGTAAACCTTTACGTGACATTTATCGAATGTCATTATTTAATGTTGCATGACATTTTTAAGTTGTCATTATACAATTTTTCGTGATTGTTAAAACTAGCAATATTGACTATAAAAACTATCACTACAAAAGTTTTCATGACAGTTATAAATAATCGTTAAAAAAAAAAGTCATGTCAATCTTTAACTGTCATTAAAAACTAGTTCATGACAATCTATAAACTGTCGTCTTTAGGTATTTATTGAAAGAATGACAAAACTTTTTGATTGTTTTAGTGACACTTATAAATTGTAATTAAATGACTTTCCGTGACATTTATTAATTGTGATGGAAAATCTATTAATGACAAAGTATAACTGTAGTTGAAAATGCATTGATGACAATTTTTCAAATCTGTCATATTCTCCTCTTTCTTGATGCCTTAATAGATGACAATTACATAATTGTCATGAATGATGTTAATGACAGAATTTAACTGTCATTGAAGACTGAATTTCTACTAGTGATATTTGAACTCCTGACCAAATTTCAAAAACCAAAAACAAGTTTTTGAAAGCTATTTCCAAAATTTGACCTAGATTTTAAAAATGTTTATAAAAATGATAGAATAAAACAAAGAAACACATAGGTGAAAATAATATTTCAAAACTTAATTTTTCAAAAGTAGAAAACTAAAAACAAATTGGTCATATAAAGTTGTTTATGTTCTTTAAATTTAACTAAGGATACACACAAAATTTTAAAAAACTATTACATTATTAAATGGTGTCTTAATTTTCTAACATTACAACTATTTATTATTATTATTTTTAGATCAACAAAATAAGGTACGAGGGAATTCAATCATGTGATTTATTGATCAACGACATGTACCAATTACGACTGAGCTAAACTCGTCCAACATCAACATTTAATTTCTGTCCAGAGTTTAGCCACATTATTTGCCATAGAACTTTTTTTTTTTAAATTGAGAAAACGACAAAAATTGAGAGGACAAATATGGATTTGAAGCATGTGTAAGAATTAATTGGAGTTAGCATCAAATATGAAAGGAAATAATTGCCAAAGTGTAGTGGCAAAGGAAGCTGCCAAAAATCATTAAGGTCCTTTCTTTCATTGAATTTGTTCATTATATTCCACGTATCACCCCGCATGTTTTATGACCTACCGATTTCACATTCATCCCTCCTTAATTCCATCTTTTTGAATGTTATCATGTATCGAATACTATTTTGGTCACTGCATTTTCGACTTTAATTTATTTTAATTTTTGTACTTTTAAAAAGTCTATTTTAGTCCATATAATTTTAATGTTTATTAACTTTACTGCTTCTATTTTCAAAGTTTTTGTACTTTTAAAAAGTGACTATTTTAGACAAAGCGAACATAATAGCTCAGCGCTAATTGACGTATATCTATTTTTTTTTATTTCTTTAGATCATAATTTTAGCATTACACTAAAATTTCTTGTAGTGTAGCCATAAGTTTGTAATAGAGGGCTTCCTTTGTGTATAAAATTCATATTCAACATTTACAAAAGGGATCAAAATGATCATTTAAAGTACAGAGACCAAAACAAATATTTTGAAAGTACAAAACCAGAATGAACAAAAGTTGAAAATATAAAGATTGAAATGAACAAAAATTGAAAGTATAAAAACTAAAATAAACGTTTTGAAAATATATGAACAAAGTAGTATTTAAACCTAAATTTAATTTCGTAGTACTTCACAACTATTTATGTTTTCTATTTCTCATTTTTTTTAAAACAGTTTTAAATTTGTTTACAAATTTTGGAAAGAGCAAAAACAAGTTTTTTTTTTTCTTTTCTTGTTTCCGTTTACATTTTTGTTTCAAAACATAAATAAAAATATAGTTTGGGTGTTGGAGCCACACAATTCTATTTTTTCCATTAAAAATAAGGAAAAATAAACCATAAATAAAAACGTTACCAGACAGACCATAAATTAACTAGGTAATTTCCTCTTTCACATTGTTCCTGAACTCAAATAAAACAAAGGGCTTATTGGATTCAGCATTTAAGACGAGAATAATGTTTTTTCTTCTAAGTTCAACCATAAAGTTCGTTGTTCCATGTAGTTTCAATTTTATTTTTATAGTTTTAGAAGTTTCAATCTAATCTTGACTCCAATAGATCCACTATTTTTTCTATTCAAGGATCAATATCTTTACATGGAGAATTCTTTACCGATGAAGAGATGTCAAAGGGACTACTTACTCCCCAAATAGATTGCTAGATCTATATATTAACATTGGTTTATCAAGAATAGGCAAGAAAAACACTTCAAATTGTTGATTCTATCACCAGAGATGGCTTAGAACCACTAGTTCATTACCTAATGGATTTTTCCTTGTGTGGATCCTATTTCAATGGGAACTTGATGAGTTGATCCGCCTACACGTCTTGCCTTTATAGCTATATCGTTGAGTCTTTTTTCAATTCCGACTAACAATTTTAAAAGTTTTAATTTAGTTCCTGTGATTTGATAAAACATCTCCAAAATCATCTTTTGACTACCTTTAATCCACTAAAAAGATCGACATATTTTCTTCTATTTCTTACGCAACCAACCAAACAAAAATATCACCTCATTGCCACATGAAAATATATGTCAACATGAGTAACGACTTGGACGATTTGTAAAGTTTGACTAAATGATCCTAGGACCAAATTGAAACTAAATTGAAACTAAGTCCAAAACATAGAAATTAAATTAAAACTTGCAAATTATAAGGACCAAATTGAAGCTATACCCAAACCATAAAGACCAAATATGTAATTTAATCATCTTCTTTTAATATGTATGAGATAGAAACGAAAAAACAAGAAGTATATTTTTTAGAAATATATTATTATGAAATTAAAAGGTATATGATCTCTATAAAATAATAGGATCGCACCTTGATAATCATTTTGTTTTTACTTTTCTATTTTGAGCCTGCTAGTTTTCAAGAAAAATAGAAACGGTTACAATAGAAATTTGGTGATACCTAAAGATTAGAAATTGTTGTTGAAGGGAGAGTATAGAATCTTGGTGTTGCCAAGAAGATTAGAAACTATTGTTGCAACTAATAAAAGGAGCAGTGGCTTGTTGGGTCGAGAAACACAAAAAGCCCAACACCTAACCCTAATTCCTTTTCTTCTATAGAATTTTCTTTTTTGGTGACGAAATTTTTGGCAATAAACTAATTTCGTCACAATAAGGTACTCCACAAATATCTCTTGCATCAATGTAGAACCATAAATTTTGGATCAATCATAAATGACAACGTCGTTATTGACAAAATTATAGTTGGGGATTATAAATTCTCCCTAAATTAAAATCAAAGGATGAAAATGACAATTCCCAAATAATGCCAAGTGTCTTTCATTGGGCAATTTGGATTGGTTTTAATTGGTCGAATTAGGTCATATAAAATTAGGTCCAATATCGATTCAGTTTACAAATCCATTGGATGGTATTTTGGCTTGAAACCCAAATTACCAGGAGACCATTACGGTGGATTGATATTTAAATAAGTTTAAATCCACTTAAAGAAGCTGGTCCAAAATCATTCAAGCCTAGACTTTTTGAAGTTAAATTGGGTTAGTTTTGTCCAAAATAATTCAAGCCCAAAGCCCATTAAACCTGTGAAGACCTCTATAAATAGAGAGGATCTCTTCATTTTCAAGCTTCAGAATTTCATAATTGAGAGAATCACACAAAATTGAAGACTTGAAGATTCGAAGATCAACTTGAAGACTTGAAGACTTTCGAAGAACATAGAACTGCGATCTAAATTTAAGAACAAGCATTTCAATCTTCATATCAAATTAGAGAGAAAGAATCAGAGGATAAATATTAGAGATTGAATCCACTATACACACATACAACAAAAATCAAAGTTCAACTCCACGAAATATAATTTCTCCGGAAATCTCGTATGAACAAATTGGCACGCCCGATGGGACAATTTCTACCTCTCATCTCCTTCTGAAGACTTAAAGTTTTCCAAGAAAAGAAATGGAATTTAAAAGGGCTTCTGCAAATGCTGCTATCATGAGTGACCTTCATACTGGTTATATCACCTATGGTTACTCTGATGAATTCCAACCACGGGAAAATCAAACTCTTCCTATTGCTACGAACAAAGTAATAATTCTGCAAGAAACATCTATTGAAAATGAGCTTGTTGTTAATCATAACCCCTTATTTGATCCTAATCCTGACACAGTCTCTGTTATGATAACTGATGCAAGCACTATGAATGAAAAAATGGCAGAAATCGAGAGGAAAATCAGAAATTTGATGGAGACTATCGAAGAAAAAGATTCTCAAATCGCCTCTCTGAAGAATCAGATTGAAAGTCGGGATATTGCAGAGTCGAGTCAAACCCCTACTCTCAAGATAAATGATAAGAGAAAGACTATTGCTTAAGAAAATCAATCACAACATTCTACTTCGATTGTTTCACTTTTTGTTCAACAACTTCAAGACATGATAACAAATTCTATCAGAATAGATCCTCTCAAAGTACTCTCTTGTATTCAAAATTATATTCCAAGAGAATTGAAAACTTGAGAATGCCTGTTGGGTACCAACCACCAAAGTTTCAGCATTTCGACGGAAAAGGTAATCCCAAACAACATATTGCTCACTTCGTCGAAACTTGTGAGAATGCTGGTACGAAAGGCGATCAATTGGTGAAGCAGTTTGTCTGAATGTTGAAGGGAAATGCCTTTGACTAGTATACGATCTGGAGCTTGAAACGATCGAGAGTTGGGAACAGCTTGAAAGAGAATTTCTAAATCGCTTTTACAGTACGAAGAAAACCGTCAGCATGATGGAGCTCATGAGCTCCAAACAAAGAAAAGGTGAACCGGTTGTCGAATATATCAACCGATGGAGAGCTTTAAGTCTTGATTACAAAGATAGGCTTACTGAACTATCTGTTATCGAATTATGCACTCAAGGTATGTACCGAGGACTTATTTACATTCTTCAAGGTATAAAACCTCACATCTTTGAAGAGCTAACAACTCGTGCTTATGATATGGAGCTAAGCATTGCTAGTCGAGGAAGTAAGGATTTCTTAGTGTCGGACTTAGAGAAAGAAAACAAAAGTGTCGAGAGAACTTCAAATGAATCTTTTGGTGTAAACACGACTTCTCCCAAGTTGTTTTCAAGAATAAAAGGAAAGAGAATTGAGAAGCAACAAGAAAATGAGAAAAGATGGCTAAGCTTGATAAAAAGGCAAGAAAAGTCTATTCTTTTGTAGATATCGTATTTGGTCCGACTCGCTTTTGTTAAAAAAAAGTTATTATTATTTATTTTATTAATTGTTATTTAATTGTTTGGTTAAAAATAACATAAGGTTTTGATGTAAATGTTTTGGTTAAAAAATTAATATTAGTTTTAAGGTAAAGTTTTAATTAAAATTTGATTTATAATTAAAATAAAATTTGGTTTTAAATAAACAAATTAATTAAATTAATTTTTTAAGCATATTAAAAAAAAAAAGAATAAGCAGATAGTTTTCATATTTGTATTAAAAATAAAAGGGATTTTTTTCTTTATTAAAAAACATTTTAATTTTTTGAAACAAAAATAATTTTAGTTTTTCGTCAAAATCCCTATTCTTCCTACTCCCTTTCCTCCCTCGTCCCCTCCTTCATTTAGTTTAATTTTTTCCTTGTTACCGTTGCCTTCTATGTCTATTTAAGAGAGACAAAACATAAACATGGGACAGATAGAGCATAGAGCAAGTGACCTTTTTTCTTAGAAATCTTTTTCAAATAACCTAGTTCTCCTTCTTTATCCATCCCTAAGATCTACTTTGAAGCCCTAGCACCTTTCTCTCTCTCTCTAGAACCCCATCTTTCTTCTCCTCAACCATCACTTTTCCTCTTCCTATTTCTTACTCTCAAGCTCACCCACAATACTTATGTCTCTGGCGACCTCCACGAACGGCGGCAGGACAACCAACCGATGGTGGCACGACAGATCGGTGGCGACAGCAGCTTCCGGCGACGTTCCGGTAACATTTCATCAGATCTGGCGGCAGCAAACTCGGTATTTCAACGATCCATTCTGCAAACCTGTTCCACGATGGCATATCTGACAAACAATAGTGGTAGACTCACCTCCGGTGACCTTTACGAACCGGCGACAGTGGCGCAGCAACTCCGATAATTGATCCTGTAACGGAGCTTGGCAACACCTCATGGCACGAACGTAGTATTATCTCTGCATTTTTTTTGGCGAGCAGCAGCAGCACTCTGACGACCACCATTCCGACGGGCAGCAAACCGGCGGCAAGTGGTAGAGATCTCCGGCGGCGACAGTACGAACTCTGACGAGCTCCATCCTTCCTACCATTAAAACCGTATAGGTGGGTTATGGAGAAAAGAAAGCATTTTCTTTTAATAAAACTGTGTTTTTAAAGAAACTTTTCTTTTTTTTAAAAAAAAACCAATAGGAAACCTCTTAATTAAGGCGTTTTCCCCTCTATGGAAAGTAATAAATTTTGTTCCAAAAATAAAAAGAATTTTTTTTAATTACAAAATAAATAAATTTGTTTTAAAATAAAGAGTTGGTTTTTAAAGGGGAAAGATGAAGATTTTAAAAGAAGCATATTGTTATAAATAAACTTTTTGAAAAGAAAATAAAAGATTTTGATAAATAAAATATGTTTTAAAACAAAAAGATTTTATTTTAAGTTTTTAGCTTTTCATTCAAAATAAACCGAAGTTGACTTAAAAGAAATTGTTTTAAAATAAAAGATTTGTTAAATAAGTTTTAAAAAAAGTGAATAAGAGATATTACAAATAAGTTTGATTATGTAAATAAGAATGTTTTTTTTTAAACCAATTTCAAATCCAAAATAAAATAAAAAGTTTATTTTTTAATTTTCGTGTTTTTAAACAAAATTTAAAAATAAAAGGGTTTTATTTTAAAATGGAAACTTAGTTTACATCTTAATTTTGGGCATAGTGGCAATATGCTTGATTGCTAATATTACAAACTAAGTTCAAGCCTCTACATGCCCTTTTATTATTTTTTTTCAATATTCTCGAGGTGATAAAATTTGGAGACTCCATTGGGGACTAATGAGAGTCAAGCCATATTTTTGTCGTTTATTATCCGTTTTAAACTATTTTGGTCCATCATTTTCTTTTGTGTGTGTGCACATATTGTCCTTATTATTGCTTTTATAATTTCGCATTATCATGCATTTCACACAATACACAAGCCTCCTACTCGGGCTTTACCTTTAAGATTAGATCGGAGACTGAGTAGTGTGACCTTCGTGAAATTTCGGTTCTCGTGCAGGCGCATGAAATTCTCCACTAAAGTTGACCATACTGCGAGAGCATATGGAAGATTTCAGGGTCGTTTTCCTCTAGGTTGTGTAGGCATTAACTTTACACTCATTTTAGCATAGAGTTCAACTATTTATTTATTTGTTTATTTTGTTTGAGTTAGTGTTAATAAAATGATTCATTTAAAGGAGTCTCATGCATTTACATAAGTTTCTCATTCTCACTTTATTTATTTTTGCTATTATTATCAAAATAATTGTTATTTTTTTACAACAATTAAAAAAAAAGAGTTTCACAACTTTCCCTTTTTCCTTTAAAATTATTTTTCGCCAATTTTGCCGAAATTGACCTAAGTCTTAAATCATTAACATTGAAAGAAAATTAAAGAATGAGTTCAAGTAAAACTCTTACCTAAGAATGGAAGGAGCAAGACCAAGAAACTGTCCGTCAATGGTCAGAGAACATGCAGCATACTCATGGTGACGCATTATCAGAGAACGTCATCTCGCCATTTCAAAGTGTAGTGTTCCCAGAAAATCAGTTGGATGTCTTGAAACGATTACGGGAAGACTTAGACAGAAAGGTCCTGTTCATAAAAAATATAGCCACATAGCGCAGCTCATGTACGTGCGAGTCAACTTCTCAGTGTTGAGAGCATTAGTCAGACATTAGGAACTGGCCTGTAAATGCTTTACTTTAGCTCAATGGATATAACCCCAACTATCGAGGAATACCACACTCTCCTACAAATACCACTACAAGAGAAAATTGAGATTTATTCCTATGATGATGGGTTTACATTGAGAAGGGTAGTATCGCTGCTTATAGGGAAAATATCTGCTGGTGAATTTGAAAAACATGTGAAAAGGAAGGGAGAAAACACATGCTTGCCGATAGAATATATCTTGAGTCTTCAACAAAGGTTTGTTAATGAAGAAAGGGAGCTATCGCTATTAGCTCTGTGCCTATTCAACTTGGTTTTATTCACTAAAGTTAGTGGGTACATTGAAGAGCGAGTGATCAAGCTATTTGTCAAGGTAAGGATGGGAGTTAATCTCGTAATATCCATCCTTACAGAAACTTCTGAGCACTAAAGTTTTGCAGATCGAGAGGAGTAGAGAAATTTATAGGCTGTACTTAGCTACTATACATTTGGGTCCTCAGCCATATAAATTGTCCACTGGATTCAAGTGTCTTTTGGTCAAATTTTCAAGATCGTGAAGTAGATTACAGAATCCCATCCTTGAATTCAACCAAGGGGAGTGGAGTCAAATCCACCCAGGAAAAGAGGAGTGGAGCATTTTCTTCATATGACTAAGGCTAGAAGACGTGGAGTGGAGGACCCGATGGATGTCAACCAAACTTATGATGTATAGGTGTGACAAATTTCACAGTTTACCATTATTGGGTCCATGGGGATGCGTATCTTATGTCCCATTAATAGTCCTGCATCAAATATGGGTATGAGTTTATCCCGGCCACACATGATTTAAGAAACTATGAATTTACTTATGATGCTGGATTTTGCAAAAACAAAATTGAGGAGATCGTAAAGGCGTGGAGAGCGATTGACAGAATCTAAAGTGGCAATTACCACGATAATACATTTGAAGAATACGAACAGTGGCATTCGAATAGGGGAAAATTGTGGTTCTCCTACCAACCGACAAGGGCAAAGGGAAGCTAGAGGTTCCTAATAAGAGAATTCTTACTGAAATGAGCCCACATCAGCCCACTTAGCGGAAGGTTCACACGATAGAATACGAGCTGCGAGAAGGGAACCCTACATCAGTTAAAGAAAGACTACAACTAGGGTTCAACCAAAATTTACCTCGAAGCATTGAGTTAGAATTGCAGCAGGCAAGAAGGGAGGTAGGTGACCAAGGAAAAGAAAACAGACGGCTAGAAGTAGAGGTTTGGTACCCTAACAGAAAAATGTACCAAATAAGAAGGGAATGAGAGAGCTCACAGGCAGCCTTGAGGGATCAAGACAATCAAATATCACAACAAGAAGATGAAATTGCTTCTCTACAAACAAAAATTTTGTCCCTTCGTGGAAAGGTCACTGTATTGGAGGAGAAAGAAGTATAGTTAACTCAGTATGCCCAAGAGAATCAATGATTGAGGGAAACTGTTCAGGTGCTTACGAGCCGTCTCGACAAAACTCAGAATGCTGCTGATGGGTTAATGTAAGATTGTGCTCATATCAGGGAACAACACAACCAAGTGGGGTATGAATTAGACCATGTGAAGCGCGATAACACATTGTTACGTCATAATTCAAAAGGTCTGCTCACCCAAGTCAGCGGGTAGCTCGAAGGGCAGATGACTTAGTTGAAGAGGCACGAGCTCTTACGTCTGCCATTGCCCCTACACAACCGAATGGCAAAAGCACACTCAAGTTCCTGGCAAACTTCGACGAGATCTAGAGCATTGGGGAAAGTTTTATTGACACTCTGCTTTAATGTATTTTCAATTTAATGATTTAAGCATTAGGGTTTAAATTTGGCATAATTGTTACTTTCTTGTAATCTTCATTTTATTTTATTTTTTTTACCCTATTTATAATAAAACCACGGACTTATTTGTGGTTTTCTTTCGCTCTCTTTCTATCTTTTATTTTTCTAAAAACAAAAGGGATTGTTCAAGATAGCTCACTCACCGGCACCACATTGCACTTACTGTACCAGACGCAGGGCGAGAGTAATAATGGAAGATCAAAAAGCTGAGTAGGAGAAAACAAGGAAAGATATTGAGGAGTTGCGCGAAAAGTTAGATGTCATCTTCCTCACGTTGGAAAAAGGCAAGACGGCTACGAATCCTGCTACATCTAGCAACCTCGTCCATGAGCCGCAAGAAACCCCTCCTTATCCACCTGGGTATGGTCCACCTCTTAGGCCAGTAGTAGAGGGTTTCATGTCATAACATAAACGTACAACCTTCTATATGATGTTCCGGTTGGTCAATATCCACCTCCCTTTGTTAAAGGAGCTCAGCAAATCCCAACCAACGTCATTTTTCGAGAGCCCAAGCAAATGATCTCACCCCCTACAGTCCCTAATCTTGGTGGTCTCCCAATTAAGACAGACCCAGTCGAATAAAATGCCCCAAGTAACGAGAAGTTGGAAATTCTAGAGGAAAGATTAAGAGCAGTAGAAGGGACAAACGTTTTTGGCAACATTGATGCCTCTCAATTGTGTTTGGTATTTGGATTAGTCATCTCTCCGAAGTTTAAGGTGCCAGAATTCGATAAATATGATGGTTCTTCTTGTCCTAAGAACCACCTTATAATGTACTCTAGGAAGATGGTAGTGTACGTCCAAAATGACAAATTGTTGATACACTGCTTTCAAGATAGTTTATCTGGTCCAGCTTCTCGTTGGTACATGCAGTTGGACAGCTCTCATGTCGGCTCGAGGAAGAATCTGGCCGACTCGTTGTTTAAGCAATATAAACATAATATAGATATGGCTCCAGATCGCTTAGACTTGCAAAGAATGGAGAAGAATAGTACAAAAAGCTTTAAGGAATACGTTCAAAGGTGGAGGGATATGGCAGCTCAAGTCCAACCTCGTTTAACTGATATAGAGCTTTCTTTCATGTTCATCAACACTTTAAAACAACCCTTCTATGATTGGATGATTGGAAGCGCTTCCACAAATTTCTCTGATATTATGACCATCGGAGAAAGAATTGAGTACGGGGTCAAGCATGGTCGATTAACTGCTATTGCTAGTGATACATCAGCCACAAAGAAGGCAAGTTATTTGAAGAAGAAGGAGGATGATGTGCAAATTGTAGGTGCAAACCGACACTCTTGGAAACAACAACCATACGGTTGGACACCGCGATATGCTCCATATTATTACCCAACACCATACGGGTATTGTAGACACCGTATTTGGTCTATTTTTAATTTTAATTTTAATTTATATTATTGTATTTTACTTTATTAAGTTTTATTTTAATTAAAGAATAATATAGGTTTACTTTATTATTAGTTTTAATATAAAGTTTAAATTAACTAAAATTAAAATGTTAGATTTATTTAAATGTTTAATTTTATTAATAAGAAAATAAAATTGGTTTCGTTTAGATTCTATTTTAACATAATTTGTTTTATAATTAAAATAATAAATAAATAAATAAAGATTTTTTTTAAATAAAGAATTGGTTTAAATTTTTTTTTTTAATTTTAAAAAGAAAATACTAAAATTGATTCTTTTAAGTTTGTTACTTTTTTTCCCTTGTCAAAATCCTTGAATCGTGGCGTTTTCTCGTTCATCTCCCTTCTTTTTTCTCTAAGCGTTTTTGACCCATTACAGAATTACCGTTACTTTTTTGGTATTTAAAGGAGGGAGCACAGTAGAGGAAAGTGGGAGACAATACAGAGTACAAAGAAACAGAGGGAGATACTGTGCATTTAGGGGTGAAACAAAAACAAGAGAACCTCGTTCTCTTAGGAAAGCCCATCTTTCTCTCTCTTCAAGCCCCCATTCCCTTTTTCCTTTTTATTTTGTTTTCTCCTCATTTTCTTTCTCTCTCTACAACTCATCTTCTTCTTCCATCTTTTCTTCTTCTCCATTCTCACTTCCAAGCAAACTCACCTACCATATTCACACACCTTTGGTGGCCATAAACCTCCGGCAACAAGCGGGCGACGACGGCAAGAGCTCTAGCACAACATTCCGGCGACCTTGGGTGACTACCTCACAAACTTTGAGACCAACCTCCAACAAACCACGTAGGTGCAATGGCATTTCGGGTGGCTCCCACAACTCTGAAGGCGACCACCGGTAGCATCCTCCAACCTCCGGCGACCACGATCAACTCCGACGAACACTCCGACAGCGACAAGGACTCAGATCTGAGATAACCCACGAGTTCCGACAACCACCACTTCAGCGAACGGTGCAGATTCGACCTCCACGACATCTCCGGCGACCATCACTCCAATGGATAGTAGGCCGGCGGCGGTAACACTAACTCCGACAAGCTCCCTCATTCCTACCATTAAAGCCATAGGTGGGTGAGTTTACGAGAAAAGGAATTTTTTCTTTTAATAAAAAAGGAAAACTTTGTTTTTTTAAAAGGGATTTTTTTTTGGAAAGTATTAAATTTTGTTTCAAAAATAAAATGATATATATATATATAACTTTTTTTTTAAAATAATTTTAAAATAAAAGAATTTGTTTTAAAAGTGAAAGCCAATTGAAGATTTTAAAAGAAACAAATTGTTTTAAATAAGATTTTGAAAAGAAAATAAAATGTTTTGATAAATATAATTTGTTTAAAACAAAATATTTTATTTGGTAAATCAAGATAATTTTTAAAAAAATAAAGAAGTTTTTTTTTAAAGGTTTTATTTTATGATGGAAACTTAATTTACATCTTAAGTTTTGGCATGGTGACAATATGTTTGATTGCTAACATTTACAATATATGATCAAGCCATTCTTATGCCCTTTTTAATTTTTTTTTTAAATTATTGTTTTCTTACTAAATAATTATTTCGAAATCTCCAATGACGGAAATTGAGACCTTCCAATATTCTCGAGCTGTTAAAATTTTTCTAATGGACTTCGTGCCACTCATACCTATTAATTCAAATCTTATAACAAGGTATAAATTAATATAACATGGGACATTTCAATCAAAACACAAAAATATTTTTTTCCTTGGACCAAATAAAATAATAGGATAATTTATGATAAAATGTGGTACCGTTTTCGAACGGGTGTCCTATGGTGCTAACACCTTCCCTACGGTCAATGGACTCCAAACCTTTATCTCGAAAGAGACCCTTCAGGGGATGACGTCGGCCGCTCCGCGTCGCGATGACGTTGCGACAGTTATAATCAACCATATGCGAATAATACAACTTCACATTACTCTCCTTATGCTTCTAAAAATTTTCGTCCCCCCGCCAGTCAAAATTTCCAACCTAGGGGTCAGCAGCATAATACGTTCTATACTCAAGGGTAACAGAATAATAGAGGGGCACGTAAACAGACTCAGTTCGACCCAATCCCCATGACTTATACTGAGCTTCTGCCTCAATTATTTCAGAATAATCAATTGGCGTATATACCTGTAGATCCAATCAAGCCTCCATACCTAAGATGGTATGATGCAAATGCCCGTTGTGACTATCACGCGGGAGCTCTAGGGCATTCAATAGATAATTACACTACATTGAAATACAGAGTTCAAGCTTTAATCAAGGCAGGTTGGTTGAACTTTAAAAAAGAAAATGGGTCTGATGTCAATAGTAATCCGATGCCGAATCATCAGAACCTGTAAATAAATGCAATTGAATGCGAAGGGATCAAGTTAAAGAGTAAAGCTACAGAAATTACAACCCCTATACAAGAATTATTTGAAATCCTCTTGGGCAGTGGGTATGTATCAGTGGAGTACCTATGCCGATACCTCAAATATAAATGGTATTATGAAAGTCTGACGTGCCCGTTCTATGCAGGGGCAAAACGACACTTTCTAGAGCAATATCATAGAGAATGTCTCGACAGCTGAAAGCTTAGATGCCGCTCTTAAGCCAAAACCCTTCACCATATTTTACCGTGAAAAGCCTGATGCACCCAGCAGCAATAAAAAACTGATCACTATCACAGTCCTAACTCATTTTGAGTATAAAACTTCCAAAGCAGTGCCTTGGAGATATGAGTGCAAGGTAACTTTCGGGCAAAAGGTATCATCTCTTTCTCTCCCAGTTGACAATATCACCGAAGTAGGAGGTCTGAATCGAACTGGGAGATGTTATACACCTGATCCTGCTAAAGCACGTGAATGAGTCTACTATTGAAAAAAATAAAGAGAAAGCAAGTGAGAAGAAGAAGGAAAAGGTAGAGGAAGACTGGAAGGGGAAGGCCAAACTGAACGAGGATGTTTATGATTAACTGATGGAGGCAATTGTTGTAAAGGATGCAACTCCTAAACAACCCGTGTCCGAGGAAGAGACTCAAGAGTTTCTAAAGCTAGTGAAGCAAAGTGAATATAAAGTTATTGAACAACTAGGTCGGACACCTGCAAAGATCTCTATATTGTCTTTGCTGTTATCCTCTAAAGCTCATCGGAATACACTGTTGGAGGCATTGGAGCAGACTTTTGTTTCACAAGACATCACAGTGGACAATTTGAACAACGTTGTTGGGAATATAACGGCATCTAGTTCCATCAATTTTACAGATGAGGAGATACCACTAGAGGGTATAAGACATACCAAAGCTCTCCACATCTCAGTTAAGTGTAAGAACTTCCTAGTAGCAAAAGTCCTTGTTGACAAAGGATCGTCTTTAAACATAATGCCGAGATCCACGCTAGAGAAGTTACCGGTCGATATGTCCCATATAAGGCCAAGTACTGTGATAGTAAGAGCTTTCGATGGAGCTCGCAGCGCTGTTGTTTGGGATATTGAGATCCCGATCTAGATAGGTCCTTGCACCTTTGACATAACATTTTAGGTTATGGACATTACATCAACTTATAGCTTTTTGCTGGGGCGACCTAGGATACATTCGGTAGGGGCAGTTTCGTCTACTTTGCATCAGAAAATTAAATTTGCGGTTGACCAAAAGTTGTTGATCATATCAGGACAAGAAGACATTCTAGTCCCAAGGCTTGCTTCGATGTCATACGTTGAAGCAGCTGAAGAAGCTTTTGAGTCTTCATTACAAGCATTCGAGATTGCAAATGCTACAACTTTACAGGATATGTTTGGAAGACCTAAGCCACAACTATTGGAGGCCGCCTTTAAGGGAGACAGTGGAAGTTTAGACAAGCTGCTGAGGATGGCTAAGAACAGAAAGAGGTTCGGATTGGGGTATAAGCCAAATAAAGGCGACATCATCAGAGTGTGGAACCTTGAAAAAGCAAAACATCTATCAAGATTTGAGAATAGGGAGCATGATTACCCAAGGAGGACTGTTTCACCT
The DNA here is from genome assembly GCF_013281855.1 of Momordica charantia. Lineage (NCBI taxonomy): Eukaryota > Viridiplantae > Streptophyta > Magnoliopsida > Cucurbitales > Cucurbitaceae > Momordica > Momordica charantia. The sequence continues at coordinate 19,459,302 of NW_028275162.1, read as the reverse complement.
CTCAGCCACTCTTTCAGAAGTGTCGGCATAACCCATCAGGAGTACGATGAGAGTTCTGCAGTGGTAGCAGTGACAGAAGAAAAAGAGCAAACTAGACCTTTTGTCTTCCCATGCCCAGACGGTTTCGAGCAAAACAATTGGAGCATGTTAGAGCTATCGTCTTTGATGAATAATAAGTCAAAGTAATTGTCCATTTTCCCCTCATTTTCTTAATTAATAAATTAATTTTCTATTCCCTGTACATTCTATACATACCTATTATTTGTCTATAATTTTTCCATATCAATAAAGTTTAAATTCATTCACTTTGTTCCTTTGCTCTGCTATTTCTCTCTAGACCAATTTATTCAATTGTTTTCTTTTCTTTCCTTTTCTCTCTTATTATGTCTTAAGCAGTAATACTGAGATTGAATGTGATAATGATTTGAAATACGAGCCCGATACATCTATATACAACGTCGAGTCTGATGACAAAATAGATGATGAGCCATCAACTGAGCTATTGAAAATTCTAGAAAAAGAAGAAAAGATGTTGGGGCCCTATGAGGAATCAACTGAGACAGTTAACTTGGGTTCACAAGCCGAGGCCAAAGAGGTTAAAATAGGCACTAATATGTCTTCAGAGAGTCGCAAAAAGTTGATAGAGTTACTTCATGAATATGCTGATGTTTTTGCTTGGTCCTATCAAGATATGCCTGGTTTAGATACAAACATTGTAGTGCACAAATTGCCAATCAACCTAGAGTTCAAGCCGGTGAGGCAGAAGTTACGGAAAATGAGGCCAGATATGTTAATCAGGATAAATGATGAAGTAAGGAAACAAAAATTGATGCAGGGTTCGTTACGGTATCTAATTACCCTGAGTGGGTGGCGAACATGGTCCCTATACCAAAGAAAAATGGACAAGTAAGAATGTGTGTGGATTATAGAGACTTGAATCGTACAAGTCCAAAAGACAACTTATCGCTTCCTCATATCGATGTGTTGGTAGATAATACTGCTGGATTCTCAACCTTTTCCTTTATAGATGGATTCTCAGGATACAATCAAATCAAGATGGCACCTGAGGATCGCGAAAAAAACCACATTCATTACGCTATGAGAAACTTTCTGCTACAAAGTTATGCCATTCGGGCTAAAAAATGTCAGGGCCAACCTACCAGCGTGCCATGGTTACTCTCTTTGATGACTTGATGCACAAAGAAATTGAAGTTTACATGGATGATATAATTTCCAAGTCAAAACAGAGGGATGAGCACACAACTATTTTAAGGAGGCTATTAAATCGATTGAGGAAGTTCAAATTGAAACTCAATCCCAACAAATGCATATTTGGGGCAACCACTGGGAAACTTCTAGGTTTTGTAGTAAACCAAGAAGACATTAAAGTTGATCCTGATAAAGTCAAAGCAATCTTAGAGATGCCACCTCCACAGACTCAGAAAGAAGTCAGAGGGTTTCTAGAATAACTCAACTACATCGCAAGGTTCATATCCCACATGACAACAACTTGTGAACCCATCTTTGAGTTGCTTTGCAAGAACATTGATGGGGTATGGAGTAAAGATTGTCAAGTAGCATTCGACAAGATCAACCAACTCCAGGACGACCACTTATTTTATATATCACAGTGACTGAAAACTTAATGGGCTGTGTACTGGGGCAATATGATGATTTAGGTAGGAAAGAACATGTCATATATTATTTAAGTAATAAATTTACTGATTGCGAGACTAGATACTCTCTAGTAGAGAAAACTTATTGCGCTCTAGCTTGGGCTGCCCGACGTCTAAGACAATACATGTTGTATTATACAATATGACTCATTTCAAAGATGGACCCAATAAAGTACATTTTTGAAAAGCCATCTCTCTCAGGTCGAATTACAAGGTGGAAGGTTCTCTTGTCCGAATACGATATTGTCTATGTGACTCAAAAAGCCATTAAAGAGAGTGCTCTGGCCAACTACCTAGCTCAACAACCTATAAATGACTACAAACCGGGGAAGTTCGACTTTCCAGATGAGTATATCTCCACCATAACCACGATGAGGAAAGTTTATACCAACAAACCTGGACCATGATGTTTTATGGTGCCTCAAACGAGCTAGGTCATGGAATAGGGGCTATATTAATATCATCCAAAGGAAATCTATACCCTTTTACCGCCAGGTTATGTTTTGATTGCACACATAATATGGTTGAGTATGAAGCATGCTGTATAGGTGTCCAAGCTGCTATTGATATGAAGGTCAAGAAACTCAAAGTTTTTGGGGATTTTATGCTAGTAATTCATCAGTTAAGAGGAGAATAGGAAATAAGAGATGGTAAGTTGTTGCCTTACAAACAACGCATAACAGAATTGTCACAAGAGTTTGATGAAACCTCATTTGATTATTTACCAAGAGAAAATAATCAAATAGTAGATGCATTAGCCACATTAGCAGTGATGTTCAATTTAGAACTCAATGAGGAGGTCCGTCCAATTAAAGTGGGAAAAAGAGATGTCCCAGCTTCTTGTATGAGCATTGAGGAAGGACCCGACAACAACCCCTGGTTTCATGACATCAAGCAGTATATCAAGAGTAAAGAGTATCCACCTATGCTTCAGAAAATGATAAGCGCACCCTCCACAAGCTGGCATTGAAATGTTTCTTAAATGGAGAGATACTGTATAAGAGAAATCGTGACATGGTTCTCTTAAGGTGCGTCGAAGGAAGAGAGGCCAATAAGATTATGGAGGAAATCCATGAAGGAGTTTGTGGCACTCATGCAAATGGGCACATGATGGCTAGAAAAATTTTAAGAGTCGTATATTACTGGTTGACTAACTATAGAGACATATTGTATCAAATATACAAGAAAATGTCACAAATGTCAAATTTATTCGGACAAGACTCATGCTCCTGCTTTTCATTTGCATACTTTGACAGCTCCTTTGGCCCTTCTCTATGTGGGGCATTGATGTGATAGGTCCTATTGAACCTAGAACATCAAATGGGCACCGATTCATTTTTGTCGCCATAGATTATTTTACCAAGTGGGTAGAAATAACTTCTTACCGAGATGTGACAAAAGGAGTTGTAGTCAAATTCATCAAGAAAGAAATTATTTGTCGTTATGGTCTTCCTAAAACCATAATTTCTGATAACGCAAGGAATTTAAACAACAAATTGATAAGCGAGCTTTGCAAGCAGTTTAAGATCAAGCATCTCAACTCAACCCCTTATCGACCCAAGATGAATGGTGTAGTGGAAGCCGCCAACAAAAACATAAAAAGAATCGTTGAAAAGATGACTGTAACTTATAGGGACTGGTATGAAATACTTTCGTTCACCTTATATGGTTATCGCACCTCAGTCCGTACTTCAACTGAGGCAACGCCATTTTCATTAGTTGATGGTATGGAAGTTGTTCTCCCCATTGAAGTAGAAATTTCATCATTGAGAATTGTCATGGAAGCTAAGTTACAAGAGGCTGAATGGGTCCAGAGGCATTATGAGCAGCTAAATTTTGTCGAAGAAAAGAGGTTGACGGCATTATGCAGAGGACAACTTTACCAAAAAAGAATGATGAAAGCTTATGACAAGAAGGTGCGCCCAAGAAGGTTTAGAGAGAGCGATTTGGTTCTAAAAAGAATTCTCCCTTCACAGAAGGATCATCGAGGCAAATGGACCCCGAATGATGAAGAACCATTTGTGGTGAAAAAGGTTTTCTTTGGAGGAGCACTAGTTTTAGCCAACACGGATGACAACGAGTTTTTAAATCCAGTCAATTCAGATCATGTTCGAAAGTATTATGCATAATTTCCCGTGTATCTCGGAAAATTTCGCTTTGATCTCAGTATTTTACTTGAAAGGTATTTTGTGTATCCATTCTCTATTTAGCCTACAAATTTGAACAACATCTTTGAGATATGTGTCCTTTGTCATAATTGGAAATCTCATTTATAAAGTATGTTCTCTATTCGTCTCTTTCTATTTATGAATGACGGTAGTTGCTTATGTTCACTTTCTCCAAGGTCACTTGTTACTCGAAATCAAACGTAGGGGCATAGAAAGCCTAAAGATTAGGATATTTGTTCTCTAGAATCGTTGGGGCAAATATGACATTACAAGGTTATCAAGGGCAAAATCATCATCTCGTGTAAGGAGTGTTTGGCCAAGTCTCAGTTTGTCTGTGTACTCTCGATCCGGTTAAAAGGGTTTTGAAGGAAAGCGAAATGCGGTGATCTGGCTATCTCGACAATCCCAAGTTTTATTATAAAAGCAAGTCATTTCACTCTATTTTTTCACATCCAAGATAAAAATTTTTGTTTTCATCATGCGTCAAACGCATTTCATGCATTGTTCATGCATTCTCTACATTTTTCTTGAAGAAATCTCCAAAAAGCCCTAGGGCAGGAAATTTCGTGACATCTCATTTTGCTCAAGCAAGCATGTTTAATTTATTTGTTGGTTAAATCGAACCCGATCAAGGATCATGGTCGAAGCCTGTGTAAAGCTAGGTCCGTTACCTTTTTAATTTCTCGTCGGTTAAATCGAACCTGATCGAATATCGTAGTCGAAGCCTGTGTCAAGCCAAGTCCATTGCCTTTTAGTTTCCCGTTGGTTAAAAGAACCCAATCAAAGATTGTGGTCGAAGCCTGTGTCAAGCCAGGTTCGTTGGCTTTTAATTTCCTGTTGGTTAAATCGAACCCTATCGAAGATTTGTGTCAAGCCAGGTCCGTTACCATTTAGTTTCCCATCGATTAAATCGAACCCAATCAAAGATCGTGGTCGAAGCCTGTGTCAAGCCAGGTCCATTGCCTTTTAGTTTCCCGTCGGTTAAATCGAACCCGATCAAAGATTGTGGTCGAAGCATGTGTCAAGCCAAGTTCGTTGCCTTTTTAATTTTCCGTTGGTTAAATGGAATCCGATCAAAGATCGTGGTCGAAGCCTGTGTCAAGTCAGGTTCGTCGCCTTTTATTTTCCCGTCGGATAAATCGAACGCGATCAAAGATCGTGGTCGGAGTCTGTCAAGCAAGGTCCGTCATTCTAGCCTTCTTTAAATAAAAATCTCGCCTTCCCAATACTTTTTCTTTTGCTTTTGTCTACCATTTTAGTTCTGCAAGGATACACAAAGGGGGGCAAGCTGTAGACACAGTATTTGGTTCGGCTCGCTTTTGTTAAAAAAAAATATTATTATTTATTTTATTAAGTGTTATTTAATTGTTTTGTTAAAAATAACATAAGGTTTTAATATAATTGTTTTGGTTGAAAAATTAACATTAGTTTGAAGGTAAAGTTTTAATTAAAATTTGATTTATAACTCAAATAAAATTTGGTTTTAAATAAAGAATTTAATTAAATTAATTTTTTTAAGCAGATTAAAAAAAAGAATAAGCAGATTTAGTTTTAATATTTGTTTTAAAAATAAAAGGGATTTTTTTTCTTTATTAATTTTTTTTAATTTTTTAAACGAAAACTAATTTTGGTTTTCCGTCAAAATCCCTATTCTTCCTCCTCCCTTTCCTCCCTCGTCCCCTCCCTCATTTAATTTGATTTTTTCCCTGTTACCGTTGTCTTCTATGCCTATTTAAGAGATACATAACACACACATGGGACGAACAGAGCATAGAGCAAGTGACCTTTTTTTTTAGAAATCTTTTTCAAACGACCCACTTCTCCTTCAGAGGATGACGTCGGCTGCTCCGCGTCGCGATGACGTACGTTGTGACACCTTTTCCTGATTCCGACATCCCTTATATGTTGAAACAATTACTAGAAACACGATTGATTGTACTTCCAGAGTGTATACGACCAGAAGAAATAAGTAAAATTGATGATCCCAAATATTGTAAGTACCACCGAGTTATCAGTCATCCAGTGGAAAAATGTTTTGTCTTAATAGTGCATATCCTAAATTTAGCTCGAAAAGGAAAGATTGAGTTGGATTTCAATGAAATAGCTAAATCAAATCATGTTGTAGTAACAACAAATATAAGCAGCCAAACACCTCAAAGTCTATTCTACAATAAAGCGATAGACTTGATCCAATTTGGAACATTGAAGCCTATATCTGTTCGCTCTTAACGGAAGACTTCAAGAAATATCATTAAAGATGTTGTCAAATCCATCAATCATTGAGAGGAAGACTGGGCTATTGTGACTCATCGAAAGAAACAAAAATAAAGTTTTGCTCAAAAGAAGTCATCTATGCTCAACAAAGAGCATAAACACCAAGAAAAGAAGAATTCAAGGAAGCCTAAATCAGAGGGGAAAGAAAATAAAGACTCCTCTCGACCTCATATATCGGTAACCTTAAAAGAGTTTTTCCTGATAAAATTTTTCTATGTCAAAAAGGAAAAAGAAAATCTGTCAAATTCGTATTACATAAATGTGGAAAAAGTTGACAACTCCAAAGTAACTGAGCAAAGGACCTTTGTCTTCTATCGCATCAAGCCTTCAACTACTCAACCTTCAGTCTTTCAGAGGATGGGTATGGTCATTGCAAAAGAAGAAAGTCAATGTGTTACACGCATCCCCACTTTATCTTCAGTCTTTCAAAAGGCTAAGCATCTTCACGTCAAAGAAAAATCAATCTTCGAAATCTGTTTTTGATCGTCTCCAAGTGTCAAGCTATCAATATGAAAGAATGATGAAGACTGTGGAAATAAAATCATCTGATAAAGTGAATAATGACAAGAAAATTCACATAATTGTTCCTTCACGTATGAAGAGAAAATTCTCCCTTCTCATAAATACAAAATGTTCCTTAAAAGTAAAACAAAAGCTCTTCATCTCAACCAATCCTAAAAATGGAGGATATGAAAGTTGTGATGAAAATGAGAGCATTTGAAATATAACACTCCTCATCGTAAGAGTCTAAACTTCATGATACTCCTGACCCGCATGAGATTAAAAGGTGAACGGCCTAAAAAAAAATCTTGTATCTAAACTACGTTATGACTTGATCCCTTTCTTTAAAAGGGTACGTAGGAAGCTTAAAGAAAACTTTAAGTTCAGTTCAAGTTTTAAAAAAATACTTAAAAAAAAAAAGCGAGGCCACAGTGATGCTGCAAGATGCATATATACTACCTTACCAAGCGTGACGATACAATGGTTAACCTTTTTAAGGCTAGCTCTACAGTAAAATAGAGGATGATTATTGGGGGCATAAACCATCAAATTAGGTTTTGTTCCCCATGATAGGTGTCATCCTCCAAACTGGATCTTCACATGATCATTGGCGAAGAAGTTACAACCGTTTGATTGTTGGCAAAGAAGGCTTGATCGTTGGGGAAGAAGTTGTAGCCATATGATCGTTAGCAAAGAAGTTGCAGCTTGGCGAAAAAAATTGCAGCTGCTTGATCGTTAGCGAAGAAGACTTTGATCGTTGGGAAAGAAGCTGTAGCTGCATGATCGTTAGCAAAACAGTTGCAGCTTGGCGAAAAAAATTGTAGCGGCTTGATTGTTGGTGAAGAAATTGTAGCAACTTGGATAATACCCCATATAGGCGTCATCGACGAAAGGATGGTAACCGTTGGGATACTTCACCAAATTAGGTGGTCTTCTCCCGCGAGGTTGCGTAAGCCAGATGTTATCCCCATATAGGCGTATCCTCGAAAGGATCGTAACTGTAAGGTATACTTCACCAAATTAGGTGGTCTTATTCTACGAGGATACGTAAGTCGGATGATATCCTTATATAGGTGTCATCCTCAAAATGATGGTAACCGTGAGGGGTACTTCACCAAATTAGGTGGTCTTCTCCCACGAGGATGTGTGAGCCGGATGATATCCCTATATAGGCATCATCCCCGAAAGGATGGTAACCGTGAGAGATACTTCACCAAATTAAGTGGTGTTGTCAATCCTTGGAGTATCTTTGCTGTAAGAGAGAGGAAGAAGCAAACAAAAAGGAGAAAAGAAAAATCAAGATGAAGACAAACCTTGATAATTAGGTGAAGAGTGAAAGTTTGATATCTCAATTCCAATAGAAGAAGCGGCAAGATAAAGTTAGCTCCTAAAAAAAATGCATTGTTAAAAAAAATGTTGGGAGACGGACTTTAAATTGAAAAGAAAGAAAAACCTATATTTTCTAGAAAAAAGTTTTGATTAAAAGAGAAGTGAAAAGTAAGAAAAGAAAAAGCCCTCCCTGCCATGCGGCAGGTAGTGTAAAAAGAAACATGCCACATGTGGTAGAACGCTTTAAATTAAAAAAAAAAGATTGTTTAAAATATTTTGTTTTCATCTATAAATAGAAAGAAGAAGAAAAAAAGATGTTGAACGATCTCTCCTTTCACCCACAAGCACAGAAGCCTATCTTTGGTGGAAGAAGTAAATGGTCAGATCGCACTACATGAAGACAAAAGAAAGTCATAAATGACTAGAGAAAAAAAATAAAAAAAGAAGAGATAAAAAGAAAAGAATAAGCTTTGAAACCAACCTTTTTGTCGGACTGCTGTTGTGCTACCAATACGCCTCAAGGCTCAATTTATAGGACAAGGAGTTGGAGTTCAAACCAGAAGAATGATCCAAATCTCAATTCGAATATGATTCCTGATTCAAATTTGGGTTGAAAATTTGATTGGATTCTTAATTTAAATTAAAATTTGGTGAGATTTTAACTCAAACCAGCTCCCAATCAAGTATGATTCTTCATTCAAATTCGAATTTTATATCAATTTTAAATCTTTTTCAAATTCATTCCAAATTTGGATTTTAATTATATTCTGATTTTTAAATTAGGTTGCATAAATTTGATATTTTCAAATTTGATCCAAAATTCAAATTTGAACCATAATCCGACGTTCAATTTAAAGTTGGATAGATTCCAGATTTTCAAATTCAATTCAAATTGTTGGATAGATTCCACATTTTCAAATTCATCTCAAATTTGAATTTGAATTATATTCCAACTTCTAAATTAGATTAGATAAATTCCATATTTTTAAATTTGATCCAAAATTCAGATTTGAACCAAAATCCAACGTTCAATTTAAAGTTGGATAGATTCCAGATTTTCAAATTCATCCCAAATTTGAATTTGAATTATATTCCAACTTTTAAATTAGGTTGGATAAATTCCATATTTTCAAATTTCATCCAAAACTCAAATTTGAACCATAATCCAGCGTTCAATTTAAAGTTGGATAAACCCCAAATTTTTAAATTCATCACAAATTTGAATTTGAACCATGTTCTGACTTCTAAATTAAATTCAAAGTTAAAGAAAAAAACTTTTGAAGATAATTTAAATTTCAATGGATAAATTCAGATGTTCTATATAAAATTGTGCCAATTTTATTGTCAAATTGACCTACAACATTATCTTGGTCCACGATTAAATTCATCTTTTTTTTATTGCACAATATTTTCGAAATTCATCCACAATTATGTTCGGCATAAATTTCGAAAAATGGGCATTTGTAGAACCGTAAATTTTGAGCCAATCATAAACGGCCACGTCATTATTGACAAAACTATAGTTGGGGATTATAAATTCTCTCTAAATTAAAATTAAAAGACGAAAATGACAATTCCCAAATAATGCCAAGTGTCTTTCATTGGGCCATTGGATTGGTTTTAATGGGTCGAATTGGATATGGCTCAGTGTCAATTCAGTTTACAAATCCATTGAATGGTATTTTGGCCTGAAACCCAAATTACCATGAGACCATTACGGTGGATTGATATTTAAATAAGCTTAAATCCACTTAGAGAATTAGCCGGGTCCAAAATCACCAAAGCCCAAATATTTTTGCCCAAATCTATGGGTTGGGTCCAAATCATGTAAGCCTAGACCCTTTCAAGTTAAATTGGGTCATGACCAAAATCTATTGGTTTGGTCCAAAATAGCCAAAGCCTAAAGCCCATTAAGCCTGTAGAGACCTCTATAAATAGAGGGGGCCTCTTCATTTTCAAGCTTCAGAATTTCATAATTGAGAGAATTCACACAAAATTGAAGACTTTCTGAAGACTTGAAGATTCGAATATCAACTTGAAGACTTTGAAGACTTGAAGACTTGAAGACTTTAGAAGAAACATAAAACTTCGATCTAAATTCAAGAACAAGCATCTCAATCTTCACATCAAGTTCGAGAGAAAGAATCGGAGGATAAAGATTAGAGATTGAATCCACTATACAACACATACAACAAAAATCAAAGTTCAACTCCACGAAATATAATTTTTCTGGAAATCTCGTGTGAACAGTCACCAAAAGTTTCGTATAATTTGAAATTTTTTTATTAAAATCTTTTGGCGACGAAACAGAAATTTTATCGCAAAACGTTACTTTTGGCGACGAAACAGAAATTTTATCGCAAAAAGTTACTTTTGGCGACGAAACATAAATTTCATCGCCAAAATTACCTTATTGCAACGAAATTAATTTCATCGCCACAAGTTTTGATTAAATTAAATTCTTTTATTCAAAACTTTTGGCAACAAAATTTGGATTTCGTCGCCATAAAGTACTTTTGGTAATGAAACTTAATTGTGTTGACAAAAGTTTTGAGAAAATGGATGAATTTAGCGCTTAATTTTGTATGTGAAACTTAAAGCGATGAAATTAGGGGAACGTTGTCATAAGTTTTGATTAAATTAAGACTTTTATTCAGAAATTTTTTTTGACGAAACTTGGAATTCGTCGCCATAAGGTACATTTGACGGCGAAACTTAATTTTGTCGCAAGAAGTTTTTAGAAAATGGGGATATTTTACCACTCAATTTTTTTTTTATGAAACTTAAGGCGACGAAATTAGATCACGATTTAACCCAGCTCTCTTCATTTTTCTTCCATTTTTACGTTTTTTCTTCCTCTCTCTCTTTCTACCTACGTGACACCCCCTCCCTCTGCCGCCTACGCCCCCACTGCTCCCTCCCTCTCCCTCCCTCCGCCGCCTTCGCCGTTATCGCTCCCTCCTTCTACCGTCACTGTTCCCTTTTACTCCCTCCATCGCCCATGGATGTGTCCTCTCTCCGTCGTTCTCGTCCATCGCCACCACTCTTCTTCTTCTAAGGTATAATTCCTACTTTTTTTGTTCTTATTTGTTTAAGTAATCTGAGTCTCTCGAAATCACAGGATGATAAGTGAATTTTGGGTCTAGTAATTCAAGACGTTTTTGAGTTATTTGATTGTTTTTACAGACATTTTCTTTGGATAGTTTAATCATTTTTAGTATTTATTTCTTTTGTAGGACTTTAGTTGAAGACGAGGAGAAAAAGAGCAAATAAAAAAGCAAGAGCAAGCTAAATTCCAGTACGTTGGGCGCCTAGATGCCAAAAATTGACAAAATGGCAGAATGTTGGGCGCCTAGGCGCTACGAATGTTGAAGCGGTGATTTTACATGCACGTGTTTCGGTGCCTAGGCACTGCCGATAAAATTTTGTTAAATATCTCATTTTTCCCCTAACCGCAAGGCTAGGAAAAAAAGAGGAATTTTAGACAAAAAGTGATTTTTTTAGAGAGAAAAGTTGGGATTTTGAGAAGACCGGGAGGAACGCGAAGAACGGAGGCTCGTAAGATCGCCAGATTTGTTTTCTTTCTCTTCTTCTTTCTCTCCTTTAGCTTCAACTTCTTTCAATGATGTTGATTGAGATTTTCTTTTTGGATTCAAGCATGAACTAAATACATTTTCTAAGGCATTGACGTAGCCTTTATCAAACTTTACTCTTCTACGTTATTTATTTGATTTTCTTTCTAAAGTTGTTGGTTGTGAGAACTTTTTCCATTCTTAATGCATTCTTTAGATTTGGTCATTCTTTATATTGATTCATTATCATAAATCGAGGTTGAGAAACAAGATTATTGACTAGATGTGGATAGTTCTCTCAAATTAAAAAGTAAGAGATAGAGATATTATTGTGAATTTTGTGGCATAATTTTTGGTTTATAGTGCTAAATTATTTGAATTATCGGAGTAGTCATAGAGATATAGATACTCTACTTTTTGAAGAAAATCGATATTCCTTAAGAAAGAATATCGAGTCAATAGGGTAGAATTCACCAACAACCATTATTTAGAAAAGCTTCGAATAAAGTAGTAGGAAGAGTTAAAGGGTGATATCGGTGAAGTTATGCTCTAGAGTTTAATCCACTTGAATTTACTCTTGATTCTTGATAGTTGTGTTATTTTCTTCTGTTGTTGAACTAGTTTCTTTTAGAATTACTTCATTTCTCCACCATTAAACGTTCGACATTAAGATAAAATTGAAGTGGATAATTTGGTAATTAGTCATCATTCATTTCCTGTGGAGACGATATACTTTACTTACTTCTATATTACTTGTGACGATTCGTACACTTGCAAATTCGAACAACACAGGACGCCACCGTTGTCTCTCTCCGCCATGTCTCTCTACTGTTCTTCGTCCATAAAATTCCAAAAATCTCTCTCTTTCTCTATGTTGTCACATACTCGAAATCAAATTACTATTATTTTTAAACTAGTTATTCATGTTATAATTTAATAAATGCCTTTTTGTAATCACTTTAATTTTGTTTGTTTGATGTCTCTAGTTCGTTTTATTATTTGGTGAAGATAAACTAATTTGATGGGTTTTTTAATCAAGAAGTTGATTTTTTGTATTGTTTGTGCCTAGTTTTTTGTTTTGATAAATTCTTTAGGAACGACTTAGGCATGTGCTTGTCTTCTTTTAGAAACGTTTTCTATTATTGGAGGTCTTAAAATTCTTTTAGGCACGTTTAAACTAGTTTTGTGCATAAAATTCTAGTTTTGAAAGGTTTTAAGAGTGAGTCAATTAAATACATCTAGTTTTCTAGCTAAGTGTTAGCTAGTTCGACGCACAAAGTGCTAGTTTAGAAGGATTTATGAGTGAGTCAAATACATTTAGTTACCTTAACCTAAGTTTTAGCTAGTTCATCGCACAATTTAGGCTTACTTGAGATTATTTAGAGTACTGGAACAAGCTTATTTACATTTAATTTGTTCAAGAGTAATGATTATGAACTTAAGTTATGACCTTCCAATAAATTTTTGTCTCATTTTTTTTAATTTGTAATTGCTAATAGTTTGTCTATATTTTTGAATTAGACTTGTTTTGACCATACAATGGCAAACGACAGACAAGTCCCTTATAACTAGGTATAGATGATTTATTTAATGCTATAAAACCATATTGGAGCGTACTGTATTTTGCATATTTGATTGTATGTTGTACCGTATCTTACGTTTAATTATTAGCTTGTATAACTATCTAACATTTATTAGTTGTTTTTTGATTTAGTGTTGTAGTATGATTAGAATTGTATGACTATCCTACAGTTATGGTAGTCATACGAATTAATAATAGAGAGTTAGTTTATTTGGATTTGAATTCATGAGATTGGACACTAAATCTCGAGATGTGAGGTGTGGTTGAGTGAGCTACTTGTTTGCTTCAAGTTAATATGTTTTGTTCTATTCATAAATGTCATCTACATTATAGTAGAACGAGTTAGATAAAGTAACATTTTATTTTCATTCTATGTTCACATAAGTTTATTTTTCATATGTTTCTTTAAGCTTCTTTTGATTTCTCTTTTCATAAATTTTGGAAATTAGAGGAAATTTCATGAAGCTAACAAGATGAAGCTTTCTAAATTAGGTTTATATTTATGTTGTAATTGAAATTTAACTTACGTTGTATTTGATTTTTTATACTAGACCAATTGTAAAACTCACTTTTTGTATATTTAGGTAACAAGGTTTAACAAGCAAAAAAAAAAAAAAAAAAAAAAAAAGGCATGTCGAAACGGTTTAATCTATTATCCGTGTCAACGAAATTCATTTTTTCTTCGCTAAAGGTCTTTGGCGACGAATTTTAGATTTCGTTCTCGTAGATACCTTTGGCAATGAAGATATTTTTGTCACCAAAGGTGCCTATGGCGACGAAATATGAAATTTGTCGCTAAAAGTCTATTGCGATGGACCGACCAACTTGATAATGGAAAAAAAAAAATCGTCAGAAAAGAGTTTTACCGACAAAATATTGAGCTTTGGCGATAATTTTGTCGGCTGGAAAAATTCAAATTTCTTGTAGCTTCAACAAGTTGGTCATCACTTCTTTTTTAATAGAAGAATTGAGAGATAATTACATCGAAAAAGCAACTTTTTTAGGGTGACAATTCTTCAGTAGAGAGAAAAAAAGATTGTTGGCTGTATGTTCTCATAACGTCAGTTGGGTTTTTCATATTTTATTCCTAGATAGCCATTGTCGTGGTGCATAGAAGTTAGGTAGCTATTATCGTAATATTCTAGAGAGTGTTATAGAGAGAAAGTGAGACCAATTGTAATCTTCCCATCATGTAGAACTTTTAGTCGTAGGATACTAGTTGTTGTCCCAATTTTGGGGCGAACCAATATATTAATTTTCTTATGTTTGATTTTCTATCCCTACCTCATATTTCTTTTATAAACACTGATATGATTCATTAGGTAGAAGGAAAAATTAGTTAGATCGTGGTTGGATAACTCCTATTGGAGGACTAGTCGGTTTTTTTATTTTATTTCCAACATCCGTTACGGTACTACTATAGTTGCTTATGTCTTCCTGCACACTCATTACCATCTGATAGCACATTCGAGAGAGCACGATGAGTTCTGATCTGCAGGGCCGACTTAAGCTATAGGCGAGCGAGGCGAACGCCTAAGGCCATCATTTTAGGAAGACCTCATATTTTCCTATAATATATAATATTGGTATCTATTTAATTTAGTTTTTAATTATAAATTAAATTTAAAATATAATATACTTATTACTTTTCGTAATTTTTTTGTAATATTTAAATTACGCACTACTAAAAAAAATCCCCAATTAATAGGCTTATAAAGTTCTCTCGATTTTGATTGTGTTTACCTTTCAAAATTGTTTCCTTTCAAATTAACCCTTTAATAAAACTCTTCAAAACTCTCCCAAGTTTACATGGGGAGAATAGATCTCAAATTTTCATCTTGATCTACTGTCTCGTCTCATGATAATCAATCAAAGCTTCTTATTTCCTCAACTGAACCTAGCTGCTTCAAAGTTTTAGGTTTTTCATTCAATTTCTTTTACTTTTCTTTATTTCATATTGTTGATTGTTAAAAACTCAATATCTCATGTTTGTTTAGATTTGATTACTTAGAATATCAATATGTAAAATATGAATAACAAAAGAAGAGTAGAAAAGCTAATTGAATCTGCCATCAATAAATTTTTAATTGGAAGTAAATGTGATAAACATACTGAAATAATAGAAGAAATGACAAGTATAGACAAATAAGAAATGAAAGAAAAATTTAGATGATGATACGACTGTTGAAAATGAAGTATCTAATCATGAAAAAAAGAAGAGAAAAAACTAGAGAGGAAGTTAGAGAAAATAGATTCAGAACTATGGTTTCAGTTAAAGAAAATTGCAAATGATATGGAAATACAACCAATATTTAGTGGAAAAAATGATTCGAAAAAAAATAATTTACGATTTAGATTTATTTTTTGAATTAAAAATATTAAGAGAAGTCTTGCAAAATGAAATTGATTGTCTTATTAAAATATTAAATTATATATTAAAAAAAAAAGCAAACGCTTTTTCAAATGCATATATTGCTTATAGAATACTATTAACAACATATCAGTCACACTTGCTTATGATGAAATGAGTTTTTCAAAATTAAAATTAATGAAATCGTATTTAAGGTCTACTTTATTACAAGAAAGATTAAATAGAATGACCATATTGTATGAACTTGGATTATCAAAATTTAATACATAATTTTGCATCTCAAAAAGTAAGAAAAATAAATTTATTTTTAGATGAAATTTTCTATATTAGGGCCTCCCAATCAAAGTTTTGCCTAAGGTCCCACATCATCTCGAGCCACCCCTGATTCTCTGTCGTAGTGAGGATGAAGCGATAAAAATTTTGAGGATTCTAGAAGGGTGGGGAAGGGGAAGGAAGATTAAGATTTAGGCATTTTATTTCTTTTTTAGCATATAATAAATACGAAAGCGAAAATAAATTCGCGAGAGTAGGATTCAGGTTTCTTAATTTATTTTATTATATAAAAATATAAAACATACGAGAAATAAAAGAGAGAGAGGTAGGCTAGAGTTTTTTCTGTAATATATATAATTACAAGGGTATAATTTGTAAATTGGTTAATTTCTCTTTATTTTTCGTTTTTTTGTGTGCATCCAAAAAAAAGTCCAAACAAGAAATTTTATTTTTACGGATTTTAAATTCATTGAAATTCATTCGAGCTCCACATAAGATTAGGGATTTAAAACCTTTCCTTTTTTTTTAATTTTAGAATTTAAAAATCATTTTATTTTAATTCCAAACGAAAAACAAAGCATGAGAGTTCAAATATATTTTTAAAAAAATGTGATAACATATGAAAGAAATTATGAAGGAAGAAGCATAATTTTTTGAAAACAAAATTGACTACCTTATTCCTTTGTTTATTTTTTTTTAAAAAAATGTAAGATGCATTTTGGAAATTTTTTTTTGTTATTCTCCTAAGCCTTTTTCTGTAACGGTTTTTATGTTTTTGTTTTCTTTTCTAAACCTTATGTGTGTTTGCTAATATATTCTTTATGAATTTACATCTACTTTTCTTACCAACATTGAAATTAAAGTAAATGAATCATGCTCTTCCCGGTATTCCCAAAAAAAAAGTGCTCTTACGAATCTTGCAAGGTTCTCCGACTAAATAAAAATAAATAAATTTAGACTTGATGCCTAAAATCGATTCAAGTTCAGCTTGGATCTAATCCAAGTTGGTTGACTTGATTAGAATCATACTTCATCATTTTCATTCAAATTTCTAGAGTACAAAATTAAAAAAAAAAACTTTGGCATCAAAAGAAAAATAAAAAAAAAACTTATCTGGGGTTCGATTTGGATGAGAATTAATTAAAAATACTAGGACTAAATTAAAAAATATAAAAAATTATACCGAAATATATATTTTGTCCAAAGAAAAAGAGAGACAAATATTGTTGAGAATATTATTATGAATCTAAGGTATATGCTTTCAATAAACTATTTTACAGCATATTTTTTAGATTTTTTTAATAATTGATTTTCTTAATGTTATTGTTTCTCAGTCCTAATTGGTCGGAGTCATGAAAATTTCCTCTATCAATTCAATCAAGAAGCAACGGATTTAGATAATCCTTGTTATTTGAGTGTTGCTTGTTCTAAATCTAAACCACATGTATTAAAATTAATATCTAATTCATAAATAAATTATTAAAGATTTTTGTTAAAAAGTTAAAAGCTCAAATTATAAATTTAGTCATCAAATCTTGATAGTTGTGCCTACTTAGTACCTGCGTTTTGTAAAAAAAACTAAAATTATATATCTACCTTTTCACTGTTAGATTATAATAGACTATTATGTGGACGTTGAGCATAAGTTAGCAGTTAAGATATCTTATTAATTCCTTTGAGATGAAAGGTTTAAACATTTTCCTCACGTTTGTTGTACTAAACAAAACATTGTATAGTACAATGGATGATATAAAGGTGGACATGGACAGCTTAACTTATAGCAACAAAGTATGTCATCAAAATAAAATAATAAATTGTCCTTAATTTGTCTAATTGGTCAATTGGAACCCAAATTATACCAAATCATTACTATTTTATCAAATCTAGATGCACATTAACATTTAAATTACAGTTTATTGATGACAAGAATCAAAATTAGTGGTAGTAACTAACGTAAACACAACCATAACATTTAAAGATAAAATGAGCAAAATTAGTATTTGAAACAACCAACATGAAAACAAAACATTTGAGAGTAGAAACACACAATAAATCTAAAAATTTATAGATGAAAATTAGATTTAAAATAAAATATTAATCTGTTAGCCTACCTAGGTCAAGTAGACTAAAAAAAATTAAAATATAAAGAAAAGAAAAAGGTCGCAATCTATGCAAAGTTATTATTATATTGCGATAGGTGCACCCGTGAATTACGTGGAATAAGGGGGGGCCACGTGTGCGATAGCTTTTCATGGTTAACAAAAAATGAAAATAAATTTTAATAAATCTTTTTTTGTGATTTAAAATGTAGGACTGGAGAAGGTAGTTGTCGACTTGTCGTCGCGTGTCGGTTAATCGTCTAGGGTCGGGCCAAGTAAAACCCGACCCGAACCGACCGAGGATCAACGACTTGCGGAAATGGAATCCCGGGAGAGGACTCTGAAGATGACTAGCGCCTGCTAACCGCTCGCTCTCTCTCTGCCATAAGTTATAACGAACACAGAATCGGAACCTCCTTCAAATCCGAAGAGAATCTCAATCTCAATCTCAATCTCTTCTTCTACTCTTTCTTCTAGGGCTTTGATTTTGATTTGTTTCGATTCGATTTGATTCGATTCAACTCCATTGTCGTTGCCCGGTGATGTCCAATGGACGAGGAAGATGACAGCACATTGAAGAAGCGGAAGAAGAAGAGGTTTTTCGCCACCGACAGGAGGAAGAAGCTCCTCCGCCTCAAATGCTCTGTGCAAAACTATGACTGGGGGGTTGTCGGGATTAATTCGCAAGTCGCGAGGCTGTTTTCGCTCAATTCCGGTTCCTGCAGTGCTGATCCGGAGAAATGTTATGCGGAATTCTGGATTGGGACGCATAAATCGGGTCCTTCTTTCGTTGTTTTTGGACGTGAGAATAATGCCGCTGCTCTCGGATCCAAAGCCCTGAGTCTCAAGGATTGGATCTCGGTCGATCCGGGTGCTGTGCTGGGGGATAAGGTTGCCAGGAAATGGGGAGGTGATCTTCCATTTCTCTTCAAGGTGCGGTTTCTTTTCCATTAGATCCTTTCGGGGAATGTGTTTTGTCGGTGCACTCGATTCCTTCCAAGATTACAGGAATGGAAAGAAAATTCGGGTTTTAATTATGCTCTAAATTGTGGTGGTGTGTTAGTTGATTAGTTATGCTCTTCATAGATGAATAAGAATTTCTAGAGAATTTCCAACTGAATCATCTGCTCCAGCTCCTTGAATTCTCTGTTCATTTAGTTTCCCGAATCTCAATTACCGTTCTTATTTTACTTGACGTTAATGTTTTGAGCTCAGTTGGACTGCAACTTGATGATTTCTTATTGGGAGCATAGGTGCTGTCGGTGGAGAAGCCTTTATCTATTCAGGCTCATCCAGATAAAGAATTGGCGAGGGCTTTTCACGTAGCTCAACCAAGCATCTATAAAGATGATAATCACAAGCCTGAAATGGCTCTAGCATTGACCGGCTTCGAGGCCCTTTGTGGTTTCATCAGCTCTAAGGTACAACAAAATAGTAGCAGAGGGAAGTTCTTCTGGGATTCTTGAAGTCTTTCTTATACTTATTTTCAGAATAACCATCTTTGTCCCCCTGTTTTTTAAGTGAAAACATCATAA
This sequence comes from Momordica charantia, assembly GCF_013281855.1. NCBI lineage: Eukaryota > Viridiplantae > Streptophyta > Magnoliopsida > Cucurbitales > Cucurbitaceae > Momordica > Momordica charantia. The sequence goes on along the minus strand of NW_028275162.1, from coordinate 19,439,922 downwards.
TGGTTCTTACTCAGTTTGTATTGCTCAAATTGGATTATAAAAGAGGAAAAGAATCTTAAATAAAAAAGTTGATTCAGCTTTTTGGTTCAACAAGCCTGCATTTATTTCCAAATGAATGAGGAAGATAAGTAATAGATAATGAATGAACTTTCTTTATAATTGCTTTACTTTGCAAAATCTGTGGTTGTACTTATTTCATCATCTTTCAGGAGCTCAAGGGAGTGCTTAGTAGCGTTCCTGAGATAGTAGAATTGGTTCAAGAGGCAGATGCAGAGAAGTTTTCAAATGATAGTGAGCAAGATGGGAGGGAGAAAGTAAAACCACTTTTTGAATCCATATTTAGTCAGATCATGTCATCTAGCAAGGGCGCAGTTCGTGAGGCTGTATCTAAACTAAAAAGGCGTCTTAGTTTGGAGAAAAAGGTAACCGAAGTTTCATTTCTCTGCAGATTTTTCTGTCAGGAGGATTGCGTGTCTCTCAATGAAGACATTGTGTTTTAAATCTCAAGTATTAGGCTTACCACTTCCCTACAAATTGTGTTAAGCATTGTGAAAACATGAATTGCAGAATATTTCAGGTTTCCATCTTTATACTGTATGCATATGCAAGTTATTAGTGAACGAAAGAATACCATGTGAATTTAAAGGCACCTATTGAATTCTTTTACTAGTAGAATCATTGATATGATTATATAAAACATTTTTGCTAATTCATCTTTAGTAACCAGTAATTCAGTGACTTAGTTTATCCCAGAGCTTACATCCCTTTAGTGGCCATTCATTATAGACTGCATGACGCCCTTAGAAATTTTGGTTTGCAGGCTGACTCTTGTCATTTGTTTTCTATTTCTACCAAGTGTGGTAGCACTATAAACCTTATAACTTTTTTTGTTAAATATTAATTTATATGTTTTAGCATTGTATGGATCATATTATGTAGAGCACATTTAAAACTTGAACAACTAATAGGACTGGTCAACTGCTCATGCCTTCGTATAGCTACTATCCAACAAATGTTTGGCTTTTAGCATGACAAAGGTTAGGCAGAAACATTTGGAAATGCATAGTTGAGTCCATAAAATTGTAGTTTGGATTATTCTAGAGTCTGAATCATGTGGAACTGATGAATCAGTTTATTTACATTCTCAAATTTCTGATTGTTTGTTGTTTGGAGAAGAATGAATATAAATGTGCTGAACAATGAATATGACGTTATTGGTGGGACTCCTAAACAAGCTAATAGAATTGTCGAGTCAAGGAATAAATGATGTATATATGGCATGGTAGAGTTCCCGTATTTGCCACCCTGAACTTAATTCCTACTAAGAAGAAGGATGTGTGGACGTGGACCTATATAAGCCTTTTTTCTCATAGATGGTATCAGCTCAGGAACAGCACCATATTCTGTTTGAAGTTATTTCAATTAATATCAATCATAATTAGCAAGTTCTGCGATTTATGCAAGGATATATTGAACATTAAAGCTTAACCTGTTCTTCTCACTTCATCAATCTCTGCAAAGTATTATCTGTTTACGTTATTATTATTATTTTTTATTTCCCTTTTGTAACTTCTTATTCATTACATTTATTTTTATCAGAAGAGGCAACTGTCTGTCAAAGAACAACTGGTTCTCAGACTAGAAGCTCAATATCCTGCTGATGTAGGTATACTAGCAGCATTTTTTCTGAACTATGTGAAGTTAAAACCGGGCGAAGCATTATATCTTGGTCCAAATGAACCCCATGCATATATTTCTGGGGAATGCATTGAGTGTATGGCAACCTCTGACAATGTTGTTCGTGCTGGCCTTACCTCTAAAAAAAGAGACGTTCAGGCACTTCTTTCAATGCTCAACTACAAACAGGTAATCACTTAATCTATGCAGAAGCTGATGTTGTATAATGGTGCGATTCTAATGTGTAAAAATTATATGTGGCTGTTGATTATTAGTTTCCATGTTCACTTTTCCTTTGATTTGCCATGTCTTCGAAATTCTCTTCATTATTAAAGTCCCAACACCCCCCCCCCCCCCCCCCCCCCCCCCCCCCCCAGGATTTTGACCCTCTAATCTTATAAGCAAAGTATATATATCCACTGGAAGTTCTTCATATTGGTTCAAGTTTTTAGGGCACTCACTCAGATTTCCATATGAACAGTCTATCTTCCTAGTTTTCCCATTGCTTACCGGAAGAAACTAGTGAAAGTACCTCAGTATGATCTTGAAATTCAAGTTGAGAAAAAAAATCTCAGTCAATAAACTCAGATTCATAGTGATCTACCTTTTTTACACCTTGTGTACAAGGAAGCTTGTAGGAGTATTAACCTGGTTTCAAAATCCAATGTGAATTTTTTTGAGTTTCGTTGAGGATTTAGCGGTGATCATCAGTTCCTTCAACATACAGGGTTTTCCTGAAATCTTACAAGGAATTTCTTTGAATCAATACACAAGAAAGTACGCCCCACCATTTGATGAATTCGAAGTCGACCGTTGTATTCTTCCCCAAGCTGCGTCCGTGTCCTTCCCCTCTGTCCCGGGGCCATCTCTCTTTCTGGTGATATCTGGAAAAGGGAGAATTCTCACCGGCTATTCTGAAGAAAGTACTTTCCAGGAGGGCGAGGTTCTGTTTGTTCCAGCATATATGGAGGTCAGTTTAAGAGCTGCATCTACAGAATTACATATGTACAGGGCTGGGGTCAACAGCAGATTCTTTTGAGACTTGGATTCACAAGTACAAATGAATAAATTAAGAATATAAAGAGGGAAAAAAAGAAAAAGAGTTATAAGAAGAATTGTTCAAGCACACAAATTTGTTGCATTTTCTTGTCCTTTATGAGTTCATTTCTATTGATTAAATTGCATCAAAGTTGTGCATATACATTTGTTTAAGAGTATGAATAGGGGTATCAAGTTACGTTGCATTTAGCAAAATTTATATATGTTTTGATAATCAGGAGTTAGGACTTTGCTCCCCTATGCCGGGCACCTGCGCCCGCCCTCAAGGCGCATTAGCAATGTATTGCTTCATCGTTTTTTTTTTTTTTTTTTGTATCAGTTTATATATGAGATTGAAAGCTTGTCAGAAGGAGATCCTTCCCCATCCTAATTTAATGCCTCTTTTTTCTCTATGCTATGTAGAAAATTCAGAAAATAAATAAGGCCATTTGGTTGTGTTTTTACCTTTTTTGATGAACAGATGGGTTTACCAGTGTTTTCTAGTTCTTGTATTTCTCGGAAATTTTCTCAAAATTGTTTACAAAGTTTCTTGTAATTCTAAAAAAATTAGGGTCCATATAATAATATATATTTTTTTTTCAATAAAAATTTAGTGTTTTTAGTCACTTCTAATGATTTTTGAAATCTTAACTAAACTTCATTTTTTTAAATGAACTTTAGTTACTTAAAATTTTGGTTAATATTTCGTAAACACTCCTATAATTTAAAACAATAAATATTGTCTTCATGTCCCTTACACGTCTTTGATATTTTAACTAATGGAATCATGCTTAATTTAAGCACATGCTTTACGATCGTTTTAAACTTAAAAAAGTTTCATTATACATATTCTAATTTAAGTTGAAAGGTGTGAACCAAGTTTTTAAAGTCTTATCATTTAAATTTAGAGAAGCATATATTATTATTATTAGACATTTGGTCTTACAGTTGCATGAAAAGGCAGTAAAAAGAATTCAAGATGAGAATAGTGTTTTCAGATGAGATGTTGGGTGGTATGCACAGACAATTTAGGGTAATTTTATATCTTTTCTATAGAGTCTAAACTTGATTTCTATTTAGTTTTTGATTCCCATAGTTGATGTTTTTATCTCATAATAGTTACGTGCTAATGGCCGCAGAATTTTAGAGTGTGTTTGGTTGGTGATTTGAAATTAATAAATTCAATGAAATACAAAAGTTGTACTTTATATTTTCAGTATTTTAGATAAAAAAATTATTCAACGTATTTAATAATATATTTGTAAACTAGCGGTGATTACCAATGGAATATTTAGTTCAATCTAAAATATTATTTATTAATTTATTAACCTATATATTATAAATTTTAATTATTATTTTACAATATTATAAAATTTTTAGTATATTATATTTTACATTTTTTAATTTTAACTAAAATGAAATCAGTTTATAGCATGAAACACTATATTTATCAAAGTTTTTATCTTTTCAATGTATTTTAAAATTTTTAAATTAAGAAATCGAAAACATGGAAAACATAAAATGTTGTTTTCAAACTTTTCATATCTGCCAAACATATATTTCACAATGGTATGATATAAGTTGCACTCTGATTTTGGTTTCACCAAAAAAGCCTCGTGCCAATGGAGATGTTCTCTTTTCACTTGTATATCCATGATTGTGGAACTTTGATCGCACTTTCAAAAATAACACAAGGACTTTTCAAGTGGTCACCCAACTTGATACTACTCTTACCCGAGCACGCTTAACTGCAGAGTTTTAATGGAATCTAGTGCTAGTACGATCACACTCTTAATCGCCTCCCCTCGAACAAAACTATGTCCTTCCTATTAGTCTACCCAACTTGATAAGGCTATCCTTCATTCTTTCTATTATTCTACTCAGACCTGTAGAGTTGATCTTGCTTGCCACTCGAGCACTTTTTGTTCGATCTAGAGATTCACCTACAATTCTCTATATGACTATAAGGCTCATCATTTTTTTTTCTGTCCAGACTAGCTATGAGAATTTTACCAGCATAACTAAGTGAGAGGTATGACTTTGATACCACTTGTTGGGATAATGGACCCTGATCCACATCTATACAATAGTACGATACTACCCACTTTGTACATAAGCGCCCCTCGTAGATTTGCTTTTGATTTCACCAAAAAAAAAGCCTCTAACCAATAGAGATCTCTTAATTTATACTCTTGATCTTCCACTTATCTAATCAATATTCAACTTTTGTTGCATTTCCAAACATATATAGATTTTATAACTTATGCATACACTTACAAACCTATTTTACATCTCCATATAGCTTTTATTATTTACTTTTTAGCCTTTAATTAGCTCCCTCTAGTTCTTCATTTTGGAAATGCTTTGCTTTAATAGGTGGGTTTGCTTATCCTATCCAAACTTTGAAATTTGTTGATCCATGAACTAATTGTGAGGTATATTATCTGATTAAAAAATATATATATATATATATATATTGCACTTCTTAATCTCATGTTTCACAAACCAAGGTTAACTAAAATTATGAGTAAACAATCCTCTTGAGCACTGTGACATGAGATGTACTAAGTAAAATGGTCTCAAAAAGCTATCTTTATATATATTTCTTGCCTAATTTTGGCAAATTTTTCTTAAATCTTGTAGAAGATTAAATATGTTTTGGGTATTTATGTATAGATTACTAGGCCTGAAATTTGGTTGCTAAAAATAATTAATTTTATTCAATTAGTGAAGCAAAGGATGAAAGGACATGAGAGGTCTATTTCTTGGTGGATAAGAGTTCATAAACACTCTCACATTTGATTTGATTGAGCACTTGAAGGGATTAAAATAAAATTATTAATAATGATAATAATAAATAGAAGCACTATCCAAATATTTCTTTTGGTGAGTCCTTTTGCTTTTTAAAAGGTTCCAACCACACTTGAAAAACTCTGCACTGTGAAATTGACAAGAAAATTTTGAAAAAGAAACTGATCTTATAATTTTAAAGAAATTTAATAGGATATAGTTGAAGCTTTACAAAATTGGGGATGATATTAGAAAATGGTGCAGAATTGGAGACGATAATTTACTTACCCCTTGAACTAAACAAGCTAAAAAAAATTATTTCAGTATTGTAATTAATATGAATATTGAAAATTATAACTTGGTTGTTTGTGAAGTAACTTTATTGACATTGAAATTGTCCATTGCCAAAAAAAAAAATGGTAATTGTGAAAAAGTTACGAGATTCTGATTCATGAAAATTTAGAATATTTATAGGGTAGACAAACGTTGTGAGACAGTTCGGTCCATATTAAATGTAGAGTATTGAGATCCGAAAGTAGGTCCAGATTGTAGAAATCGAAATCTGAGTGAGAAAATTCCCGACGGAAGATTTCGTATTAATTAAATTTTTTGGAAAATTTCGTATTAATTAATTGTTGGGGTAGAAATTTGACCTGTTGGGATTCCGTCAAATTCACACCAATCTTCAAAAATAAAGAGATCGACGAGATCTGCAAAACAGAATAGCAATAAAGACCAGTGTAGCTCTTGCTCCGATACTTAAGTCACAATCAGAGTAGTTGAGTATAAGGTATAGAGTGTTGTGAGCATATTTTAGGATTTGGTTTACTTCCTATTTATAGGAATTGAATCTGATCCGTCTAGGATCGTGGAATTCGAATACTGATACATCAGGCAATCCGGATAGGTTCTCTTTAGAAAGTTAGGATTTTCTCATCCATAACATTAATTTACTTCTTACTCAAATTTAAAGTTAAACTTGGATAGAATTAAAACATTAAAGTTCCATTTGGTCCATGTAACAAGAGGAAAAACAAAGATTTTTTCCCTTCTAAATAATATTTCTTTTTCCTATATATTTTCTTGGAGGTTCAAAATCTTCATTATTATTTTATCAGCTTCAATACTTTATACTTTATGTTCTAATTTTTTATGCTCCGATCTTTATTGAAAAACCAATATGGAACTATTACAGCAAGTAGTCAATAAATGTCAAGATAAATAGTAAAAAGTTCAAAAAGAATGGATTCAAACTATAGTAATTTTGTAAAAATTGTTGAATTATCTAATCCAAACACTAACAAAAAAAAAAAAGGAAAATTAAGAAACTAATATGGTGGTAGCTTTCTTAATATTCATCTTATCAAATCAAGTTGTCATTTCAAAATGATATCATTACACTCCTCATCTTCATCATGTTTGAGATTCTTTTTCCTTCAAGAAATGTGATAAGGATAATTTTTTTTTTTTTCAAAATCATGAGTTTGGGATTTGATTTTTGACAATCTTGATTTATCATCTCTTTTCTTATCAAATATAAAAGATAAAACTTGTTTAGATTTTCAATATATAGAACCATCATTTTCTATTATAGGTTTTTACAATCCAAGAAATATATAAATAACTTATAGTATATATTCTTTTAGAATAAATAACTTGTAGTTGATTTGTATTAATGTACAAAATTAAATTTTGTCAATTGAAATAGATAACCTTTAAAAATGAATAATATACTTTTTAAGGTCTATATGATTCTAGATTATCTATCTCATATAATTTGTATTGCCATGTTTAATTTTTTTTATTGACTTATTTATTGCATAATAGTTAGTTTAAAATCAAATATTACAAAAACTAATTAAAAATGGATTTTTTTTTAAATTATATCTCTAGTTTCTTAATTTGCATAGTATATTTAAAATGACTAGAACTTTTCAAAGTCTTTAATTTCATTAAGTTGTGGAAAATACAAACTCACACTAAAGAGACTTGGAAAAGATGTATTGTCTTCGTCCATCCACGTATAGTATTTTAATACACTAATTTTGTTTCCATCATTGTCTACTCACTTCATATTTCGAATTAAGAAAATATAAGTATTTTGAAACTTACTAGCCAATAAAAAGTATCTCTTTGATACATATATTTGATTAAATTCAATGTACAAAACATCTCACATGGAAATGTGGCACGTGATTCTTTTTTTAGGTAAATATAGGTATTTTAAAAGTCATAATGGTATCTTTGAGAAAAAAAAGAAAAAATCTTTTTGAGAGTGATAAAATCTTGAAACAACAATGTTGGAGTTCGAACACAAGATTTCTTGTTCTGATACTATGTTAAACACTCCATCTGAAAGTTTAAGCTGATGAGTTGGGTAAATTTAATTCATTTATATAGATACTCAATGTTGGTATCACAATTCAAAATTTAATGTGAATTTGAAAAATCGTGATAACTATCAGCAAAGTGAAAAAGGTCAAAAGTACAATTTGTTGATGAAAGGAGGAAGTAGGACGTGAAGGACTTTGCATCTCAAATGTGACTCTACAGAATTGACACTTTACTTTAATTTCTTTTTTTGTTTTTGAAACACAACGCGGGTGTATTATTATTATTTTTTTTTAATAATGAGTTCGAGAATCTAATATATTTCACTAAAATCCCCCCACTTACAAGAAAACTCCTAATTTGTTGATTCATTCCAAATAACATCAACTAAAATATCACAACAAACATTCTAGATTCCAGAAGCTCTCTGCCACGTCATCCTGGAGAAACCAATCAGGTGGTGCCACAGGGGCATCAAATTCTGCACCCAGCACAGAAAGTGGGTCCAGCTGAAAGTGACCACTCGGTGGCTGCCACGTGTGGACGTCAGAATTCCCAAACCCATGATCTGAAGTAGAAGCAGTTTCAGAAACAGCAGCTTCATTAATGGCGGGCTCTGAGGAAGAAGAAGAAGGGTAATTCTGGAAAACAGGTGCCGAGAAGAAGCTCTGCGAGGAAGAAGAAGAAGAAGAAGATGATGATGATGATGTTTGGTCCATTTTGTGAAGCAACCTCGGAATCCACAAATGGCGAACCGTCTCAAAGAATTTTTGGCTGTTCGATTCTATGTTTAGCTGTTTTGCCTGTTTTTGGACCCTTGTTCTCCAATAATTCTTTATCTCATTGTCTGTTCTTCCAGGCAACTGCTGAGAAATTTTCGACCATCTGCAGGGAAAAAAAAAACAAAAAAACTTTAGATTTTCCTCAAAAATTAAGGAGCGATCCTTTTTGCTCTTGGAACACATAAAAAGAGAGAGTCCAAAATCCATTGATTCTGTCCCACGAATGAATATATTTTAATTAAGGAGGTTCGGTAATGATGATAGAATCAGTAATTTAAAAAAAATTTAATATAATTAATTTTACAAAATCATGCAAAAGAGTGATTTTAAGTTTTTTTTTTAATTAATTTTTTTATTTGCTTATCAATAGAAAGGACAATAATTTTATTTTAAAGTAAATTTGACAATGGTAAAAATGACCTGCATCCTAAGAATTAAGACAAAAATGACGTGGACTTGAGCGCAAAGTAACAATCTCTTAGTTTGATATCCTTTGCAAAAGAAAATCTCTTACCTTTATATCATATCAAATTAACATAAGAACTTTTAATTTCTTGAAAACAGTGGGACGAAAAAAGAAGACCAAAATCAAATCCTCTTGATTGTGTCCAACAAAGGGATTATACCTTCAACGAATATAGAACTCAGAAACTTAAGTTGATATATTACAATAAATTTACGGTTTTTTTTTTTTTTTACCTGTTGCCCCACTTGGAATGGAGCTCAAGGATGACGAGCTGTTCTTGAGGGGTGAGATTCCCACGCTTGATGTCTGGTTTCAAGTAGTTGAGCCATCTCAATCTGCAGCTTTTTCCTGTTCTCTTGAGGCCTGAAGAAGGAAAGAAGAAAGGGAAGAAAGTTAAATAAATGAAAGATGTGGGGGGAGGGTGGAAATTAAATAATTAGAATTTGGGCTATTTATTTGCAGAAAAGGACCTGCATATTTGGCTAAGTTGTTCCAATGGCCTTCCCCATGGCAAGCAATGTAGTGAGTGAGAAGTGTGTCTTCTTCAATGGTCCATGGCCCTCTTCTGAGCTCACTTTCTGTTGCGTTATTGCAGCTTCTAATTGCCATAGAGAAGACAGAGAGAAAGAGAGAGAGAGAGAGATTTGATGTTGGGTGTGAGAGAAATTGGAGAGTCAAATATTTATATAGAGAAAAGAGGAGGCCAAGAAATTAATTTATAGGAAGTAGCTAAAAAATGAGAGAATTTCTCCACATGTTCCTCCCTTTATTTATTATTTGCATATTTGGGTGGAATTTTCTTATGAAATGGGACAACCAAGACCAACAAGTTTCACCCCAATAGGTACCGCCTCTCACCAAGGAAAATATTAATTAGGTGCGGATAGATGAATATTTATTGTTGATGCAGTTTTCTGTTCACAGGTTGATCACGTGCTAATTGCACCTCGAGCGACCTCAAGTGACAGAGAAACCTAGACAGGGAACAAACACTCCGACGCCCAAGTTAGAGTAAGTTCAAGACAAATCTCGAACAAAGAACTGCATACCTGATTCATGAAATGGAGTGTCCCTTTTATAGGCGGACGAGGGACACAAGGTCATTGGAGACGTTCCCACCGACAGTTACGACTGTCGGGACCTCAGGTCGATGGTCGGGTTTGAGGTCGAACGACACAATTTGCTCATTTGCAACTCGTCGTTGATCAAGTCGGTGAATAAGACGAGTCTGTTTTATGCCTTCTGGTAACTCTCAATAGATTTGGGGCATACACGTGCATATTTTTAATTTTTAATTTGACCACCAACAGTGTTGACCATTATTGAATTTTTTTTATAAATAAGAGAAAATACAAAAACAAATAACTTAAAAAAACATTAATGAGCTGCCAGATATCGAGGGGTCATAGCAGCCCAATATGCGAATGAATCATTTTTGGAAAATAATGAAGAAAGAAAAAAAAACGCATCTTTTTTTTTTTTTTCATTTCCTTATTTATTTATTTGCAAAATAAAAGAAAAAAGACTTTTCATGGTGTGGTGTACTATAATATTATGAGTTTTTGGTAGATGAGAAATGTTAATGGAATCTAGTGACTTTTTTTTCCTCCTCTTTTCTTCCTTTTCTTTCCTGATCAAATTTCCAAAATAATAACAATAATAAAGGAGACACTTTTTTTTTTCTTCTTTGACAAAATGAAGAGAGACTTCACATAGTCTTTGTTTACAAGGTAACATGAGTGTAACGGATGAAAAATAGTGATGGAATATAGGGGCTTTGCTATTTTATTTATTAGAGCTTCACCTTTCTAGTTATTATTCAATCCATATACTTACAATAATTTAATAAAAATAGTCATTTAAAATAATGTGTACCTCTTAATGTAACGATATGAGTAATTCTTTCCATCCTAAGGTTGTTGGCACAGTGGCAAAGACTTGGACGTTGAAACTTAAAAGCCAGGTTTGAACCCTCCGATGTCAAAAATTCAAAAAACCGAAAAAACTATATTATGAGTTGGTGTAGTTTTACACCTCATTTCTCCCATAACTCACAAATGCTCCTCTACTTTTGTGAGTGTTCTCTATTGTTCATCATGTATCCTATTGACTCTTTATTGAAAGTCAAAATATTTGCTCATAAGAAAATCTTGATGGGATTGTTGTGCACCAAGCGCATATTATAACTTTTCACTCCCTTTCCATATGCTAGAAAAAAATTGAACATTTCTTTGGCTCAACATAAAGTTTCCTTACATTACATGAGCAAAACGCACTCCACATAAGTTATAATCCATCAACATCAACAATCATCCGCTCTAGAATATAAAACAGTTACCGAACGTTGTTTCTGTTTCGACTAATCTCACAAACAATTGCTACTATATTTGGTTGCCAAAGAATTATAAAAAAAATTAATTCCTATAGGTAGATTATTAGGTTGAGATTTGAACTCATTCCCTCTGAATCTTTTTATTTACGTTGGTCCCTTTGAACCAATAAGTCAACCCATGATCGTGCTATTTTCATTTATTAAAAGATTGAAAACGAGAAATAAGAAACAAGAAAAATAGAAAAATTATCAAACGGATCCGAAATTATTCAATGAGATTTCTACCCTTGATGGGAAACTATATACCAAAGGCACACAAACACGAACAGTTCAAATTAAGCAGAATATTGAGACCATGGATCTTTATTGGATTAATTGGTGTTTAGAAATTGAGCCATCTTTGTAGGATAATGATGAACCCCAACCTATTGAAAATATATGATTTTCCAGCATAAAAGCATTATCATATAAGTAAATCTTAACTTTGTTGACAGCATAAAGTTTACCAATTTTATGATCTCACTATCTTAATAAATCTGTGCTGGGAGCAAAATTTTTTTATATATTTCAAAATATGTCACCTAATTTTTTAAAAATTTCACTTATATCAGTAGTATATTAAACGTATATCACATGCATATTGTAGAGACACTCAGTAGTACATCAGATATATATCACATACATATATCAGTAATCAGATATATTATAAATATATTGCAAATATACATCATTTAGGTAAAGTTATTATTTTAAAATTGGACCTCCGTTTTTGACATATTTACAACTGTCTCTAAATCTTTGTTGACTCGTTACTAGATGATGTAAGGAGTTTAATTTAGAAGGTACATATGAAAATAATATGATAATATAACAATAGTATGTCTGGTTGTTCTAAACTTTTAAGTTGTCTATTTAATGTCCTCTAATACTTAAAATAAATAAATAAAATAAAATGAATTGTTCTGGAACATTTAAATTAAACTTGTGTCGATTTAGTTTCTCTACTTTAACAAAGTTTTTATATAGATCATTAAACTTTCAATTCTATTCTATGTAGGTCTCTATCTTAACTCTATCAATTTAATAATTACGTCAGTAAACATTTAAACCTACTCAAGGTCTCTATCTTAACTCTATCAATTTAATAATTACGTCAGTAAACATTTAAACCTACTCAAAATTAGCCTGTCACGTAGTTTTTAAATAATAAAGTCAGCGTGTGGAACAAAAACATTAAAGTAGCAGAGTTAATAATAGCAATGATCAGCATACAAAACTTTTAGAGTTCAATGACCTAAGTGAAACATTTTTAAAGTATACGGACTAGATTGACAAAATCTCGAAAGTTTAATAATCTATCTGAAATATTTAAAGTACGAGGGTTAAATAAACACAACCTTAAAGTTTAAGGAGTAAACTTGTTATATTTAACCTATAATAATTTTATACAACTAAAAAATTATTTGGTATATTTATCAATAATATCTCATCTGTCCCATAATGTCCACCTACCTTAGGAATTAGTAATTCCTATGTGTTTTTCGACATCAAATATTGTAAACTCAGACAGGTGTCCCGTAAGATTAGTCGAAGTGTGCGTAAACTGGTCCAGACATTCATGGTTATCAAGAAAAAAAATCTCATATGTGGAAAATTATGCCAAGTAAATAATGGAAAACTTTAATTCATACTAATTCAAAAAATATGTATATACATAAGTTGGAATAAGGCACATGTGCCGATTCTGTAGAAAGAATAGTCAAATTTTAATATTCTTAGAATGGTGACATCTTATTGAAGAATGCACTGTATAGATTTTCCAACCACAAAGATGTTTAAAGCCATTTTCAAAATACGAGAGTTGTATATAATTTACAACCTCTCAAACTAAATGAATATAGTATAAAATACTCTGCTCGTTTCTTGATTCAGTTTCGAAGAAATATAAATCTTTGATAATTGTTATTTGATCCTATTTTTCGTTTTTTATTTTTAAGAAATGTTTCACTTTTTCTATTTTGTCATCATTTTCAATTTTTTTCAAAACACAAATAAATGCATTATTTTATTACTCTTTGACGTATAAAAAATATATTATATAAAAAATTAAACATCTAATTAAAAACTTAAATTTTATATTAAAAAAATTCACTTTTAACATTTAAAGAAAATGAGAAACAAGAAATAATTATCAAACATATTTATATTTTATTTATTTTTCATAAAATAGAAAGAATAAGAAATAATTATCAAAAAATATTTATATTTTATTTATGTTTCATAAAATGAGAAAAACGAGAACTATTACTAAATTAAGTCGAAAGTTTATTAAAAAAAAAGAGGAAATTAAGAAGATAGAAAGATGGACATTGAAAATTATGATGATTAGTAGTAATTTTTTTGTGGCTTGGTAGACACGTAATTGAGTGGACAAAATAAAACGTGTGTAAAACGAATATAATTTATCTTTATCTTATAAGTTGTTTTGTCGAATTTTGATGGAATCTTCGTCAAATATTTTAAAAATACCTCTAACAACCAAGGAATAATAAATGTTTTTTTTCCTTTATAATCCTATATATTTACATGGTAATGTGGTTAATCTCATCAGATTAGTTGAGAGATATACATAACTTAGCTGAAAACCCATTATCTTAAAAAAGAAAAAAAAAAAAAAAGTAAAAAACCATAGTCGTGGTTGATGGTTACAAGAAGTAAAATATTTGAATAAAATTCTAGAAGAGCTTTTAATCCATTAAAAAAATACTTTTTTCATTTATCACTATTTCTTGTTAAAAAAAAAGCGTTTAAAGATTCTAAGGACTCGAAAAATTTCAATATTATTATAAAAAACTACACGATTTTGATCGTCCCATGAGGCTTGGACTAACGGGTTGATCGACCTAGGTACTAAAACTACACACAGAGAGGAGGAGGTTCTGACACCCAAATTAGTATAAGTTTGATCCTATATCTCTCAAGATGAGGAAGTAGAATCGTATACCTCATAGGTCTCTAATCTATTTTATAGGCAAAGACAAGGAGATCGTTTCATGATTCACGATACATGTACTCATAAAAGTGGCGAGTGAGTAGTTAGGTGCAAACTTATGGCCTTCGGCTCTCGTCCTTTACTAAGGTCAACCTATAAGATCCATATGGCTAGGCTCGGCCTTTAAGAAGGTCAACATCCATATAGTTTGTTCGTTGACTCGGCCAAGATATTTTTGATGTAATCTCAATTACATACATTAATCACTTGAGATCTAGGTTAATACCTCGGACGACTAATTATATTGATAACATGATATTTCTCAGTTTATAACATGCTGACAAATGGAAGACCATTTTATTGCTTGCAACACACACGTAATTTTTACTTTTTTTTTTCTCTTACAACATGCTCGTAATAGAAAGCACTACTGTCAAAAGTGATTCCAAACTCACACGAAGTGATTAAACAATGAAAAGTTACTCGTATAAACAAATCAATGACATATTTGATAAAAGAAAATTGGTAAGAAATGAGGGTGGGGGACGAGGGAAAAGAATGAGTATATAAATAAGGGCATAACTTTTTAGAGAGAAAGTGATACTCTTATTTGATTGAGAGACTTAAAGTGACGCGAATGAGAACCAAATGAATATATCAATCTTCTTCTTCACCCAAAAAACTGACTCAAAAGAAAACCACACAACAACCCCATTATTTCAACTTTTACAAACTTTTTCCCAAAACCAAACAAAACCCCTTAAAAAGGTAAGAACTGATTGAAACAACAAAAACCCATCTCAATAATTTACCGGCTTTTTTAGTCTCAGTCTCACTGGATTTGTAAAGTGAATTGCAAACAAAATCCCACGTTGGCTAGAGAAGAGCATGATCCATACTATATAGATGAGGACACTATTATCTCCATTAGTACGAGAAATTTTGGGTAAAACCAAAAGCAAAGCCGTGAAGGCTATGCCCAACGCGGACAATATCATATTATTGTAGAGATACTCGAGATACTTGAGGTATAGAGGGGTCTTGTTTGTTTTGTTTTGCAAAATCTTATCCAATATATTGAATAAGTTGGTGCAGTAATTGGGAGTGAGATTATGTGAACCATAAGAGAGAATGTGTACAAATGTTAGAAGCAAGCATGCTTTTGGGTGGGGGACTCCTTCCAAGAAAAGATTGATTGTCCTTTCATTTTGTTTTTCTTTGAGATAAAAAAAAGTATCATCTTTTTGGGTTTTAATTAATAAGAGTTAACAATTGAGTTTAAGTACACTGAAATTGGAGTTGTCTTACGTTTTCATGGTAAGAAAATTTAATTATCAAATTTTAATACATAGTGGATAAACAAAGCAACCAAATTTGCTGTGTGTTATAAATATAGAAGAAGCTACATATGGTAACTTAACTTTATATTTTTGGAATTAGTAATAATTTAACATGATGTTAGAGCATACAAGATCTTATATTCGAACTTCAGAGAATAATTATGAATATGAATAAAATGATCTGCGAAGAAATTGAATGACAAGATAGAAGTTGCAAACTAGATTACTGATATCAAAATTCTATCTTGTTCGTTTTCCATGGTCTCCTTCCATCCTGTTTACAGAAACAATTGAATGAATGTGCTCATGCTTTGGCAAGAGAAGCCTTTGAGTTGGGACAGGTGTACTTGTGGTTAACTATTTTTCTTTTTTTCTTCAATCAGCGTGCTGCAGCTGACCGTTTATGTCATATTACTTTAATGACCTCTTAAGTTTTATTAATAAAAGTCTTTATTCTAAAAAAATAATAAAAAAATTATTAAAAATCCTATTGCAATATTTAATTTAGTGCTAATGTAATAGATTACCTCTAGATGCAACTAAAATAAAAAAAAAGAAAATTATTCCTGTATCCAATTTCTAATTGATGACCAAATAGATATAATACCAGATAGATAGTAGTAAGTAGGAAGGACCTTGGAAATATCAAATGAAATTTATATTTTTTAAATAGAAAGGTACATAATATCATACTTTAATACTATAGAAAATAAAATTTATATATATATTGTCATAATTATTATTGATGATTTTGTTGGAAAACTAAAATGATTATCTAATTTTGGAGATGAAGTTATTTGGAAGTTTTTAAAAAGAAAAAAAATGAAATGTAAAATTACATTTTTCTAGTCTAAAAATGATTATCTTATTGTTTTAGAAAAAATGAACGATAAAATAGGAAGAGCACAAAAAATAGAGTGCAAAGCAAAAAAAAAAATATATATATATATATTTTCTCATTAATACCATTTGAAATGTTTAATATTTGTTGAATTTAAGGAAAGAAATAATAAATTAATAAAAACTGAAAAACCTTGCAGAATTAAAAAAAACAGAAGAAGAAGAGCAAAATGGAGAGGAGAGTTTCTCCATCTATTTTATACGAAGTATAGATTCTTTTAGAAGTAAAAAAATAATAATAATAATAAATGTGGTAAATGGCGTTTGATTTGTAAACTTTCTGAACAAGTAAAATTCTACTTGATTAATTTAACTTTGTTGCATTTCATAAATTGAAATATCAAGATAAAGACTCAATTAGTAGGTATTGAAATCTTCAATTAGAACAAAGAAAAAAACTTGTTATGCTTAATATCATCGGTTAATTGCTACCATAGATACTATCGTCAATGAGTGACGTGTGCAATTTTTCTATCATAGCGAGTCCCATCCTAAATTAGAGTAAAAGATAAAATATATATGCAAGTATATATATATTTTGTCAAACCAACTTTAAGAATTGAAATGACACATATCTTATTTCTCTAAAATTGAGTTTCCATGATTTCCAAGATAAATTTTCATTTTGACTAATGTAAACATAAACACAAACAATGAAAATAAAGAAGAAATAATTCTGATTCTCGACAAGTAACGTTGGCTAGTCGATGAATATTGTGTGTATTGTAAAAAAAGCAAAATATGAATTGAATTCTCCTTTCATTTTGGAAGATTCAAAATCCTAAGATTATTGTAATTATCAATGTGTCATAGTCACTAATTTTGCGTCACAATAAAGCTAGTTTTTTTTTTTTTTTTTTTTTAAATTCCACAAACAAGTCATCCATTTTCTGAATTGACAATGATCAACAAGAAAAAAAAAATAAAAAGTACCCCAAAAAAGTGACATCTTTTAAGCTGTGAACCACTTTGCTTTCTTCTTGGCTTCATTAATATTGGTTGATCTCATTTACACTTAAAACTTCTACAAGGGGTTTTGTCACAAAAATAAGTAATTCAATAAAAAGGGAGAGTTGCATTGGCAGGAAAACTGAAAATTAAAACTAACTAAATTTTTGTTCAGTGTTTGGTAAACTAGGAATAATTAAGAACTAAAGTTCAATCTAAAATAATATTAATTAATTTATTATTATATATGTTATAAATTTTGTAAGACTGACAATAATATATTATATTTTACTTCAAAAATGAATTGAGTTTATAACATAAA
This sequence comes from Momordica charantia, assembly GCF_013281855.1. NCBI lineage: Eukaryota > Viridiplantae > Streptophyta > Magnoliopsida > Cucurbitales > Cucurbitaceae > Momordica > Momordica charantia. Next base: position 19,422,004 of record NW_028275162.1, on the reverse strand, counting down.
ATATTTTATTTATCAAAAAATTTTATAATTCAAAATCTAAAAACACTGAAAATATAAAAATATTGTTTTTAGTATTTCCATTATTTGAGTCACAAAATTCGAAAACAATTTTAAAAAATAAATCTAACAAACAAATATTAGAATCCGAATTGTATATCAAATAGACCTTATCTATCCATCAACCGTATAACTGTCATTTGAGTATACGTCTGTATTGTATTGTGATAATAATATTAAAAATATATTAAATAGAAGCATAATTTATAGTAAATGGAACCTTTTATAGTCTACAAGTAGATGGACTAAAGAAAAAGATTCCTTTAGAGAGGCAGTCTCAGAATTGCCTTCATTTTTCTGTAGCTTTTGTGAATTACTCTGCAATTGTCTTGTTTGGTTGCTTTCCTAGGAAACTGCCCAGTAAGAAAATGGTAATTAAAATTTTATAGCTTCTTTTCCACAAGAAAAAAAGAAAGAAAAATAAATAAATGAAAACAAAGACTCAATATAGTCAAAGGTATGTCAATTACAAAAGCAATTTTGGGAAGGAGAACTTTCCCCCTAATTGATGTGATTTATTATGTTGCATTATTTTCTAAGTAAATTAAATTAAAAAAATCGGCCAGCACCATCTTCCTATTGGCAACCCATAAAATTTTGACCATTCTTATAACTTTTTGAAAATAAATATTGTTTTTTTCCAGTATTTTTTTTGTCTTATTTATCAAAAATTTAATAGTAGTAAGTAAAATACAGAGATTGAGTGTAGTAAGCACATGAATATTGTTTACATAAGAGACTCTAATAACTTAAGTGGACATATTATGCGTTTAACTGTAATAGAATAATGAAAAGGGGAATAGATTGTCTTTCATGAAACAATATTGTAATTGATCATGATTTTATTTGATTTAATTAAAACGATGTAATTGATCATGATTTTATTTGATTTAATTAAAACTATGTCATGATTCACTCATAAAGAGAATTGTCAACTCAAGCACAACTCGACAGGTTAAAACATCTATTTCCAATCAAAAGATTGTGAGTTCGAATCTTTCCCCTACATTATGTACTAATGAAAAAAAAAAACTAATAAAGGCAATTGTAGTAATTAAAGGAGGAGAAATGTGGAAAAAATGAAATAATTAACAAAAATTCTAAGGAATTGATTTGTCTACCCTCTTTCTTAAGTCTAGTCTATGTTGACTCATTTGAGTCAAGTTCGTTGGGCCAACCCAAAAACATGATCCAATATAATCAAATATAAAAAATATATAATAATCAACCTATTTTCACTAAACCCTAAACCCTAATCAATAAATATATGAATATATAATTAAATAAAATTTAGTATTATTATTTATGGTTATTCTCATTCCTCTAAATATTTTTCCTTTATTTTTTAAAGTGGTAAAAGTATAATATAATAAAATTTCTTGATAACCTTTAAAAAATAATAATAAACAAAAATAGTACAAATGAATTGAATGAAAAAACAAATTCAAAAATTAAAAAAACTTAGATTTGAAAAAATAATTTATTATATAGATAAATTCAAGCCCAATTCAATCTAGGTTCATTGAGTTAGGTCAATAGATTGGACAATAAACTTACCTTTTTAGTAGTTGGGTCACTCCAAATCCAATCCAAATAGTGCTTGAGGCCAGTAACGTTTGGGCCTAAACTGAAGTTGAAGCTTTATTTCTTTAGACTTGATTGGGTCGAACCGATCCAATGATGAAGATGGCTTAAACTAACAATATGTGGAGGTGGGGGTTCAAACTCATGACATTTTGGTCGGTGCCTTAACCATTTGAGCTATATTCGATTTGGCAGAAAATTTAAGTTTTAAAAAGATAAAATATCTCCCTTTAATTTCCTCCATATTCCCTCTTCCCTATTTTTCTCTCACCCTCCCCTAACTTCCCCCTCTCTCTCAAAAGTATCTCCTTCTCTCTCACATTTTCCCTGTTTCCCAACTGGATTTCTTCCTCTCTCCAATCTCCTTGTTCACGTTATCCCTCTATCACATTTTCCCACTCTCCATCTTTTTTCTCCCATCGAACCTTTCCCACACATTCTCTCTTTTTCAATGAACTTCAAATCAATAGGGCGGAGATGTATCTCCATACACATAGAAAAAACACACATGGAGAATATCAAAAACCTTGTTTCCACACATACAAGGAGTATTTTTCCTTTAATTTCTCTCTAAATTTATATTATATCTATATAAGTTCATCAATTTTTCTTTCAGGGGAGAGAGCAAGGGAAAGAAACACATATGGAACAAATGGGGAGAAGAAATACATACGGAACAAATGATTGGAGGTCGTTTGTAAATTCTATGAAATATTAAAATCTTCTGCTCACTTTCTCTACAGAATCTCCACTTTTTGCGGATGCATTCTTCCCAAAAATCTGTTTTCTCATCCTCTTCACAATTTTTTTCTCTCTTATTCTCTCCAAAATCTCTCTCATCACTTACAAGAATCTCCATTTTTTACATAGGGTATTTCTCTCCAAAAATGTCTCTCCCTACCCCTTAAGGAAACTACTTTTTACGGGGTCCTTTCCAAAATCTCCCTAAAATTCACTTGGACTCAACATATGCAGGAAGGTTTGAAATTCTGTTTACTGTTATTTTTATTTAATAATTATTTTAAAATTAGAATAGGAGAAAATTTGATTTTGCTGTTATTTTGTAGAACTAGTTAGATTCACGTGCATTGCACGTGGGTTAACATCTCTAGAATACAATTTTTTTACGGTGATTTCATATTTGAATGAATATACTTTTTATTAATGCTTAACTATTAAATATTTGACATAAACTAGTTAGTATCACGTGCATTGCACGTGGTTATAAACATTTTAATATAATATTTCTAACAATTTAACATATAGAATAACAACTCAACAAAACTTTTAAATGTACTAATATTTTGTTTCAAATAAAATATATTTAATATAATATTTCTACCTATTAGAATAACAACTCAATGAAACTTTTAAATGGTACTAATATTTTGTTTCAAATAAAATATATTATTATTTGTTAACATTTTCAATAAAAAAAGTACAGGCTTCAAACTAAAACAATAAAATTAGAGGTATAAAAAACATTGAATATACTATAAAATTGAAATAATTAATGTGGTTATCTTTTTGATAATCAAGTCTATTGTTTTTTGAGACATAATAAATTAAATCAAATTATGTAACGAAAAATTCGAAAGAGTAGTGAAATAATTTGTTAGATTGTCAAAATTATAATTAAATATTAAATGATTGGAACAAATAAAATTACTTATTTTTACTCTTAAGCTACTTTCTAGAATTGAAAAATCAAATATATTTTTTCTATTTTTAAAAGGATAAATATAAATTATACTACACCATCTAAATATAATAATAATTAAAAAATACAATCTGTACCTATTGACAATTATTAACAACTTTTTTAATCTAAATATGGATACAATTAAAAAATGGATGGTATAATTAAATATATTAAGGTAATATTATGTAGTTAAAAGAAATAATATTTTGATATTAAAAAACAAAAAATAAAATAGACACAGTACTTCAAGTTTATGACATAAATATAAATTAAACTAAAATAGTAAATAAGAAAAAAAAAATAATCTTATCTGAGAGTGTCTCTTTCATCTTAAATTTATTAATTATTAGTTTCAATAATTATTTTTTAAAAATATTGTTAAAGTGAGAACTTTATATTTAAACCAAATAGTAAATAAGGAAAAAACATAATCTTAACTACATGAATGAGGATCTCCTCTTTCATCTTAAATTTATTAATTATTAGTTTCAATAATTATTTTTTAAAAATATTTTTAAAGTAAGAACTTTATATTGCTCTCTCCTAAAGCGCCCACAATGATTTATTACTATCCATGCAAACATAATTTTAATGCAAAATTCATTTGAACCAGACAATTCTTATTCGTTGTCAATTTTTTTTAAAAGAATACAACAATAATCTTTTGTGTGTTTTCTTAAATTATTTACTCATTCTTTTATCTTTTGTATATTATGTAATAAGGAAGAATGAACAAAAATTAAAGAATTGAAATTTGAAAAATAAATTGAATACTATGTACTACCATGAAATCATTTAAAAAATGTGGGATAAAGAAACACATGACCAAGAAAAATAAAATAAGAACAACAGCAATCAAAAAGTCATATTAAGATAAATAAGAAAACTAATACTAAAATATAAATCAAACGTGAAAACGACCTTAACTAAATATTAAATCAAACTTGAAAATAAGATTAACTAAATATTGAAACACGAAGATATCATGAATATATAACTTAAAAGTAATCTAAAAAAAAATAAAAGTTGAAGATAATACGAATACATAATTTTGTTACTCTACCTCTTAATCAATTAAATATGTTTCTGGATTCTCAAATATTCTTTTGATACGGTTCAGTTTTCATTCAGCAACATAAGAAAAATGTTCATTAATATTTTGGAAATGAGTTTTAGGTCATAGAAGAAAAAGACATAATCTTTCATTTTATAGATTATTTGTTATGGCCCCTATACGTGGATAGATGAATCTCTCCATCAAACAGTTACTTTTCATCGAATTAACTTCTCTCAACACACTTTTTCACTCGAACAGTTACTACTCTTTTGGATTAAACTCCTTGTTTTATCGAATGGTCACAACTTTTTTGGATTTGTTATCTCAACAGAAACTTTAACGCGAACAGTTGTGTCTCTCAACATACCTTTAAACCTAATTTTTAAATCTCTGTTAAATTTTTAGTTTTTGAAAAAAAATCTACCACTTATTTTTTTTAAATCTTTTTATGACGGCTTGTTTTCAAAAATTATTGTCCATTATATTTTAAAATTGTTAGTAATATTTTATCTAATCAAAGAAAATAAGATATTAAACAAATTTAGAAAAAAATAATGATACTATAAAATTTTATCATTACAAATTTTAGGAAAAATAAATCATATGCACGAAAATTTTCTAAAAAATGTTTGACACAATGACATTGTTGTAGAATTAATATCTTTTAAAATCTAGAAATATGCATATGATTTAAAACGAAAAAAAAGGTTCAATATAGATGAAATAATAAGTTAGTTTGAAATTAAAAAAAAAAATCGAAACTTGTTGGTATGAAAAAATGAGGAGGTTGTTGAATATAATAGAAGGAAAAAAAATGAATTATAAAGATAAATTATAAAATTACATAAAAAGAAATTAAAGAATACAAATGATTGAAGACTTACTTTTCATATAATCTCGTGTTCTTGTTGATTTTTTTTTTCACGAAATTGGTAGGACCTCCAATTTTTGTTGATTTTCCTTCAAGAATATGATAAGATCTCGGATTTTGAGTGATTTTTCTTCTAGAAGATGATTGGATATTCTCTTGTTTTGTTGGTTTTAGGACCAATTACCTAAATGTGATCACAGTACACAAATTATTGATCAAAACTATCACATCAGTTTAGAAACCCAAGTTAATTAATAAAAAATTCTTATAAAAAATAATGAAAGAGATGTAAACAATATATAAACAGATTCCAAGAGTAGTTAAAACAACATCAATTAAGAAAGCCACATTTATAATAGATACGAGCATTCAAACTAAGTATCAATGAATTATTTGATTAAAGTAAAAAACTTTCATATACGTTATTGACGAAAAAAAAAGAACAGACACAATTTTTATGTGGCTCTTACCACACGGGCTCCGATGCTTAAGTTAGAATCGAAGTAGTCGAGAGTATAGAGTAGGATATTTAGGCGTACCTTTAGGATTTGGCTTACTTCCTTATTTATAGAAGTTATCCCTCTAGGGATTGTTGAATTCAAATCTTGATACATCTAGGAAATATGGGTCAGCGTATCTTGTTATGGGCCTGTCGTTGGATCAAGAGCCGGGACGTGATGGGCTCAGGCCCGATATGCATCGTGGTTGAGTCGGGTCTTCTGGAGTTCTCAGTCGGGGGGCCGAGAAGGTCTCGGCGTTGATCCTTGGTCAGCGCCGAGCACTGTTCGACACCGACCACTAGTCGGCTTGGATTGCCGAGCACCAGCCCCTTTTCTGGTTCGTGCCTTCTTTTTGCTCTTCTCTGGTCTTCTCTCGCTCCGTTGGATATTCTCTTTCTCCATATAACAATAGCCCCTACTCTCAATGTAGAAGCCAATAAGTATGAGCAAAATGCTAAGGGTTCTATATTGAGAGTATTTGACACTTGGTTGTTCATGGATGACTATTTTTGTGGAATAGCTCTCATACCCTTTTGTTGCTGTTGGTTGTCGTTTCTCGGGCTGGCCTTCTTAGCCCCCATACCCTTGTCGTAGTTGGCTGTAGTCAAGTCTCTTGAGCTCTACCGTACAATTAGTTTTAACTGTTTAGGTTTTTGCCTTGGGATCTAACTTTTAGTTGGGCTAGCTGTACCACCCTTAGGTTTCTAACTTGTTTGGATTTTGCCCATGATTTTATACTCTAGGGCTTACTCTTGGGTTTTTATCCTATTTGGCTTTTGCCAATGGGTTTATACCCCTAAGTCAAGTCGATACCCTTTTGTCGATATCAGTTGTCGTTTCATGGGCTGGTCTTCTTAGCTCCATACTATTTTGACATAGTTGGCTGCAATCAAGTCTCTTGGACTCTGCTATACGGTTAATTTTAACCGTTAGATTTTAACCTTGGGATTTAACTTTTATCTGGGCCAGTGGTACCACCCTTGGGTTTCTAACTTGTTTGACTTTTGCCCATGGTTTTATACCCAAGATTTACTCTTGGGTTTCTAACTTATTTGACTTTCGCTAATGATTTTATACCTTGAGTTTATTTGGAACCCTTGGATGTCTAACCTATTTGGTTTCTGCCAGTTTGTTACTTTGAGTTTAATCAACACCCTTGGGTTTCTAACCTATTTTGACTTTTGTCAAATAGTTTTATACCCTGGGTTTCCTAGATTGGTTTGGCTTGCTTGCTTTCTGTTTCAACTTTGTTGGGCCTGTACGCATGCCTTTTTCAGCACCTTTGAGATTCTTTTCCTCGATTTCACTATCTGGCTTCTAGCTTATCAGCCTGCTTCTAGGTCTGTCCCAGTTCGAGTTCCTTGATCAATGTTACTCACCTAGCCCCTAGTTGAGGTGGTTTTGTTTAAGGTATCAAACGAACATTTTCTCAAGTACTTCAAGTCTTGTCGTTTTCTTTTATGTCGTTTTCTTCTATCTGCTCATGTCGATTAAGTGACTTCTCATTGCCGAGCACAATTTATGGAGATCAGATCGGCTTTTCTTAGTAGCTTATGCTGCTGACTTTTGCTATCGTGCAGTTATCAGATCTTGTTGGCGGAAGAGACCTGGTCAGCAGAAGATGCCAAGCGGCAGAATAGGCCTGGTCGGCAGAATAAGCCTAGTGTGGAATAGGCCTGGTCGGCGGAAAACAGTAGAGACTTGATCAGCAGAAGACATCTAGTCGATAGAGACTTGTTCGACCAAGACCTGGCCATGCATTGGTTTGTTCATGCCTTGGGTCCGGTCATGCCCTAGAGTCGGGTCATGCCTTGGATCAGGTCATGACCAGTTATATAGTTCGCTTGTCAGGTCTTTGCAGCAGCTTTGCCCTTCCATGGACCTTGGACGGGCGTAGGTTGCCTTTTCTTTTTGTTGTTCGAGTTTTTTTTAAAAAAAGGGGTTGTGTTCTTGATACATCAAGTTGCTTTGGATGTTAGATTGTTGTAGCAGCTAGATTGTCTTTTGGATGCCTTAGAACTTCATCAAGTTGCTTTCTCCATTTTGAGATTTGTTGATCGTTTCTCCCGGAACCTATTTTGGAATCCGTCAGTTTACCTCATCCAGGATCTGTCCTAAAACTTGTCGATTTGCTTGCTCTAGACCTCATTGGGTCTAAGCAATTCTTCTTCTTTTAATGGGTTGACTTGTCTTACCCAGGATCTGTCATAGAATTTGTTGATTTGTTCGTTTTGGGTCCTGCCCCAGAACTTGTTGATGTGCTTTTCCTTCGACTATCTCAGAAAAGGGCAGTCCCCAGAATCCATGTTGATTTATTTATCCCAATATCTCCTCGGATCCGAGTAGTTCTCGGTTAATTAGTTGCTCTTTGGATGTTAGAGGGATCGATTCTAAATCTTCAACACGTTTTCCTTTGGGGTGGGTGATTCCATGTGATGACCAGGGCTTGGGTCAGTCTTTCCATTGCGGTCAATTGTGTCGTTACCTGTCGAGGGTACCAAACTGGTTGCGTGATCTAATCTCATGGCGTGATCTGTTCTCATCCTTTTGGTGGTTAAGTAGCCACCTACTAGAGATGTTGAACTACTGGCATGACATATTCTCACTTCACCATCAAGACTTTGTCATCCATCCTCATTGATCTCATTAGGGTTCTAGGCATGTTGCTCCCCCTGTCTTGAAGCTCGTGGGCTTATCTCCTTCAAAATTTCATCACGCAAGACCCGTCCTCGGTTCGTCCCTCTTCTCGGATGACAATCGTAGTCAGAACGTTGTTGATCTCTCCAGAGTTCATATTGTTGGCTTTCAAATCTTAGTTGTTCCCACAGACGGTGCCAATTGTTGATGTAGAAATTTGGCTCCTTGGGATTCCTCCAAATTTGCACAAATCTTCTAGAATAATAGGGGTCGACCTACGAAACCAAAATAACACTAAAACCGGTGTGGCTTCTGCCACACGAGCTCTGATGCTTAAGTTAGTATCAAAGTAGTCGAGAGTAGAGAGTATGATATTTAGGGCTACCTTTAGGCTTTGACTTACTTTCCTATTTATAGAAGCTATCCCTCTAGGGATTGTGGAATTCGAATCGTGATACATTTAGGAAATCTAGGCCAGCATATCTTGTTATGGACCTGTCGTCGGATCAAGAGTCGAGACGCGATGGGCTTGAGCCGGCAGGCATCGTGGTAGAGTCAGGTCTTCTGGAGTTCTCGGTCGGGGGCCAAGAACTACTTGGCGCCGAGCATTGCTCGGCACCGACCACTAGACATTGGGGGGGTCGGCTTCGGTTCTCGATCACCAACCCCTTTTTTGGTTCGTGCCTTCTCTTGGCTCTTCCTCGGTCTTCTCTCGCTTCATTGGATCTTCTTTTTCTCCCTATAACAACACCCTTAGTTAAATCATATTTTATTTCTAAAATGTGGATTAATAAACACGAGACATTTAAAAATAAAATAAAACAAACTGTTATGGATCTTCAATAATTTAATAAATTGGATAATAAAAATAAAAATCTGGTAACCGTTTTACGGGTATCCTCAACATAATCGGTGGCAACTCCAAATTCTATTATCCTAATAGACTCTTAAAAGAGGATATCGGCTACTCTGCGTCGCTATCACATTGCGACGGCTTGACGACTCCATTGAGGGTCACCTTAAGAGAGTCAAGCCACTATATGGTATTTTTTTATTATCCTTTTATAATTTGTTGGTCCATTTTTTTTATGTGTTGTGAATATTATTTGTACTCTAATTTCATTTTTGAAATTTTATTTTACATTTCATCATGCATTTCACACACTCACAAGCCTTCTACTCGAGCTATCACCGTCTAGGATTAGAATAGAGGATGTAATGACAACGTATAAATTGAAAATAAAAATACATTAAAATTTCTGGCAAACAATTAGATCACAATACAACAAATCTATTTTAGGTTTGAAATAGTAAGATGATAGTTGTATGGAAAAGAAAATTAATTTAAATAATACTGAGATATTTTTATAAGAAAAATTAAAATGTTGGAGAATAAAATTATTTTTAAAGAATAATTGAAAAAAAAAGTTAAAGAGAAATTAAAATAAAAATGGTGTGTCAAAGAATCCAACAGCATGACACCAGAGTTAATTATGAACAGAATAATCACTCAATAAGTTGGTATTGGGAAAAGCGTTGACAAAAACATATGTAATAAATAGAGATTGCAACCAGTGAATTTTTATCCTAACACGTGACTTCTTGGAAGCCATGTTAGAGTCAGATTGAAGTTGCTGGTTGCGACTTCCATAAAATCGCGACCGTTGGTTGCGATTTCAGCTTAAATCACGTCCCATTATTATGACTTTGGGTGAAATTACAACCATTAAATGCGATTTACCTAAAATGGCTACGATTTCACTATTCTACTTTTGAAAATACTTTGAAGGGCAAAATACATTTTGGTCATTGAGGTTTGTGGTAGGTGACATTACTAGAAATATGAGCTTCTATGATAGTTATGAATAGTATAAAAGCTTGGACGAAAAAAAAAACTGTCACAAATTGTGGGGGCGCGGTTTTGGCGGGAAAAGATGCAACTTTCTGGATTCTTCAAATTTTATGACACGAAAGCTTATATATATTTTTTATTCAATGATAGTGAAAAACTGTCATGAAATTGTAGAGGCGTGGTTTTGGCGGGAAAAAATGGAGATTTACGAATTTTATTAGATTTTATGACATTTTATAAATGCCACGAAAAACTAAAAAAAAAATACAATATTCTATGACAATTAGTATGATCATCTTGAGAATCAATGACATGAAAAAATTTCACAAATGGTTTCGGGCAAATATTTTTAATGTCGAGATCTCAATTTCATAAAAATATTGATAAAATGTCGATATCGATGGTTACTTAAAATTTTTGGGAAATGTATATATCTCCCGACTATTTTAAACAACCATCGGACAATATTGTTACTTAAAATTTCTTCCACTGAAATGACCAAACATTTCTATAGACGTGTTTTATTGTGGATTATTCAACGTGTATGGGCATCATATCTTATTCCAAACACCTCATCCTCTAATTAATATGTTAAGATCAACCTCAGCCAATAATGTATTACACCTCCCTCCCCCATCCTCTAGAACTATAATATGTTAGTTACATACTGTAATTTGACCCTTCTCAATTAGTATAGTATGGACTGATATTCAATATGTTTTATTGCTTAGGTCTTGCAAGAACTGTCGTGAGGAAGCTTGATTGCAACAATGTGATTTATGGGCCATTTTTGTTGGGTTAGCGGTTTATGTATACACTTAGTTTATGTATATGGAATTTATATATATATGAATACTTGGTTTATGTATATGAGGTTTATGTATATGTAAATATTTGATTTATGTATATGTGAATGTTTGGTTTATGTATATGTGACTTCTTGGTTTGTATATATTTATATATATGATTTTTATATGTGTAATATGATAATTGATAGGTACTAGGTACAATTGTAATAAAAAACTTAAAATATTTCGTCACACGGTTATTTTACTATTTAAAGAGTATCAATATGTGATGTTTTAAAAGTGTCACCGTTTCAATAATTATGACAGTTATTGTGAACATCAATAATTGTAGTTGTCATCAAAGTGAGCATAGCTCAGTGGTATTTAGCATATACTTCCAACCATGAGGTTGTGAGTTCGATCTCCCACATCCCACATGTTGTACCAAAAAAAAATAATTGTAGTTGTCAACAAAATATGTTTTGTGATACTTGAACAATGTCATTGAAAACCTTTTTGTGACAAATAAAAACTGCTACTAGAAAGGTATTCATAACTATTAAAAACTATCAATATAAAGATTTTTATGACAGTTAAAACTGCCAATATTGACGGTTAAAACTATCACTAAAAAAGTTTTTTTTACAATTATAAATAGTCATTATCACGTTTTTTCTTTGCATTTATAAACCGCCGTTAAAAGATATTTTACAGTTATAAATAGTCATTATCACGATTTTTCTTTACATTTATAAACAGCCATTAAAAGATATTTTACAGTTATAAATAGTCATTATATCGTTTTTCTTTACATTTATAAACAGCCGTTAAAAGATATTTCATGACAATTATAAACCATCTTTAAAAACATTTTGTGGCAATTATAAACTGCTGTTATTAAATTTTTGTTGACTGTAGAACAAACTTTGTAATTGTTTCAATGACAATTATATAAAAGGATAAAATGTATAGAATTTACACATTTGTCATGAAATAACCTTATTTAGGAGGGTACCCACCACATAAATTACTTAAATATCCTCTTGTATCTACAAATTAACTTTAAATTCATTTTAAAATGCAAAATTGATTAATTGGAAGGTTATAATTTGGATCCCATAATTTTAGCATAATGATACTTTCCAAAACAAATTAAAACCAATCCTAAATTCCCAAAATTTGAAAACCTCCCAAAATATCCCCCAAATCCCGTCTAAAAATCCCCAAATTCTAAATCGGAGACTTTTTCGCTTCCTCCGTCTGCTGTCGTCTCTGAGTTCTGTACCCGTTTGTCGCCCGTCGTCTAATGCCGTCGTGACTGTTCCGGTCTGACGCCGCCGTATCGATAAGTTTCCTTTCGTCTGCTTCAATTTTCGTTTCCAGCAGCCGTCTTTGTACGTTCCCCGTCTCATTTTCCGTCATTGTACATCTGCTTTAGTTATATCCTATTTTCCGTCTTCGTACATTTCAGACCTTCATTTTCCGTCGGCGAACAACATTTTAGGCGACATATTCTTTTTTTTTCTCTTTTCCGATGTCGAGCAGTGGGTTCCTCGTCTACAATCCCCTTTCCGTTTACACCAATAATAAGGTAACAGTCTTCTCGTTCGATTTTGTATATATGTGTATATATTTTATAGTTATTAGTACATAAGATATGATACCAATCTTAGTGAAACTTATGTTTCATATCTTATGTATATATGACTATAAGATATATACACGTATAAGATATATACACGTATAAGATATATACACATATACAATATATCCCCATAATATATATTTGAGACCAGCAAAAGATTAGTATCATATCTTATGTATATATAACTATAAGATATATACACATATAAGATATATATATATACACGTATACATTATATCCCCATATATACAAATATAAATGGGAAGACTAAGACTATGAGACGTTTAGAACTTCAATTCTCTATACACATAAATAAAATATATCCCCATATATACCAATCTTAACGGGAAGACTATTAACTTACGATTGGTATAAACAGAAGGGTACAGGAGATGAGGAACACACTGCACGGCGTCAGAAACGTGCAAAGACGTCGACATAAACTTTATTCGGCGACGGAAATTGAAGGTCTGAACGTCTCTGGGGAAGAAGGAATCAATACCTCGTTGACAGAAGCACGCTGCACGGCGTCAGAAACGTGCAAAGACGTCGACGGAAAGTCTATTCGACAACGGAAAAAAGAAGATTTGGACGTCTCTGGGGAAGAAGGAAAAAATACCTCGTTGATGAAAGCCCTGAAGAAGTACACAAACGACGTCTCTTGTCCTCGTTGATGAAGGTCTGGACGTCTGAAAGGAAGACGACGGGGAATAAAAAATGGAGGTTGGAGACGGCAGCAAATGACCTGAAATATTCAAAACATGATTTCACAAATTTGGAAGTTGTTAATTGGCGAGAGGAAAAAAATATTTTTTGAAAGAGAGATTTGAGGAATTTAGGTTGAAAAATTGAATGGGACCCACAATAATTAAATGAATATAATTACAAATTAAGGATTCAAATTTTTTAAATTTAAAAATTATAATAAAATAAAAAGAAATAAATAAGGTAGAAACGGTATTAACATAAAATTCTACATGAAAATATCTAAAAGTGTAAATTTTGAAAACGAAAGACATTTATGAAATTAAGATTTAAAAATAGCCCTCCCAAGATATTATCTCATGAGTAATTTGTGACATTTTAAAATTGTGGTGGATGATTAATTCATGACAACTTATAATTATCATTGTAATTGTATTAACGACAGTTTTCAATAACTGTCACGTTTTCCTTTTCCTTGATGCCTTAATCCATTACAGTTATATAACTGTCACGAATTATGTTAATGACAGTTTTAAACTGTCATTGAAGCCCATATTTCTTGTAGTATTTCTACTTGGTCCCTTAAGTTTTAAAATGAACACTTTTGGTCCTTGAGGTTTGAGGTAGGTGTCTAATTGGTCCATGAAGTTTCAAAATGAACACTTTTGGTCCTTGAGGTTTAAAGTAGATGTCAAATTGGTTCTTGAAGTTTTAAAATGAACATTTTTGATCCCTGAAGTTTGAGAAATAGTTCTAAATGGTCTATGATTTTTTTTTAACTGTTAATTAACTAATATTAAAATTAAGTGCAAATTGCAATTAAATTATTTATTGTAGTTGCTGATGTGGCAAATTATATTAATTAAATGATATATGTGCGATATGAATCGCGGACGGCGGCAAAGATGTGGTGGTCATCGGAATAGGGCAGCAGAAAAAGAGAGGAAGAGATGAGGAGAGGAGAGAGAAATTATCATCACCTACATATATATATTATTTAATTAATTTAATTTGTCACGTCAAGAACTACAATAAACAATTTAATGACAATTTGTCAGGTCATTTTAATATTAGTTAATTAACAGTAAAAAAAAACAAAGGATCATTTACAACTATTTCTCAAACTTCAAAGGATCAAAAATTTTCATTTTAAAACTTCAAGGACCAGTTGACACCTATTTTAAACCTCAAGGACCAAACATGTTCATTTTGAAACTTCAGAGACCAAGTAGACACCTTCGTCAAAGTTAAGGGACAAAAAATGTTCATTTTGAAACTGCATGGACCGAGTAGACACCTACCTCAGACCTCAAGGACCAAAAATTTATTTTGCCTACTTTCAAACCTACATTATTTGTGTCATTTTCTTTTAAAAAAACATGATTTAAAACAAAAATCCATGTAGACATGATGTTAATAAATTTTTTAAAAAAATTAACTTGTTTTAAAATGGTGGAATTCTTATTTGTTAATTTAATTATATTTTAAGAAATTTATTATTATTATTATTATTATTATTACTATTATTATTATTAATTTTGAAGGTATTCATCGACATTTTATTAATATTTCCATCGATATTTTTATTAAATTCACATCTTGATATTTCTATCTAAATGGGTTTGTTTAAAACCTTGAGGCTATAGACAATAAACAACAATCTAACATGGGTCCATTTCTCTCAAAAGAAGGTTAGCATTGAAGTTATGAACATATATTTTTATACATTAAAAAAAAAGGCAAATATGTTACACATTATAATATTCTTTGAAAGAACTTAATTATATATACATACCATGTTTTCATTGAATTTTCGCTTTAGTAAAAAAAAAAAAAGTCATAAAAAAATTTTTTCAAACAGAACTTTGGCACAAACATTTCTCAACCACATCCAAAAATTAGGCATGAGTAATTAATTGAAGGCAAAAAAATTGAAGGTCCATGATGTTGGATGTTTTTCCTCATTGATATGGGATTGTATTAATTATATGCCTTCTAGTCTATGTTTTCCAACATACTCCTATGCAAGATTCTAGCAACCCCATGCACACTTGTTTCATCCTTTTTGATAGTTTTTAAAATTATTTCTAATCTAAATTCTTACTTAGGATTGAAAAAGGGTAATTTTTTTTTATTTAACTATTATTTATATTATTGTTATTTTGAAAAATGGGTTTGCTACTAAAGTTCCAAAAGTGGGTACAATTGAAACATTGTAAACAAAAGTATAGGATTGTAACTTGTAAGATTCCTACAAAAGGGAAGATGGATTTCTTTCCCCCATGAAGCTAGCTAGAAGTTGAGAGTAGAAGTTTGAAAGGATTAGATGTCTTTGAGATGAAAAATGAACGAAGGGACAAGTTATATTTTAAAATTAATGATATAAGAACTTTATATTACCTCCTACAACCTCTACCAATGGAAGAGAATATGAGTTAATCAGTTAGTTATGCTCTATAAACTATAATTAGTGAGGGAAGCCAACATGGGCTATTTGGTTAAATTCATGTCCATAAATACTTATAACAATTTTGGTTTTCCATTGAAAGGTGAGGTGTAGTGGATTTGTGGCAGAATGGAGATACCCCTCTCCGGTTTGAGCCCTGTAGGGTGTGTAGTCGGGGCTTCCCCCTCATTCGGGAACGAATCCTTCAATGTGTCAATTACAGTGTTGGGTGACCATCAACATCCCTCGGTTATACAGATCCAACTGGAGAAGCCACGCGACACCGAGTTATAAAAAAAAAATTATAACAATTTTCGTTTCAAATAATATATATAAATTTTTCCTTCATTATCTAATTTCTCTCATGCTTACCATCTATTGTGTTTTTCTTTTCATTACAATATATTGTTTCAATATTCAATAGCATATGACAAATCATTGATTTATAATAAACGATTAATTAACATTAAGGTCCGTCTTTTTTTCTTCTTTTTAACTTTTTTAATACAACATGTGAAGGTGGAAGATCGAACTCACAAAACCTTTTAGTTGGAGGTATATGTCAATTACCGATGAACTATGCTCGCTTTGGCACTCACACCATTTTATTTAAGTGTAATTAAATCTTTTCATATCTTATTTTTGCTTTCCATTCAAAAAGTTTCATACCTATTAATCTATTATTAAATTTAGAGGACAACTATAAATTCTCTTTCATATTTCAAATCGTAGTATATGATTATAATCCATTTTAAACTCTAACTTTACCTCAAGTTTATTTTAGCCTATACATTAAATATCTTATAAATGATTAAATATACTCTAATCCTACAAGTTTATGCTTAAGTTTTTATTGATGATTTAATCATATTTAAGATATGGTATCAGAGCACAAGTTCTATGTTTGTCTCCAAAAGTGAGAGAAGGTGTTAAATATCCTATAAATTATTAAATTTACTCTAACTTGTCAACTTAAGATATATTTAATCCAAAGTACCTTATATATCAATAAGGACGTCTTTAAAATCTTTCTCAATCAAGTGTATGAACATAGCCCTAATTTATGCACCCTTCTTCTTTTAGCATGAAAGCACAAGACTCGAGAAACAAAACTATGTTCGGTAACCGATATCTCGTTCATCATTTCATTTCCAAGAAGGCTCCATTATTACTTCATCAATGTATCATCAACATTATGGACCATACTTCAATCAAAGCCGTCCATTTCTATCTCTACAAATTAACCAGAACACAAGAAAGAACAGTACATTTCCAAAAACACATCAGCCTTTGTGCTTTGAGTTCTTTGGAAGGTCTCTCCAATGGCGGCTTCTTGCAGTACTTGATTTGGTCTACAAATACAAACCCTTCGAAAAGCATCTTGGAGACATGAGCTTCAATTCAGAGATGTTAAGCAAATCTTTTACAGCGGAGAGCTCCAATGGAAGTGATCACCAAGGAACAATCTCCATTAATCCTTTTTTCACTGAGGGATTTTGCCATTTTAATGAAATCCCAAGCTCTGTTCCACATGCTCTTTGCTCCTCAAGATGTGCAAATAATTCTTCATTTCCTCCAGTTAACACACAAGATTCCAAGGTAAAAAACAGCCCAAGTTAGTTTTGTGACCCATAGTTATTTCGTTTTTAGTTTTCTATTTTTAAAAATTATGTTTCCTTCCCAACAAAAATAAGCTCTTAAAAATCACCATTTTTTTAGTTTTTCAAAATTTGAATTTGATTTTGAAAAATTTTTAACAAAACAAAAAAATACATATATGCTTTGAATAATATTTATAAGTTTGTAAGTTTTCAAAATCAAAAAACTAGAAAGAAAATAGTTATTAAACAGACTTTTATTATGTCATTTTGGGAAATTAAATTATGCTTTTGATTTGGCAGAGCTTGGGAGGAACAAAGAGGAAAAGAGAAAGTGAAAGGGATGAAGAGAAGCAAAGAGAAGTCATCCATGTGAGAGCAAAAAGAGGCCAAGCTACTGACAGTCACAGTTTAGCAGAAAGGGTTAGCTTCCAATTAAATTTCTTTGCTCACCAAAATAGATTTTTTTGGGGGCAAAATAGTCAGGTTTTGAAACTTATTGAATAAAGGTGGATTTTGAACTTTTATTAGAACAAAATGGTACTTCTTTTCTTAAGGAAAAAATATATATATTAAAGATTGAACTTTCCCTCTCCTACAGTTTTAGAATTTGAAAGATTATATATATATATATAAATTCAGTTATTTGTAAAGTTATATACTCAAGGTTTAAGTCTTGACTTTCAAGATAATGATTTTGGTCTGTCTGTTGATAAGTTTATTTTCATCTCTCAATTTTTAAAATGTTTAATTTAGTCTATTTAAAAAAAACTATTTTAGTCTTTGGTATTATTTTTCTGTTAACAAATTAATAGTGTAGTTTCGAGTATGAATACTAACATTGTTAATGTGAACATATAACATCGGAGATGATTATTGGGAAGTTGACTTATTAGGTTGCAAAATAATGTAACAAATGACTAAAATGATTACTTTATTCAAATTTAAGGATTGAAATAGTCGGTAACTAAAATGAAAGAAACCTAAAAGTTAGGAGGATTTAAACAAATATTTAATTCATTTATTATTATAATTAATTGAAATGTGTTTACACTCACAAGAGAGAAAATTATGTTGTTACCATTGCCAATTGGTTACAGGTCAGAAGAGAGAAAATAAATCAGAGGTTGAGATTCTTACAAGACTTGGTTCCAGGATGCTACAAGGTAATCTCTCAACCACAAGAGAATCTAAATAAAAAAAAATATATCTAATTTCTTTTCACTTAGTGTAAGAGAAAATATTAAGAATTTTGTTTTTGAATTGTTCAGACAATGGGAATGGCAGTAATGTTGGATGTGATAATAAACTACATCCAATCTTTGGAGAATCAGATCGAGGTAAGTAATTCTATATGCATAAAACTCAAGAATTTTAGCATAATATTAAAAAGTCGTAAGTTTGAAGTTCGGCTAATTTTATACCTGAATTTTCCGTTTCATATTAATAGTATGCATGTTAATACCGAGATCATGAATCATATTAAATGCTTTTGAGACTAATATATGAGGAGTAGGTTGGAAAATATATTAAATGATTAATTTTATCAAACCTAGCTATAACACATTAAAAGTATTAGGTTGATTAAGTGGTGTGATTTAATATGGTATTATTTCGAAAACCAAAAAGTTTGTATTTAAAATATATTAAATGATGAAATTTATCAATCTAACCTATCAACCTAAGGATTAGGTTTAGTGGTGATTATATAACATGATATGGTCCGTTAATCAAAATAATAATGGTTGAGGCCAAAGCGAGCATATATAGCTCAAAGGTAATTGATAAAGAGGTTGTAAGTTCGAATTGTTCATTTTGGTTCTTATTAATATTCATATAGTTCCATCTTGAAATCAATTGACAACGAAAAATGTAGATCATGTCTATTATAAACCTTTGTAAGATTTATTTTCTTTTAAATGTGGGATCTTTAATAAATAGTAACTTTAACTTTTGTCATTTTAGTCTCTATACTTCTAAAACATCCGTTTTTGTCCCTGTACTTTTGAAAGTTGATCATTTTAATTCCTATTACAATGAAATCCTATCAGAATGAAATCCTTTCATACAAAGCTATACCTACATTTGAAGAAACTTATTGAGTACAATATTGTGTTGAAATTGTGATCCAAAAACATAGATAAAAAAATAATAAAATTGCCAAAATGGTCACTTTTTTAGGAGTACAATGATCAAAATAAACCTTTTGAAACTATGGGGATCAAAATGGACGTTTTGAAAGTACAAGTACTAATAAACAAAAGCTTATAGTACACAGATCAGAATAGTAATTGAACCTCAAATTTATCCTAACCAACCCACTTAAGCTTTTGGATTTTGTTGCTTAAAACCAGCTATATATCTATAAAATCATTACAACATATTTGTTAGTTAAGGATCCCACGTTGAAAAAATAAGAGACTTAACAAGCGTTTATAATATAAGTAAGTTACTCATCTCATTGTCAATTAATTTTGAGATAGAACCCCGTGTGAATATTGAGGATCTGTTTGAAATAAAATTAGAAAAGAGACTGAGAACTACAGAGAGGAGATATTACAAAAAAACTTTAGAGAAATAATAAACAAAATTAAAGTTAAATAATGTCAGAGTGAAAAAAACTTTATAAATGAAAAAAAAAAAATCCCTCAAAATTTAAGGTGAAATAGAAAGATAAATTTGAAATTTAAAATAATAACCATTTTAAAAATTAATTTCCTATTAATTTTTTGATAAAAAATCACTTGGAAAAATCACCTTCCAAGTGATTGACTGAATAGTGATTTTAAATTTTTTCAAAATCACTCCATAATTATTGTCAAACATTCTATTTTCAAATAGGAGTGATTTTGACATAAGTGTAAGTGATTCTAGCTAGGCTAAAATCACTCTCAAAACATGCCCGATAATATTAACCCTAGCTATACATGTATCTTGTTGGTGTTTCAAGTTCCTCTCCATGAAGCTTTCAACTGCAAGTCGCTACTATGATTTCAACAACACCACTGAAACTGATGGAATTGAGATAATGCAGGTATGGACTTTCTCAACTTAATTATATGTTCATGGCTCTCACATTATTCTCAATTATTCTTATTTATTTTTTCTTTTTTTTTTGTGTTTGTTAAGAATTGTTTTTTAAGAATAAGTTCTCAACTTATGGTTGAGAAAATTTTGCAGGCAACAAATGGGTATGATGACATGCAAGAAATGGAAAGGATTGTACTTGGAGAAGAAGGGTATGGAGGATGCTCTTACCTCCACCCTACTTTGTCACCTCTCTAACTTCGATACAATCTCTACACATACACACATTTATATATAATAATAATGCTTCAACTTATAAGGCAAATAATACTCCGCTAAATAAATGTTTTAATCCTTGGTGTCGAGGTGGTTTTTCAATCGTCTCGTGTTTGTTCTAAAAAGTTTTAATTTAGTTTTTTATGTTTTCGTCTGTATTGATTATTAAAAATTGACTTATAAATAAGCTTACATGACAAAATATTCAGGGAGCCGGTAAAATTTTAGGAGTGGAATTAAGCAACTTAAAATAAAGGAAAGTTTCAAATTCATAGGTAGAAATTTTGACTCTTTTCTTCTTAGGTGGCATGATTTTTGCTCTAAATTTCTGCAATTAACTAAGTAATATGACATGTGAACTTAGCATTAGTCAATTTTACTACATTCACCCACAAAAAGAGTATAATTAAAAAGTGTGGAACTTTTTAGACACTGAAAACTAAATTGAAAAACACGCAAAGATTAGGAACTAAAACATATATCCAAACACCATAACACTATATATATTGAAGTTTTTTGAGAGAAGAACTTTTCTTATTATTCTCAATACAATATGATGAAATATATACAAGAGTACCTTCAATCAAAAGACTAAATTAAGGTATCAATCTAGATCTACAAGGTAAATCTAAATTACATAGTATACAAGAAAATAAATTTGAAGTGATTTCTCTTAAATTTTGGCTTGACTTTCTACGCTCCCCTCAAGCTGGATGATATATGCTCGTCATTTGAAGTTTCGAAATCAATCTACTAAGGCTTCTTCTATGTAATGTCTTAGTTAGTATATCAACTGCTTGTTGTTGGGAAGACTCATATCTTAGATTAATTGTCTATGCCTCAATCTTCTCACTGATGAAATGACGGTCTATTTCAACGTGTTTAATCCGGTTATGATGTATTGGATTTCTTGCGATGGCTATGGCGGATTGATTGTCACATTAGTACCTCTATAGTACCTTCGGTTTTGATCTTAAGCTCAGTGAGAAGGCATTTTAACAAAATCCCATCGGCTAATGATCGAAACTCAGCTTTAGCACTTCTTCGGGCTACAACCTGTTGTTTCTTATTGCGCTAGGTTACTAAGTTCCCCCATACATCGGAACAATATCCTGATGCTGACTTCCGGTCAATTGAAGATCGGGCCCAATCTACATCAGTGTAGATTTCAAGAGCTCGATTTGTGGTCTTCCTTAACATGAGTCCCTTTCCAGGATCGTGCTTCAGAGATCTCAATATTCTATACAGAGCTTCCATATGTTCCTTTGAAGGTTTGTTCAAGAATTGACTTACCACACTAGACGTTGATATTTGCCTCAATCAACTGGTTCATCTTCGAGATGAACTCCAAGTTTTGATTTTGCATCCATAGGTGTGGTGTATCTGTTGATTTGCAGCCACTCATCCCAGTTTCTCTTAGAAGATCTAGAGTGTACTTTCTTTGAGTAACAGAAATCCCTTTACTAGATCATGAGACTTCCATTCCTAGGAAATACCTTAGGTGTCCCAAGTCTTTGATCTCAAATTTCTTTGAGAGAAGTTGCTTCAGTCGAATAATTTCCTCAGAAACATTTCCTGTGAGAACTATATTGTCAACCTATGTACTATTAATACAATGATCTTACTTTGTGAGAAATGCTCGATGAATAGGGTATGGTCGGATTGACATTGAGTATAGCCATCTTGTTTCGACACAACTGTAAATTTTTCAAACCAAGCCCGAGGTGACTGTTTTAGTCCATAGAGAGACTTCTTGAGTTTACATAAATTTCCTCTAGTATATCTATTCTCAATCCATGAGGTATGTCCATGTACACTTCCTCTACTAAATCACCATTTAGAAATGCATTCTTTACATCTAGTTGAAACAATGACCAATCTAGATTTGATGCAATAGAAAGAAGTACTCGAATAGTATTCAGCTTGGAAACTAGAACAAACGTTTCCTGATAGTCAATCTCATAAGCTTGGGTGAATCCTTTAGCCACAAGACGAGCTTTGAATCACTCTATACTACCATCTGGTTTGTGTTTGGTTGGAAAAATCCATTTACAACAAATTGTGTGTTTACCTAGAGGTAAGTCTGTAAGGATCCAAGTTCCATTTTTCTCTAAAGCCTATAGCTCTTCTAGGATGGCAGCTTTCCATTTAGGTCTCTGTAGAGCTTCTTGAGCTGAGTTGGGAGTTTGTATCTGATCTAGTGAAGTCACAAAAGCTTTGAAACATGGCGACGAGATAAGTGATACTGTATGGGATGTTGAGTACATGATCGAACACCTTTCTTTACAGCAATGAGTCTATCATCTTCTGACATCTCGTGTGCTATTTCAGGGACACTGGGATTTTGGTTTAGATCTTGGCTTTGCTGAACTTGTGTAGGTTGAATCTCGGTCCTCTCAGGTTGTCTCGCTCTTCGCGAATAAACTTGCAATTCAACGTCAGGGGTAGATAAGGGAATTGACTCAGAAGATGATACAATTGAACTTTCAGATGAAAGATTTAAAGTTACTGCAGGAAAATTAAGAGTGCAATCCCAATTTGGTGATTCAAGATTATAATGCTCCCTCTGAATTACAGAATTGGGATAATATGGTTGATGTTAAAAAAATGTGACATCCATGGTATGAAAGAATTTTTTATATGGAGGATGATAACACTTGTATCCTTTTTTATTCGATGAGTATCCAAGGAAGACACATTTTGTTGATCTCGCATCAAGTTTACTACGATGCTGAGGATATACATGAACTTACGCATTACACCCAAATATTTTTAATGGTAGTTGAGATACCAGATGGGATGTAGGATAGATCGTAAGTAAACTTTCCAAGGGTGTGCTGAATTTGAGAATACAGGATGGCAATCAATTTATGAGATAGGTCGCAGTGAGAACAACTTTAGCCCAAAAAGATTTTTGGGATGTGTGATGTGAGCATTAGGGATCGGGTACGTCGAGAAGATGGCGATTTTTTCATTCAACGACACCATTTTGTTGGGGTATGTCAACATAAGAACTTTGGTGAACAATGCCATGAGATTGGAGATATGTTCCAAGGGTAGAGTTGAAAAGGTCACATGCATATGAATGGTTGTGTATAATTGGCTAGTTTCAGATTTGTCTTTCATAAGGAATGTCCAACTCAAACGCGTGTGATCATTGACCAACAGAAGAAACCAACAAGCCCCATCGATATTTTTTACCCTTGAAGGTCCCCAAATGTCTCCATGCATAAGAGAGAAAGGTTGAGATGGAGAATAAATATTAGATGAATAATGGACACATGTGTGTTTTGGAGAGTTGGCAAATCTCACACTTGAAAATTGACTATTTTTATTGATAAACAAAGAAGGAAACAGACGCTCGAGATAGGCATAATTTGGATGACCAAAATGATAGTGCAACATCATGATAGAACTATCTTTATGATTTAAAGACTCAGAAATATAAGCTGACACACGATTAGACTGCACTACAAGTTTATTGCATACATTTGTTGGTGGAGGACTAGTTGCTGTCAGAATATACAATCTGACACATAGTTCAGCATTGCCAATCATCTTCCTCGATCCAAAGAAAAATACAAGAGTTTGCAAGGAATTTAGTTTCGCAGTTCAAGTCCCGATTCAACTTACTTACAGATAGTAGATTATACTCCAATGTTGGCACAAATAAAACTGACTCAAGAATGAGAGAGCTTGATATCTGAATACTTCCAATACCAATCACTTTAGTAGGTATACCATTAGCAATTCGAATAGAAATGTTACCCGTGTAAAGTGAAAAAGATGAGAATAAGGATCTATCACCTGTCATATGATCTGATGCTCTAGAGTCTACTATCCATTCAGATTGAAGAGTTTGAGTATGGAGAACAAAGAAATTTTGGTTACCTTGCTGTACATTCCCAGAACCAGCTACTGTTGTTGATAGATTTATTTTGTGCAAAGTTGTTGCAACATGTTTAACAGCTCTTTAACATGTGGTTGGTGATTCAAATTTTCAGATACAGTCGTGTTCCCCTTAGTTTCCCGATCTGATCTGGTAATGTTTGGCTTCCAGTTTGTTGGTTTCCCATGTAGTTTCCAAAAGGTTCTTTGACATGTCACACTTTATGACAATGATCGCACCATGGTCGCCCTTTGTGCTGCCGATTATCACCATAGGATTGGAGGTTTCCCCTAGCAACAAGGGCGATTGGATCATTGGGGTGATCTCGTTGGGAAATGAGAGTAGATCCAGTTTGAGTAAAAGGATGTTCAGATGATCCCAACATCACTTGCTTTCGACTTTCCTCCCTGCGTACTTCAAAAAAGACTTCTCGAATGCTAGGTAACGACTTAGTTTCAAAATTCGACCACGAACTTCATCAAGGGATTTATTGAGACCCATTAGGAATTTGAAAATCCTCTTTGTTTCCACAAATTCTCGAAAGAGAGTACCATAATTAGAACATTTCCAATCAATAGTTTCAAATAGATCTAATTGTTGCCAATAGCGAGATAAAGTGGAGTAGTAGGTTGTAACAGATAAATCACATTGTTTGAGATCTTGGAGAGTAGTCTCTCTCTTAAAAATTTCAGCAACGTTTTCCTTATTGGAGAACGTATCGTGAACAGCTTCTCAAGTCTCTTTGGCAGTAGAAAATAGGAGAAAGTTTTCTCCAATTTTGATTGTCATGGAGTTTATTAACCAGATCATTACTTGATTGTTTTCAGCCCTCCATTTGTAAAATTTTGGATCATCAGATTTTGGTGGTTTTGCTTTAGCCATGATATGGTCTTCCAATCCACGATCATACATGAACATCTTCACTGATTGAGACCACTAAAGATAATTGTGGCCGGTGAGTTTGTGGCATGTTACCTGAGTGTTGCTGCTTTCGAGAAAAGTCGGGATATTATTCTATGGTTTTGATTCTGCCATACCAAATGAATCTACGAAAACGGTGATCTGGAAAAAAAAATAAAAGACAAAAAGAAACTGTGAAGATTGGTGGCGACGACGACTGGAAGGGCGGCAGCGGCGGCAACTGCGAGAGGTTGCGAGGGCAGTGGCGACGGTTGTAAGTTCGGCTTCAAACAGATCTGAGTAGAAAAAACGAAAGCGTCAACGAATCGAAGACGGCGAGGATGGACATCGCGAGAGCGTCGGTGGATCGAAGACAGGGATGACGGCAAGGACAGGCGGTGAGGATGGACGTCGCTGAGGCCGGCTAGATCTGTGGATCTGGGCGTCGAGGATGAAATGTTGCGGATGAAGCCAGCGGATGAGCTGTTGAGTCGCGGTGGATTTGCACAAATGATATCGGTGCGGATGGCGAAGAGGATCACGGCGACGAGGTTGCCGTGAAAAGGTCATCGGAGGTAGATCTGATGACGACTAGGGTTTGTAAAATTAGGGTTTATCTCCTGACGGCTAAGGTTTGAAAAATTAGGGTTTATTTTTTAAAGCTCTGATACCATGAAGTTTTTTAAGAGAAGAATTTTTCTTATTATTATCAATACAATGGGATGAAATATATACAATAGTACTTTCAATCAGAAGACTAGAAATTAGGTATCAATCTAGATCTACAAGAAAAACGTAAATTACATAGTATACAAGGAAATAAATTTGAAGTGATTTCTCCTAATTTCAAGTTACTTTCAATATATATACATATATATATATATATATATATATATATATATATATATATAATTAGTGGGACAATAAAGATAAATATATTATTTCAATTTTCGGATGTTTTTGTAAGATGTTAAAAGTTTGTGCAGACAAAGATGTGGTTGTTCTACGTTGCAAATACTTGGCATTATTACCTAAAAATTAATTGACAATGAGATGAGTAGTCCATGTATCTTATAAATTTTATTAGGTTCATTGGTCTTTCAATGTGACATCCTTAACAATTTTTAAAGTATAGTTCAATCTAAATAGGTTGTATTTTTAAAGTTAATTAGAAAGCGAAATAAATGAAAATACAAAAATAACATATATGTTCAAACATCTTTCTTGTTGGAGGGCAAACTCCTCAGGGTCGACCTGTTGGGAGAAGGCCAAGGGCCGACCTGACAGTTCGGGATCCAGTACTTAGATGCGAACAAGAGTGTCCCAAGCGTTCCGCCTTGGGACAGGTAAGGGTCTAGGGACACTCACATGGATGGGTAGGGGTGAGCATGGAGAGCCAAAAAACCGAGCCAACCAATCAAAACCGACCAAATCGAGGTCAGTCGGTCGGCTTAACAAAAAGATCGATTGGAATCGGTTTTTCACAAAGAAAAACCGACTCAAAGTCGTTCGGTTTGGTTGGATATATTATTTCTGACCGAAACCGACCATATGTTATATATTGAAAAAAAAAATTAAAAACATTAAATGCTCCTACAGTATATGCAGACTGCAGCAGCCAATTGGGAAAACCAGCTGGCTGGTTTCCCAATGCGTTATTATTACCTTTTTAAGTTAAAAAAATATATATTTTACTTAATTTCTCACCTCTCTCCTCTTTTCATATTCTCTGTTCTTCCTCTCTTTCTTCATTCTTTCTACCTCCCTTCTTTCATCATTGTTTTTCTTATCTTCATCTTCTTCTCCATTCTTCTTTCTTTTTCTTCCATTTCTCCCCCGCCTACTGTCCCTACTTCTTCATGTCTAAACTGACTAAACTGACCGACCGCAGGTATAATCAATCGATTGGAGTTATAGGGTCTTCAAACGCCGACTAACTCCAACTGACGAAAACTGATTTGTCGGTGGTCGGCATCGGTTGGAGTCCAAAACCTACTCCTACCGACCGATGATCACTCCTATGGACCGATGATCCTTGGCTTGTCACCCACCCGAGCAAGAAATATCCTGATGGGACGGGTAGCTACCCACTTTGATGGCTATAAATACTATCGCAACGTCATCGAGACGCGGAGCAACCGACATCATCCCCTAAAGGGTCTCTTTCGAGATAAGGGTTTGGAGTCGCCTCTAATCATCTACAAGGTGTGATTGGTCACTTATTTAAAAAAAACTTGGTCTACGAAAGCATAATATTTGGTTCGGGAGTCGACTGAGCGTTGGGAAGGTGTTAGCACCCTACGACACCCGTTCGAAAATGGTACCACATTTTATCATAAATTATCCTCTTATTTTATTTGGTCCAAGGAAAAAAATATTTTTGTGTTTTGATTGAAATGTCTCATGTTATATTACTTCACATGTTGTTATAAGATTTGAATTAATAGGTATGAGTGGCACGAAGGCCATTAGAAAAATTTTAACACCTCGAAAATATTGGAAGGTCCCAATTTCCGCCATTGGAGTTTTCGAAATAATTATTTAGTAAGAAAACAATAATAAATAAAAGAAGAAATAAAACAAAATCATGGCACACATAAAGACTCAAACTTTTGTTGTGGTTGTCAATAACTTAAGCTCTTGTCACTGTGACAAGACCTTAGGATGCAATTAAAACTCTTTTTATAATACCAATTTTTTATTTTTTAATTTTATTTAAAAAAGTTTACTTAAAAATAAAAAAACTTTTATTTAAAATGATTATTTAGTAAAAACAATGATAAAAACATAAAATAAAATAAAAAACAAATGAAGGTTTGAACTTGTATTTTGGATGTCAATACCCAATACTTTTACCACTATGCCATACTGTAGGATACATACTTGAAATTCTTTTTAAACAAGCAAACTGTATACACAAACTTTGTTAAAAAAAAAAAAAAAGTAAACAGGATCCTTTATTAAAAAGGAAAAAAATCAAACCTTTAATTTATTTTGAGTTTAAAATTGGTTTTAAATTTTTTTATTTAAAAAAGTCTTATCTCTATAATCAAACTTAATTATTTAAAAAATCTTGCTCATTTTTTTCTTTAAAAACTGATTTGACAAATCTTTTATTTTTTTTGTTAAGAAACAAACAAATGCTTTTATTTTAAAATTAAACTTTTTTTATTTACTTAAAATAAAAACTTTCAGTACTTTATTTTAAACTCATTTTATTGTAAAAAAAAATCTAAAACTTATTTTAAAAACTTAATTTAAAAGACTTACTTTCTTTTTAAAACTTTAATTGGTAATAAAGAACAACCTTTTATTTTGATTACCAAATTTGAAAACCCAAAAAATAAACAATAAAAAAAGTTCAAAATCTACAAATTTTTAATTAAAAAAAGAATAACCAATTTTCAAATAAAAAAAACCGCAAAATCTACTGCAATTTTTCAAAAGCAAAAGCTTCTGAACTCTTCAAAGATCTACTAAATTCCAAAAGAAAACCGCCCATAAATCAACTTCAAAATCTTTAATATTTAAAGAAATACAACTCATAAACACTTTAAAATCAGCAATAAAACAACATGAAACCTTCAAAAACCTTCAACTTTCAGCAATGAAAAACAGTGAAAAATAATCTCAAATAATGAGGAAAAAATGGGGGAAAAAATGACAGAAATCACAATTAAATATAAACACACAAACACCATTTAACTCACCTTACTTACCAATGTAAGGGAAAAGGTAGATTTAATCGCCGAGGTGGATGGAGATTGAAAGTGAAATGGAGGAAGACGAATGAGGGTGGTGGTGGTTGATTTCTAGAGAGAAAATGAGATGAAGTGGAGAAACGAAGAGAAAAAAAAAACTTTGCTTCCACACGTTTTCTCTTTGTTTTTGCTCCCTCTATTCTCTGTACTTTTCTAATCTGTCCCCTTCCCTGATGTGCTTGCCCTCTCTTAAATACCCACTCCAAATAACGGTAAGAGAGAGGAGTCATAAGAGAGGAGAGAAAAATGAGTGAGAGTTAGAGAAAAAGAAGGGGAGGAAACAGAAAGGAGGCCACGTACGTGGCTTTGACAGGGAAAAAATCAAACAGGAAAAAAAAACTGTTATTCAAAACAATCATTTAAATAAAAAACCTAATTTATAAAATAAAAATAAAAAAAGGTCAAATCAAATCAAATCCTTTTTAAAACAAATTTATTTACTTTTTTGTTAAATTTAATTTGATTAAAACTTTACATTAAAACTTATAATAAAGTAAATTTATGTTCTTTTTTAATTAAAATAAAACTTAATAAAGTAAAATACAATAATAAAAATTAAAATTAAAAATAAACCGGATCAAATATAATGTCTACAGTTTGCCCCCCTTTGTGTATCCTTGCAGAACTAAAAGGGTGGACAGAGGCAAAAGACAAAGTATTTGGGAAGGCAAAAATTTTATTCAGACAAGGCAAGATAAAGATGGACCCAGTTGGACACTAGGCAGGATCCCGACATGCAAAGAACCTCGTACTTGATAAAGGCTTTAACCTCGATCTTGGATCGGGTTTGATTTAATCGACATGATAAGTGCGATAGACCTGACTTGACACAAGCTTCGACCACAATCTTGGGTCGGGTTCGATTTATCTGAATGATAAAATGCAACGGACCTGACTTTAACACTGGCTTTGACCTCGACTTGGATCGGGTTCGATTTAACCGAAAGAGAAAATACAACCGACCTGGCTTTAACAACAGGCTTCGACCTCGACTTGGATCGGGTTCGATTTAACTGAATGATAATGCAATAGACCTGGCTTTAACAAAAGGCTTCGACTTCGACTTGGATCGGGTTCGATTTAACCGAATGATAAAATGCAACGGACCTAGCTTTAACAACAGGTTTCGACCTCGACTTGGATCGAGTTCGATTTAACCGAATAATAAAATGCAACGGACCTGGCTTTAACAACAAGCTTCCACCTCGACTTGGATCGGGTTCGATTTAACAAAGATATAATGCAACTAACTTGGCTTTAACAACAGGCTTCGACCTCGACTTGGATCGGGTTCGATTTAACCGAATGATAAAATACAACGGACCTGACTTTAACCACAGGCTTCGATCTCGACTTGGATAGAGTTCAATTGAACCGAATGATAAAATTCAACGGACCTGGCTTTAACAACAAGCTTCGACCTAGACTTGGATCGAGTTCGATTTAACCAAAGATATAATGCAACGGACCTGGCTTTAACAACAGGCTTCGACCTCGACTTGGATCGGGTTCGATTTAACCGAATGATAAAATACAACGAACCTGGCTTTAACCACAGACTTCGATCTCGACTTGGATCGGGTTCGATTTAACCGAATGATAAAATGCAACGGACCTAGCTTTAATAACAGGCTTCGACCTCGACTTGGATCGGGTTCGATTTAACCAAAGAAAATGCAATGGACCTCGCTTTAATAACAGGCTTCAACCTCGACTTGGATAAAGTTCGATTCAACCGAAGAGAAAATGCAACGGACCTGGCTTTAACAACAGGCTTCGACCTCTACTTGGATCAAGTTCGATTCAACCGAAGAGAAAATGCAACGAACCTGGCTTTAACAACAAGCTTCGACCTCGACTTGAATCAGATTCGATTTAACCGAATGATTAAATGCAACGTACCAAACTTTTACAACAGGCTTCAACCTCGACTTGGATCGGGTTCAATTTAACCGAAGATAAATGCAACGGATCTGGCTTTAACAACAGGCTTCAACCTCGACTTTGATCGGGTTCGATTTAACCGAAGATAAATGTTGATCACAAAAATTACCAAGCTTACGAGCTCGGCTCGGACGGAATGATGACCTTGAGGATGAGCTGAATATTTCTAAGCAAGAGACCTATAAGAGAAAACACTCTGACGCTCAAGTCAAAAAGGATCTGAGTTGTATTCGAGAGAAAATACACTGTTAGCGTACCTGGGATAGCGGCAAATGATGTCTATATATAGGCGAGGTCTCTGACAGAATTCCTGACAAGGCCTAAACGGCTCTTCAAGGTAAGTGCGAATCACGGCGTGCTATCGTGGAGTTTGTCGGAATATGTGTCTGAGTAAGACGCATGTAGGTCGGTTCAAACAAAGAATGGGAACGAAACCAAATGAGATCTTGGTCGGCTCGGCCATAACAGGTGTCAACTCGATAGATAGTCGAAATATCGAGGTGATAAAACTTGGCTTCATAGAAAGCTATCTCCAATAGATAAAATTTAATTTCCAGAAAAGGTTGAAGTTATTTGACTTGTAAAAGGTTTTGACCTGAGTGCAGAGTTTATAAATCCTTTTAAACTTGCTAAGTGCAAGAGATATGCACTTACGCATGATGATAAGACTAACAAAAACCATGTGTTCATGCAAATGTGAACTTCCAATGGCAATATGCAGTACTTATCGTAGCGGGAGTCTGATATCCGAGCGAAAGGTCAGACCGAACAAATTCATCCGAGCGACCAACACTACACTACGTAGGTATCAGCTGTGGAGGTGAGGCGTCGGTCGGTCCTAGAAACGGTCGTAGTGGCGTGAGGAGTTAATGACTAGGATACCCAGAGATCATAAAGAATGTGATAGGAATGGAGGCTGTGGAAAGGTGTTCTCATATTAAATTGCATCCCCTCATAGAGCTCCTGCTAGAAATAGCTAATGAAGATCGGGTACCCTGTCGCTAACAATTGAGTGTGGCCTATCAACTAGCTCTAACTCTAAAGGCCGAGGAAAAGCTAAAGAGATCTGTAGGAGACTCCTCGGGAAGTTGTTGTGCGACCTCTAATGCGACTATCTTATGATGGATGGGTGCATCTACAACTGTGTATTGCCCCAATGTCATGAATGATGCTCCATTTTATTTTACATTTATTTTTATCACTTGAAAATGTGTGACAGCATATGATCTGTTTTTTATTTAGCTTAACCAATGAATTTGATCTTCAATGCATGATGCAATAATGTATATGCCTACCGAAAGCTAGAATGCAACATGTATGCATGATGCTAATTTTTGTTTTGACAATGGAATGTAATTATGAATGCACAATGCATGATACTTAAATTTTCATAATCTAACCATGATATGAAAACTATTTTTTTTTTTTAAGAATATGTATGCAAGTGATGTGAATGCATGATTTGTGAAAATATAGTTGAGAGAACAAAAAGTTTTTCCATATTTTGCAAAGATATTATCTTTTGTATACTCTCATCCCTCTTATGAGCAAATATTTAGCAAAGAATCAAACGAGAAAAGGTAATGTCGATATTGGAAGAAACACATCAACTGTTCTTTTTTTTTTTTTAAGAATGCCTTCACTTGATAAGAAATATACACATTAAGATAATTTCTCAGCCATATCAGATTTGATGGGGATTATTTTGTATATGTATCTCATGTGCTAGTTTAGAGAACTATTAAAAAGTAATCCATAACATTGTACATCTTACTTGATTAAACTGCTTCATAAACTCAACCTTGCAACTGACAAGAATGTCGGATACAAGAACATGAATTTGATATTAGGAACAAGTGAGAAAGGAAATCATGAAGCTTAATGATGAATAAAAGTCAATGGGCTTTTTTTTTTTTAAGAAAAAAAAACCAAGAGTTTAGGGATATTTTGTCAAATCTCTTCAACAATAAGAGATTGAAGATTTTTCTTTTTTTGAAGCTTTTGTGAGGATTATAATCAAATGAATAGAAGAGTAGAAATGATTCAATTTCTTCGGATAGATAACCTTGAGAAATGGTTGCGTAACTCCTCCAGGAGTTCGTCTCATGTACCTCACTCCTTCTTTAAACTTAGCTGGAGAAATCTGATGAAATCATCTTTCTAACCACATGTTATTCTTCACGGAAATGTTGTTGTGGTCCACTTTGAATGTAAAGCTGGTCTTTTTAGCCTTAGCTTGGACGTGTAGTTGATGCAATTCACTTTTGAATACAAATGACCTCTCTTTTTTCTCAAAGTGTAGCTCATTATGGAGTTGTAAAGTACACTTTGTGAATGTTGAAGAAGATTTTGTGTGAAGAGAAATGTAACAATATCAGTCTGAAGATGACCTTTGCCTCAAAGCTTTGTATAATGCAGTTACAAATTTCCCCGACGTAGCATTGCTCGACTTTACCTCAGTCTGAAGATTTGCAAAGAAGACTGCTCCAATCATTGAACTAAAGAATTGTCATGGCCTTTAACAAAACCTCTTTTTTTATCTTTCTTTTTTCTTTTTTCTTTTCCTTTTTTTTAGGCCAGACGTTCCTTTTTTTAAAAAAAAAAAATTGGTGCATCACATATAAAACATTGATAATGCGTAAGTTGCCTTTTGCCACCTCGACCGTTGTTCCAAATTATTTCTTTGTCGATGCTGCTTCAGTATCATGATGAAACTGATCTCAAGCAAAACTCATCAAAGGAGACTGATATCTTGAGACTACCTGTCAAGTTGTCAACTTCCCAATTCTCAAAATTACTATCATCGGTCTTGGAATCACTTTTTTACTCAAAAGAAGAAAGTAGACGAAGGATTAAGATATGAGAACAATAGAAAATGAAAGAAGGAAGTCAGAGTAGGGAACTTTTAAGCAACTACAAGTACAAATTCATGAAGCAGTCAATCATAAGAGCCCAATGTTATTTTATTACCTTCAAAGTTCTCAGGGTAACACTAGGTGGATATTTTGGACATTTATCACGCAATTAGATGTGACAGGTTTGATAAAAGGCATTTATGGTAAGTAGGCAAATTTGATATTCATCACAAAAATTGTATATGACGATCTGAGCAAATGATTTTTTGCGGTAAATGATAAACTCTCAATGTTGACTATATTTACCATATATCGATAGGCTAGGCTCAAGGTAGATTAGGCTTAAAGTAGGCTAAGCTCAAGGTTTTACAGGGAGTGAGTAATTTTGGTTTCTCACCTCAATAAGGCATCATTGCCTATAGAATTTTGTGGTTTGCTGGTTAGCACATGAGAAGAAATAGGGAGTCCAACATAAAGTTACGTTGAGTTAGGGATCTAGCCCAACAACAAAGCTTGGAGGAAAAATCCTGTAAATGAGGGAAGTAAAGTAGTTGAGAGTTGATAATCTTTCTATTTTATTGAGAACATCGAAGACATTAATTTCTTTTTCTTTTTTACAATTTTTTTAGGTTGTTTCATTTTTTCACCTTTTCATTTTTTTTCATTTTCATTTTTTTTTTCACAACTTTCTTCACTCTTTTTTTTTCCTCCAAGTGACTTAGTATGGTTGGTTTATGATTCTTGCTAAGGTCTCCACTAACAAGAATTATAAAAGTAGACCATATAAAAATTATCATTGAAAAACTTCAAAACATGTAAATTCATTTTTAACGAGAGCATTTTCAAAGAAAATATTTTTTGTTTTTTGCTTTCTGCTCTTTTGTCTTTTCAACCAATGATATGATATGGGTGATGCATGAATGAATGTATGACTTACATTTTTTTTTTTTAAGAAAATAGCTCAATTTCTACACACTCACATTCTTTTTTACAAGTACTTAGCTAAATCATGGGTGACTAAACCTTCATTGTCGTTTTAACACTAGCAAGCAATCTCAAAGATGACTTCAAATAAGAAATAGACTTTAATAGTGGGAAAATATTAAATCCACATTGGTTTCCATAGTCTAGTGAACTCATGATTCTAGTGCTTCATGTGTGGACCATCTTCCTTTGAAAACTTTAGCAATCCTGCCTTCATTAGAACCTGCACTTTATGCTTTAGTGAAGTACAATTCTCAGTTGAATGACCTATAGCTGGCATGGTAATCACATCAGACTTACGGGTTGTACCACTTTGGATAAGGTGGTTGTAATGGCTCTACAGGTACTGGAGCTAATAGATTACCTTGAAATAATTGGGATAACAACTCGGTATAAGATATTGGGATCGGATGAAAGCTCTCTTGCTTTAGTAGTCTCCGACTACTATGATTGTCTGGTAATGTTGGCAATCTTAGTTGTGGGTCATACTGCAAAGATAGCGAGTTTATAGGTACTGTAGAAAGACTGTATACCACAGATCCTTGTTGGTGCCTCCACTTGGACTTCGAGATTACTGCCTTAATTTTATTTTTCCTTTTAGTAGAGCTTCTATTTGTTTCAGGATGTGGCTCTTTATTAAGTAAATGCACTGGCAGTTGTTCTATTGCTTTTCTCCATCTTTGAGCATATTCTTCCCCTGCAGTTTCTTTTCCCATTCTCTGTTGCGTGTGGGCCATACCCATGTCATGTTTGGATTCATTTAGAACAAAAATTTCTTCAGTTTCTTCAACATTCTCTTTTTCTTTACTTTTAAATTATATGAGTAATTGGTCCTTGATGTTTGTCCATCTTGGAATGTGAATTCAACCCGACAGATTGTAGGAGCTTGTTGGCCTTTCTTGGAAAATTGAGCTTCATGTGACAAATTACGTTGGGGGAAGCCCACTGTTGATTGACAAAGAGGTGGGTCCACTCTAGGTGATGATTTATTCTGAGGTTCAACTAAATTGTTGGGTTGAGAAATGTCCCCAACTGTAACAATATTCTTTAAGAAATTGAAAATTTCTGTGACTTGTCTCTGAATCTTATCGATATCTTGCCTCATCTTCTTTAGCTCTACATTCTGCACCTCCATGACCTGTTCTTGAATTTCGTATCTTATTTTCTTTACCTCAGTATTCAATTCTTCCATGACCCGCTCGTGGATTTCGTCTCTAATTTTCTTTAGCTCAGCATTAAGTTCTTCCATGTTATGCTCCTTTATGTACCTTGTATATAAAGAATAGTAAATATGTGGTTCTTGAGCTATTTTTTCTAAGAGTTCGTATTAATTATGATGTAATGAAGAATGCACAGATTTTGATTTTTTAAAGATGGAAATTGATATACATGAGATGATGTTATGCAAATGTTGGATATAAGTTAGAGGAATTATGCAAAACAATGCCTACAAAACTATTGCTTTTTTTTTAATATATATATTTAGACATATGAAATGATGCATTAGAACGATAAACTTTTTAATTTATGATATAGACATGTAAAATGATGCATAGGAAGAATATGTTTTTTTTTAATTTATTTTCTTTGAGGAGGAAAAAGATTGTTATCTAAATATGCTACAAATTGCCCCAAGATAAATTAGTACATTCTAACTGCATGCAAATGTAATGGTAGACTATAATTCACCCTAAGAGAGAGAAACATGACTATGTAAATAAATTAAACTCTAGGGTTATAAAGTTGAACTTCTAAGTTTTCAATAGAAGTGAATAAATTCGAAGCTTTTTGGTGGGCCTACACGTTTAAAATTCCTTTGAAAGGCAACACTTTTACCCAAAACTTAAACAAATAGCTAGGAAGAAGTAAGGTAAATGATTTTTTATTCTTTTCCTTTATTTTTTTAAAAAAGTGGTTCATTTAAAGCCTTATGGTTAAAACTCCAAATCAACCTTAAATTTTTTATTAAAACAAACAATATGCCATGAATAACATAACAACCAACATAAATGTAATATGAATATGACGTGAAGTTATGTACTAATTCATCCTATAGGATAACGGCCCTCAAATCTTTCATATGCTTTGGCAATATGGTCGACTTGAGTGGAGAATTTCATGCGCCTGCACGGGAACCAAAATTTCACGAAGGTCACACTACTCAGTCTCCAATCTAATCCTAAGGGCAAAGCCCGGGTAGGAGGCTTGTGAATTTGTGTGATATGCATGAATAATGCAAACTTACAAAAACAAATAATTAAAACACAAAATGTGCAATAAAAAAGGAATGGACCAAAATATTTCATAAACGGGATAGTAAATGACAAAAATAAATGGCTTGACTCTCAATAGTCCTCAGTGGAGTCGCCAAGCTGTCGCAACGTCATCGCAACGCGGAGCGGCCGACATCATCCCCTGAAGAGTCTCTTTCGAGATAAGGGTTTGGAGTCACCACCAATCATCTACGAGGTGTGATTGGTCACCTATTTTAAAAAACTTGGTCTACAAAAACAAAATTTTTGGTTCGGAGTCGGCTGAGCGTAGGGAAGGTATTAGCACCCTACGACACCCGTTCAAAAACGGTACCACATTTTATCATAAATTATCCTATTATTTTATTTGGTACAAGGGAAAAAATATTTTTGTGTTTTGATTGAAATGTCTCATGTTATATTAATTCATACCTTGTTATAAGATTTGAATTAATAGGTATGAGTGGCACGAAGGCCAATAGAAAAATTTTAACACCTCGAAAATATTGGAAGGTCCCAATTTCCGTCATTGGAGTTTTCGAAATAATTAATTAGTAAGAAAACAATAATAAATAAAACAAAGAAATAAAACAAAATCATGGCACACATAAAGACTCAAACGTTTATTGTGGTTGTCAACACCCTAAGCTCTCGCCATTGTGCCAAGACCTTAGGATGCAATTTGAAATTCTTTTTATAATACAAACTTTTTATTTTTTTAATTTTGTTTTAAAAAAAACAAACGAAAAAAAAATTATTTAAAAAGAAAAAACTTTTATCTAAAATGATTATTTAGTAAAAACAATGATAAAAACATTGAACTTGTATAATGAACGTCAATACCCAAAGCTTTTACCACTATGCCATACCCTAGGTTATATACTTAAATTTCTTTTCAAGCAACAAACTTTTATACGTAAACTTTGTTTTAAAAAAAAAGGTAAACCGGATCCTTTATTAAAAAGGAAAAAAACTTAAACCTTTAATTTATTTTGACTTTTAAATTGGTTTTAAATTTTTTTATTAAAAAAAATCTTATCTCTATAACCAAACTTATTTAAAAAATCTGGCTCATTAAAAACTAATTTGACAAATCTTTTATTCTTTTTTTTTTTAAGAAACAAACAAATGCTTTTATTTTAAAATTAAACTTTTTTTATTTATTTAAAATATATTTTAGGCTCATTTTATTGTAAAAAAAAAGAAATTCTAAAACTTATTTTAAAAACTTAATTTAAAAGACTTATTTTCTTTTTAAAACTTTAATTGGTAATAAAAAACAACATTTTATTTTGATTACCAAATTTGAAAACCCAAAAAATAAACAAAAAAGTTCAAAATCTACAAATTTTTAATTAAAAAAAGAATAACCAATTTTCAAATAAAAAAAACTCAAAATCTACTGCAATTTTTCAAAAGCAAAAGCTTCTGAACTCTTCAAAGATCTACTAAATTCGAAAAGAAAACCGCCCATAAATCAACTTCAAAATATTTAAAGAAATACAACTTATAAACACTTCAAAATCAGCAATAAAACAACGTGAAACCTTAAAAAACCTTCAACTTTCAGCAATGAAAAACAGTAGTGAAAAACAATCCCAAATAATGGGAAAAAATGGGAAAAAAAACAACAGAAATCACAATTAAATATAAACACAGAAACACCATTTAACACACCTTACTTACCAATGTAAGTGAAAACGTAGATTTAATCACCGAGGTGGAGGGAGATTGAGAGTGAAATGGAGGAAGACGAATGAGGGTGGTGGTGGTTGATTTCTAGAGAGAAAATGAGATGAAGTGGAGAAACGAAGAGAAAAAAAAAACTCTGCTTTCACACGTTTTCTCTCTGTTTTTGTTCCCTCTGTTCTCTGTGCTTTTCTAATCTGTCCCCCTCCCTGATGTGCTTGTGTGCTTGCCCTCTCTTAAATACCGACTCCAAGTAACGGTAAGAGGGAGGAGTCATAAGAGAGGAGAGAAAAAGAAGGGAAGGAAAGGGAGAGGAGGCCACGTACGTGGCTTTGACCGGGAAAAAATCAAAGAGGAAAAAAAATTGTTATTCAAAACAATCATTTAAATAAAAAAACCTAATTTATAAAATAAAAGTAAAAAAAAATCAAATCAAATCAAATCTTTTTTAAAACAAATTTATTTACTTTTTGTTAAATTTAATTTAATTAAAATTTTACATTAAAACTTATAATAAAGTAAACTTATGTTATTTTTTAATTAAAATAAAACTTAATAAAGTAAAATACAATAATTAAAATTAAACCGGACAAAATACGGTGTCTACAAATACACCACCACCCAACCGATTCAGGTATGAAAAATTTGTGTGAAGTTTATCTCTCTAAGCTTAGATACTATACTATATTAAGCGTCGGAGTGGCTTACCTGTCCCTGCAGGTACCTTGAAAAAGCTTGCTCCCGACTGCTCGGATCGACCTCACAGGTTGCACCTCGAGATTTAAGCAAATTTTCGCATCATTTCTTATCTTCTTTCTTTTTTTTTTTAAGTTAAATTGTCACACTGGTCTTTATAGTTTGTACTTGATTTCAATTTGATTAGAAGTTGCAATTTGATTGGTATAATTTTATTAAATATTCAAAATAGTTCTTTGTAGTCACTAGATGTGAACAATTCTCTGACAAGAAACCTTTTTTTTTCTTTTATATGCGGACAATGAGCTAGTAATTTAAATGTATATATGAATGTTATGACTATTAGCTTAAATTTTTTTATGGAGATTTCAAGTAATTTAGCCTACATGTCCCTTAATTTTTTAAAACCTTATTTAAACTCTAACGGTGTCTAAACAGGTACAACTAATAATTAGTTTATTATTTGGATATATATGATATATACTCGAAGTCACTAATAACCACTTAATTCAATCCGAGGATATAGTTCAAGTAGGTAAGACATCTATTGTGATTCCAAAAATCGATGATTCAATTCGGCATTCTTGAAGGGTTGAATTCAAAAAATATATATATTATCTCACTAGACTACCATTTCTAAAAAAACATGTAAAATAAGGAAGTTGAAAGCATTATGTAATGACAAAAACATTTAAATCCTTGAAAAACATAGGTGGAGCAGAAATTGCTTACACAACTATACAGGTCAAGTTTTAATAAAAATGGTAAGTCAATATCGACATTGTCCTCTAAATTTGGTTTCTAGTTCAATCGAGTACCACAGATACAATCACTCAATTTTATTTAGAGAGTAAAAATTGCTTGAAAGAATAGAATCAAAGCAATTAAACATATTATAATAATAAAGATAAAATAAATGGGGAGAAATGTTTGAGGGAATTGATTTCACCTATTGAATCTATGAACCAATTACTTAATTACCCAATGATGAATGAACTATTAATTCTTTAAGCCAAGAACTCTCAAATCTCAACTGTCTCTCGTTAGCGCTGTTGCACCTCTGCTTAATAGCTCGAGGGTAAGTGCAAGTGCACATTGTCACAAGTAATACTATGGAAATATTTCAAGCGTCTCCACGGGGACTAGTTTTCTTTTAAAAATTGATTTTGTAAATTGCTTAAATGAGCAATCGAGTTTGGGATAAAAGTTGGTGAAATTGTTGGGAACACGATTTAAAAACATAAAGATTAAAAGGTCAACCCCCTACTAAAATTTAGTTCTACAAAGATGAATTATACCTATCACACGTGCCCGTAATTATGCTCAATTTATGCAAACTGGTTCAACACCTATTCCATACCGCTTTTGGTTTGTTTAGAAGCTTAGGCTAGCGTTT
The DNA here is from genome assembly GCF_013281855.1 of Momordica charantia. Classification (NCBI taxonomy): domain Eukaryota; kingdom Viridiplantae; phylum Streptophyta; class Magnoliopsida; order Cucurbitales; family Cucurbitaceae; genus Momordica; species Momordica charantia. Next base: position 19,380,893 of record NW_028275162.1, on the reverse strand, counting down.
ACATATGTCTATGAAACTCTATAATCCTAAATAAATCAAATTCCAACTTACATAAAACTGATAAGAGAGCCTATGTCTAGGATCTTGTTTTAGTTCTTATTTCTAAGTAACTTCTCGTTTTACCTTGATGAAATCCGTTTGACTCTAACATTTTCAGAATTAAAATCAAACTAACGTGATTTAACAAGTGGCCAACAAGAAAATCAACTGGATAAATTGTATCAATCAATAAAAGTAAAGAGAGCGTAATACGTCATGCTCACTGATAGATGTAATTTATAATGATAAGAACTAAAGTATTCGTAGGAGGGTTGAAGAAATAATTTAGCTATTCATAGAATTAAAAGAATTGAAATAACAAGAGAAGATAACAAAAGAATGCATTTTCACTAGAATTGGAAAGAAAGTACAAAATTGAAACAAGTTGAATTGCAATAAAATAAACAAAGAATAATTGTAGAAAAATAATTGAAAAACAAACTTTGAATAAAAACTACAAAACTAAAATTGATAACAAAGTAGAAATGAAAAACAAAAGCATGGAAAATGAGATGTGTTGAGATGATCCTTGGGAGCTCAATTTATAAGCTTTGGAGGTAACAAAGTGTTGAAAATTCCATGGGAAGTTGGTAACCACTAGTTCTTGTAGAGATCTTAGGAAAGGAGCAAAAACTTGGACCAATTACTTGGTCAAAAGTGGTTATTCACGTTTTGATCATTTATGTATCAAATGTGCTGAAGCATTGTGAAGCTGGATCTTTCAAAGTAATTTGGTTGGTGCATTCCTCTAGTAAGCTGGAAATTCTGGGGGGTGTGATGCGCCTAACGCATTGTGATCAATAATCTTCATTTTTTCTAAAAAATAAACATATTTACCACAATTAATCTTCATTTACAAATAACTGAATGCCCAAGTCCTTAATCACAAAAAATGCACCTTTTTGCTCAGATAGATGCATTATCATACACTTTTCATCCTAAATGACTCTCAACTAAGCATGCAAATCTATTTTTTTAGCCTTTAATTAATGGTTATCAAGCACAAGCTGCCCTTACATAAAAAGGATATGTACACCAGTGTTATTCTAAGCCGAATGCACTCTGATGTCTAAATCAAATAAAGAGGTCATTAGAAAATAGCAAAAAGTAGGGTTGTAGAACATATCTTGCACCACATGCTTCCCTTTTATTTAATAGAGAGAGTCTCCTAAGGTTAGTTCGGGTGGACCGGCTTGGCTTTGTCGAGTCTAGCCCGATTGGGTGGTTCAGCCTGCATGGCCTGACCCACATTGCTTTCTTAACCTAACTTCAGGTGAACCTAGTGTCGCAACGTCATCGCGATGCGGAGCGGCCGATGTCATCCCCTGAAGGGTCTCTTTCGAGATAAGAGTTTGGAGTCGCCACCAATCATCTATGAGGTGTGATTGGTCACCTAAAAATAAAACAATGTCTGCGAAAACAGATTGTTGGTTAGAGAGTCGACTGAGCGTAGGGGAGGTGTTAACACCCTACAACACCCGTTCGAAAACGGTACCACATTTTGTCAAAAATTATCCTATTATGTTATTTGGTCCAAAAAATATACTTTTTTTTATTTTAAATGTCTCATATTATATTAATTCACATTTTGTTATAAGATATGAATTAATAGGTATGAGTGGCATAAAGGCCATTAGAAAAATTTATCACCTTGAGAATATTGGAAAGTTCCAATTTCCGTTATTGGAGTTTTCGAAATAATTATTTAGTAAAAAAACAATGATAAATTAAAAAATGAAATAATGGCACACATAAATATTCAAACTTTTATTGTGATTATCAATATTCTAAACTCTTGCCACTACACCAAGACCTTAGGATACAATTTAATTGCTTTTTAAAATACAAACGTTTTATTTTTTAATTTTGTTAAAAAGAATGAAAAAAAATTCATTTGAAAAGGAAAAAAAAACACCTTTTATGTAAAATAATTTTTTTAGTAAAAACAATGTTTAAAAAAAACAAATATTTTTTGAGACATTCAAAAATTCAAACTTGGGTTTTATACAAGAAGAACCAAACATCTTACCACTATGCCAACATCCTAAGATGTGAACATAATATTGTTTTAAACAATAAAGTTTTTAATTTATTTTTAAAAACTAAAAAAAATAAACAAATTTTATTAAATTAAAATAAAAATAAAAATAAAAACAAAAATTTTATTTAATTCAAAATTAAAGAGATTTTTGAAAAACTTTATTTCTTAATTCAACAAAATGTTTTATTTAAAATAGATTTTTATTTGTTGAGATTCCCCAAAGAATAATTAACAAATTTAAAAAGATTTCAATCATGTATTTTTAAAAACTAAAAGATTATCTTCAAATCTTTTTACTTCCTCCTCTTAAATCTTTGCAGAAGATAATTTTTTTAAAGAAAAAAATAATAATAAATAAATAAAATCTTTATTAAAAAGAAGTATCCTGGATTTCACTGTACCATTGGGTTTTGCCACCAGAAGCAAGCCTATCGTCTCTACTCGCGCCGATCAAGCACACTGCCGTCTTTAGGAATGAGAATAAAAACCGAGATCGATCGACCGACCAAACACGGAGACGTTACGTAGCTATCCCGCATATAGAATCGTCAATTCCGACGACGATGATGAAATTGAGGCGTGGAGGAGGAGTAAGCTAGAACACAATAATTGGTAAATTTGAGCGCATCAAACTTTTGTGGTCCAGGATGGTAAAGAAAATGGATTGAGAAGTAAATGGCAGTAGTGTATGGAGGAATTATGAAGAAGATGAGAGAAGGAGAAGATAGGGGAGGGATGAAAGCCTCAAATCTCCTCTCTTTTTGTCTCCTTCTGTGTGCCTCTATGTGTTCCATAAATACACAAATAAAATAACAGTAACATGCGTGAGTTAAAAGTAAAACCAGAGAGAAAAAAAAGAAGGGAAAACCTAAAGCATGACACTTGTAGAACCTTGACCAAGAAAAAATCAAAGGGAGGGAAAAAACACGGTTAATATCAAAAATAAAATCTTTATGTTTTAATTTGTAATTTTATTAATAAAATCAAAACTTTTAAAATAAAACTTTTTTAAAAAAAATTTAAATTAAAACTTTAGCTTATAAACAATAATAAAGTAATCTTTTTTATGAAGATATTTAAAAATAATAATAATAAATAATAAAAAAAATTAACCGAACCAGTAACGGTGTCTAGATATGCTAATTTCACTCCTGACAATAATTACATTTAAACAACTCAAGTATGAGTTGGTATACATATTTTAGTTTCTTTTTTTTTTTTAAGAAATCATGTTTCAAATATTTAAACCACATACATTTAAACAACTCCGCTTAAACTTTTAGGTTGAATGAGTTTATTCATCCTTAAGATAGTGTCAGAACCCAAAACACTCAAACGAGCATTCAGTCCGAAAAATGAGATCTAACAAAGATTGGTGAACCCAAAAGAGGCACATCTTGAGAGAGCATATCAAGGATCCCACATTTAAAAAATAAGGGACCTAACAATGGTTATATAAGTGAGTTACTCTCATTGCCAATTGATTTTCAGATGGAACCTCATGAATATTGATATGGATTAGAGCAGGAGGTCCTGTGTTCGAACCCCTAATGTTATTTAAATAAAATTTAGGTTAAAATACTATCTTAGTTTCTATACTTTTAACTTTTATTCATTTTGATACTTTCAAAATATTCATCTTTGAGATTTTTTTAAATAATGTTTTTTCTTAAAAAAATGATAGAAATAATGTAGGTTTGAAAGTATTTTCAAAATTAAGCTAGCGAAATCGCAGCCACTGAATACGATTTAATGTAAACGCGTGCAACGATTGCAACTTAAATTGAAATCATAGTCATTGGAATCGCGGTCATTGACCACAATTTAAAGGCATCGACTGCAACTTCTCTGTGACCTGACCCCAGTTATACAACTTGGAGCCACGTTTTCGCTAACTGAAATTGCAGCTTATGGCTGCGACTTCCCTTCGAGTTGTCAATTCAAACATAGGGTTTTGGGTTGGATCTTCGTTTTCAAAATTGTCACCACCCGCATTGCCCCTCCCCCAACTCTCCTTTATCTTCTCTAGGTTCTGTAATATGCTATGAATTACTTTGGATTATATTATACTAGTTTTAGATCTAGTTTTTATAATACGTTAGGGATTATGTTTAATTATGTTCCCACTTTTTGGATATAGGTTATGAATTATGTTTAAATATGGATTATGTTTGATTATGGATTATGTTTTTTTTTATTTAGGTTATAGATTATGTTTAATTTTTTGAATTTATGTTATAGATTATGTTTAATTATGTTTAATTTTTTGGATTTATATTATAGATTATGTTTAATTATGGATTATGTTTCATTATGTTTAATTTTTTGGATATAGGTTATGGGTTATGTTTAATTATGGGTTATGTTTTTTTTAAAATAATTCGTTAAAATAGTTATAATTTTATATAGTTGCATGCTTAAAGATTTAAATCCCTAAAGTTCATCAGTTGTGTCATTAGCTTGTGATTAATCGGTGATATTTGAACTTGGAAATTCATCTGCTTCTAATATAGAAGTAGAAGTTGATCAAATTGTTTTGAATAGAGCTACGTTGAACCCCTAGTATATTTGAATCCTCATGTCCAAATGTAGAGGCACCTTTACATATATTCATAGAAATAGATTTTGAGATTATCGATTCTATAGGTAAAGAAGGGTTAAACTCGGAAGAAGGGTCAATGTCCGTAGAAATGAATCCAAATAATATACGTATAGGGTCAAAATATAAGAGCAAAGAAGAAGTACAACTTGCTATTAAAAAAAAAATGTACTGCACAACATTGCCAATTTGTTGTGGTATAATCAAATTAAGATATGTGGTATATAAAATGCAAATAATAGAATGATGGTTGCAAGTGGAGGTTTCACGCCGTCGACTTAAAATCCATGGAATGTTTGAAATTAGCGTACTTAAAGAGGCTCATTCATGCTTATACGCAGATCACACAGGATCACTCACAATCGGACTCAACTTTATTGTTCAATGGAATCCATAATATTATTCGATGTGATCCTATAGGTTCATTACAAGGAACCATAAAAAATAATTTTAGATATTGTGTAAACTACACACATGTGTAGCAAGCTTAGCAGAAAACATTAATTTTTTTTTTTAAGATTGAGAAAAATCGTATGGTTGAATATTGTTGTGCATTACAATGTACGCACTCGAGATCTCTGGGATTTGATACCTTCAAATAAACCTAACAATCTTATTTTTTTGGCGAGTTTTTTGGTCATTTGGTTATGCAATAATGAATTTAAACATTGTAGATCATTAATCAAGATTGGTACACACTTTTATAGCCACCTCAATTGATTCAATTAGACGTATATTCCTTCTTACTTTAGTTGTTGTTGAAGAGAAAAACACTTCTAGTTGGTCATGATTTTTGTGTGCCTTGTGAAAATTAGTTACGGAACGGGATAGTATTTGTCTAATTTCTGATCGACATGGAAGTATTTTGGGGGCTATAAACTGTTGGAATTGGTGAAGCCAAATCGACGTCGAAACGAGTCTGGGACGAGTCTAGACGAAGCAAGAATGAAGAAAGGAAGAAGTGGGGTGCTGCAAGCAGAATGGCCGAGGAAGCAGCACTGTCGCGATGGTGAGCCCGGACGATGAACTTTTCTATCTATAGCACCATGTCGCTGTAGCGATATTATAAATGCGTAGTTTCTCCGTTTTAGGTCTTTTGTGTGGAAGAAAACACATTGCGCAGACGAAATTAAGAGAGAACGTGTGGTGATTCAAAGGCAACGGCTCGGGGCATTGGTAGCAGAGTATTACAGGTCAAGATGACATATTCGAGGTAATTAGATATTGATTCTAGTGAGTTTTTCATTCTTGTACCTCAGTACATTATGTTACAATACTTAGAAACTATAGGGTTTTTGTTGGTACCTTTAGATGATGAATATCTAGGGGAGATATTTGTGAGCGCTTGTATCAATCTCATATTAGTGGAACCTTTATTTGAGCGAAAGACTGGACGTAGTCATTGTTGAGTTAACCAGTATAAAATTCTTTGTGTCGTTATTATTTTTCTCTTTAATCTCTTATTGTGTGTGCTTGGCTTTGGTTTGCTGGATATAACTATGGAAGGGAAAATTGTGTAGAGCCTTAATTTCTCAACAAACAATAAGGAAAATAGTTGGAGTAAATCGAGAGCACACCATCAATTTTATCCACGTCATGTGGCTAGAAATAATGTCAATAAGAAATGTAAATTGAAGTCTATGAAAGGTTTGGTCTATCATGCTAGGTATCAACACCAAAAGCGTAAGTTTTTGAAAGATATATGAGAGAGTTTCAACAATTGAGTCCAGATTGTATAGAATTTTTCACTTATATAAACATGGAAAAATGGACACAGGCACATGATGAAGGGTTTCGATATTGATGGATGACAACGAATCTAGTAAGGTGTATTAATGGTGTTTTCAAGGGAGCTATAATGTTGCTAATTACTGCATTGGTGAAGTTAATATTTTATTGAACTATTGCATATTTTGAGAAACATAGAGAGTATACAAGTGAAGCATTGACTCGAGGTGAAAAGAAATTGGGCGAAATGCTTCAAACTTGATAGATTCAAAAGATTGGTACAAGGCTGGTTTATACAGACAAGAGAAGACACCAAAAAGGAAATAAAAAGGACAACAAAAATATTAATAGAGATTATGCTACCATAAAGAAATGTTTTGGATATCAAAACTTTCCTAAACAAACCAAAATAAGGACTAGTTGTTGGACAGCTGTGGAATGGAAAGTAAGCCAGCTGTAAGGCTTTTAATAAATTGAAAATCTTGGTTTATGGATAATTATGACAACAATGGAGCATTTTGGTAACTGATGTTGGTTTGGTGTTTTTCATCATCCTTAAAACTCGAGTGGGGCGAAGATCGAACTCCAAGTTTGCCTCTGAATAAACAGAAGCTTGTCTTAGCTAAAGGCTTGGTAAATATGTGTGCAATTTGGTTAGTAGAAGAAACAAATCGAGGTACCAAGGATCCTGAGCCACCTTTTCTCTTACAAAGTGAGAATCCAATTCGATATGTTTTGTTTGAGTGGGGAAGGCAGGATTCTTTGACATGAATATGACGCTCATGTTGTCACTAAACAACTGAGGTGGCTTCAAAAGAGAGATGCCAATGTCTCGAAGCAGAAATGTTATCTAAGTGAGTTTTGCAGTTGTAGTTGTCATGGCTCTATATTCAGTTTTTGAGCTTGATCTTGACATATCTTAGATGACCATGATATACAGTTTGCTCCAAGGAATACGCAAAATCCAAATGTGCTTCAATGAGTTTCGGGATTACCTGCCCAATCTGCATCACAAAAAGCATAGAGATTAAAATTGTTATTTTTAAGTAGTGTTATACCATGATTAATAGTCCCTTTAATATAACGAAGAATATGCTTTACTGCCCGTAAGTTTTTATTTATTGACATTTGGAGTTGCTGACACACTTTATTCACAGCTTGAATTATAATGCTTGGTCTTGTGAATGTTAAATATTGTAGGGATCCCACAACAATAAGTAGTGGTATCTACTAGCTCATCGTCATCAGTTCTAGAAGTAACAGATGTGCTCATGGGTGTGTTTAAGTGAGATGCCTGCAACATATTTACTTTTGTTAACAGATGTGCTCATGGGTGTGTTTAAGTGAGATGCCTGCAACATATTTACTTTTAACAAAAGGTCCCTAGAATATTTTCCTTGAGACAAACTTAGACCATTAGAACATTGTTGTACTTCTATACCCAAGAAGTAATTTAAAGGAGCCTAAATCCTTCAAAGAAAATTCTAAACCAAGTTTAGAGATCAAGGATTGGGTGAACATTGCAATGTTTCCTGTTAGAATAATATCATCAACATAAATTAACATTAGTACAAGTATATCATCATTCTTTAAGATAAATAGAGAAGGGTCAGATTTGCAACATGTAAGGCCAATATGAAGAGTGATAGACAATCAAACCATGTTTTAGGTGCTTGTTTTAAGCCATATAGAGATTTGTGGAGTTTCACACATGATACTGGAAATAAAGAATTAACAAAACGTGGAGGTTGTGTCATGTAAACATCTTCCTTGAGAGTTCCATGTAGGAAGGCATTCTTCATATCTAGTTGTCTTACTGACCACCCTAAACTTGTAGCAAGAGCAAAGACAAGTCTAATGGTTGTTGGTTTGATTACCAGACTAAAGGTTTCACTAAAATCAACTCCTTCAACTTGAGAGTAGCCTTGAGCTACAAGGCGAGCCTTATGTCTTTCAAGCGATCCATCCTCTTTGAGTTTTGTTTTGAATATCCACTTTGATCCAACAATATTTGTATTTGGTGGTTTTGGGACAAGACTTCAAAGTGTTATTTTTATGTAGGGCGTGCATCTCTTCCTCCATTGCAATCTTCCAAGGAGTGAGCTTCAAGGCAAGTTTATAGGATTTTGGTTCAATAAGGTGGTCAGAGTTTTTCTGTGTTGGACATTCTGAGTTGCTGGACTTCTCTTTGAAGGTCAAGATTTAAATTAGGTTCAAGAGCAATTACTTTCTTCTAATAATCATCTTGTGCATTTGATGTGTAGTTTGGTTTTCTGAAATACTCTCATGGTTTGTTATTGTATTGATAGGTAGAGTTATGTCTGAACTACTCTCATGGTCTGTTATTGCATTGGTAGGTATAGTTAAGGATTCAGATTCTTCGACTTGTTCTATAATAGGAGGATTATCCTCGACTTCTAGTGTAGGGTCAACTAGATCTGCACAAGACACAGATGTTAGCTTTATGAGCTTCAATCACACTGAATATTTTGATGATAACAAACTTTATTTACTAACGATTTTAGTGTTTTTAAGTGTCCATTTCATAGAGCTCAGAAAGACGAATCAAACGCCTTTTGAATCACTCGAGTCGGAGTTCAAACAAAGAAATATGGTCAAAACAAGTCAAGTGGACCAATCCTACGTGGTAGGGGACATGACATTTAATAGTCAAATTAAGCCACCGTGGCAATGATGTGGCACTAACGTGACATCAACACTTTTGGTGATGTGGTGGATGACGTGGACAGATTATGTGATGACACGTGATGCTTTCAATCTCAACAAATCAAATTCCCACAATTCTCTCAATTCCACAATCTTCTCTCAATTTCACATAATTTCTCAATCTCCACCAATTTCTTCAAATCTCCATAATTCTCTTTATTTTTGTCCTTATCTCTACATTTAATCTCATCCTCCATCCTTTGTTGCCCTAAATCCAATGGCCAAATTTCATCTTCGAAACTCTATTTAAGGCTACCAAATTTCACCATTCTCCACACCAATTATCAAAGCAAACATTCTTCTCTCTTCAAATCACTTTGCTCTCAAACTTTCATTCTCTCCACACAAAAAGTTGTCAATATTTTTTTTTGTGAGAGATACCAAATTCACCTTAGTGATGCATTTCACATTTTTGGATTTTGTATTAAGGTGTGGGTACACTTTGGGTTATGAGAAAACACGATTGGTTAGATCCTAAACCAGTAAAAATGATCAGGGGTTTCTCTTTAGCCTAGGACAAAAAAAAATGATCGATCGGTTTGGTTCTCACCCGTAATTGAGCCGGCGTAGTAAAATACCCAAGAATGAGTCTTGGGGGGTGGAGTAGGGATTTCCGAACCACTATAAAAATTTCTGGTGTCATCTTTCTCTACTTTTTAATTTGTGTATTTAAATTTCATTTGATTTTTGTTATTCTTAAAATTTTTTTTTAAAATCTACAAGCAACCCTATTCACCCCTCCAATGTTGTGATATGGATCCTACTACAACATATATATCAATATGTAAGAAGTTACTAATATCAGGAGAGCCATTTGTAGATTGTACGTTTAAAGTTGAGGCACTTTCCTCCTCCTATTGTTCTTTGGAGCACGTGGTTTCAAGGGAGTTCCAAAAATCTTATTGACGACCATCTTCAAGCATGAACCTCATCTTCTTCACATTCTCTGATTGGATTGAAGTCTGGTGGTTGGGATACATATTCTCTTGTGCTTCCCATGCTGAATTTTGTGAAGAGTGCAATTCTGGTGCTTCCCATGTTTCTGAAAATTCAGTAGCAGACAATTGTTTGGATGTGGTGTGTGCGTTGTGTGAGGAGTTCGTATGAAAAGGAAGACAATCTTCATAAAAAAAAAAAAACATGCCTAAGATATATATACTTTATTAATAAGAGGATCTAATAGATCCTTTATGGCTTGAACTATAACCAATAAAAAGACAAGGATATGTTTTCTTTGAAAAAATTTTCTCTACATAGTTTCTCAGGAAAACAACTACATCCAAACACTTTTAAACAATTATAGTTTGATTGTTTTTTAAGAAGATGGAAGAAAGGGGAGTGCATAGATAAAGTTTAAGTAGGCATTCTATTGATAATAAAAACAGCACTTAGGAAAGCATCAACCTAATATTTTAAAGGAAAATTTGCTGTAAAAAGAAGACTTAACCATGTCTCAACTATATGTTTATGTTTCCTTTCAACAACACCATTTTGTTAAAGTGTACGAGGACAAGAGAATTGATGTATTATGCCATTTTTTTCTAAGTGATCTCTAACGATATTAGATTGAAATAAACCACCACCATCACTTTGGAAGATTTTTATCTTCCTTCGAAGTTGGTTTTCCACTAATTTTTGAAATTTTATAAAGCAATAAAAAAAACATATTTTATTTTTAAAGGATAAAGTCACGTGTATCTAGAGTGGTCATCAATAAAACTAGCATAATACTTGAAATTTTGGCAAGAAGAAATAGGAGCAGGATCCCAAAGATCACAATGTAATGTACTTTTTCTAGAGTGAAATCACACAACTTTTTAATTAGAGAAAGGAATAGTGACTTTTACTCATTTGACAGGAAATACAAACAGTTTCAGTTTTCTTCCAATTTGACACATTTATAAGACATTCATTGCTAAGTCTTTTTAAAGAGTCCTCATTTAGGTGTCCCACTCTCTTGTGCCATATAGAGTAGGGAGCTTTGTTGAAGCAAGTAAATACCTTGTGAACATCAAGGGGTTGTTTTTCTTCAAGAGCATACAAATCTCTCCTTTACATCCCTGGGCTCAAATCTGTCCTTGCTTGTCCTTGATCAAAAATTGATCAGTAGTGAATATAACACAACAATCCTTATCTTTAGTTAGTTTGCTAATAGAAAGCGAATTCTTTTTTATGTGAGGAACTATCAAAACATCATTAAGAGCAAGATTATTATAATTGTTTTCAATTTGACCTTGGCCAATGTGAGTGATATATATGTAATCCTTCTCCATTGCCAACAAATATTTTTTCCTTACCTTTGTAAGGTTTTAAAGAAGAAATCTTACCATGATCTCTTAAGACATGTGTAGTAACACCTGAGTTTGCATAAATCGAGGTGTCATATCCTTCAATGAGAGTTAGAGCAGCATTGTTTTTTGGAATTTCTTCATGTTGGAAGGAACAGTCAAATATATTCCAGCAACGAAGTGCCGTTTGAGTTGATTTTCCACATTTGGCACATAATTTCTAGTTTGGGGTTTAAATTTTGAGGTCTGTTGGAGTAAAATTCTTAGCCTCTAGATCTGTAATTCATTCTCCTTCCTCTCTGTTGTTACTTCTTTGTTGAGCAACGAAGGCTTGATTCAAATTTAGTAAGTTTTGCTTTTCTTCTTTAGCTTTCAAAATCATCATCTGTTCACAAGCCTTAAGAGCAAGCAAAAATTGATTGTAAGTAAGATAAGGTGGTTTTGACAACAGGGTCATTCTAAATTCCTTGTATTTCATACCTAGATCATGAGCTAAATGAAAAACTTTGGTTATATCCATGGGCTTCTTCGTGGCAGTGAGTTTATCACTTGGCCCTTTGAATCTTTTGACATATTCATCTAAACACATACCTCCCTTTTTAAGAGATAATAGAGCTTCATTGAGGTGGATTTATGTCTCCTTTGTAGTTGGTAGACATGTTTCTTCTAGAGAAGACCACACTTGATGGGTTAAGTTAGTTCCTTCCACCATTGCAAGTATTTCTTCAGTGATTACTCCTAACAACCAACTGGTTAGGAGACCATCATTAATAAGCCATGTACCATATGGTGGATTTGGAGTTTTCTTGCCATCTTGATCGGTGATATTTTTTGTAGGAGGGCAACCTTCAATTCTGTGATGTTCAATCCTCATACTTCTAACAAAGGAATAATTTGGAACTTCTATAGAAGATAGTTCGTCATGTTAAGCTTTATGGAAATCAAGCTAGAAGCTTGATGAACGTTTTGAATAGCAAGTGTAGTTTCAATATTGGTCATTTGAAGAAATTTTGAAAGAAATCACAAAGTATATGAATTTCCTTTGTGTGCGCTCTCATACCATAAAACAAATGACCAAATAATTGAAAGAAATTTGGTGAAACACTCCACACAGGATAGATTCAAAAGATGGTCCAAGGTTGGTTTATACAGACAAGAGAAGACACCAAAAAGGAAATAAAAATGACAACAAAAATATTAACAAAGATTATGCTGTCATAAGGATATGTTTTGGATATCAAAACTTTCCTAAACAAACCAAAATAAGGACTAGTCGTTGGACAACCTTGGAATGGAAAGTAAGCCTGCTGTAAGGCTTTTAATGATTTGAAAATCTTGGTCTATGGATAATTATGACAGAAGTGGAGCATTTTGGTAGTTGCTGGTGGTTTGGTATTTTTCAAAAAGTATATGGAATATTTTTTAAATAAATTGAAAATGGGGAAAAAAGAGTGGCGGTACGCATCCAATGACTTCTATTGCATCCAATGACTTCTATTGATTGAGAGACATGAACTTTTCAAGTTGAAACAATAATGAATATGTTCTCTCATTTTAAAGGTTAGCATACTCAATTTGCTTGAATGATAACACATATGTACATTTTACGCGACTTTCACTCGATCCGAAGTCATATACACATTTGTACACAAGTCAGGATAAAATATAATTAAAAAAAGAAGAGTTGTACACGACTTCCACTCAAATTGAAGATCGCATACATTGTACGCAACTTCAACGAAAGTCGCGTACGATGAAAGTCGCTTCGGTGCTATATTACCACTCACCTTCTACGTCATATATGCCCCGTCGGTACCAAAATCGTATTCATTGTACGTAATTTTTTACTTTAACCAACACATAACCTATTTTTGTCCGGTACCAAAATCGTATTCATCGTACGTAATTTTTTACTTTAACCAACACATAACCTATTTTTGTCCATACTTTTTATAGCCAACTTAATTTTGAAGTTTTTTATTTAAACTTTTTTATTTAAACTAGTTCAATACCACGTGCAAATGCACGGAGTATTTTCAATCTAACCTCATATTATAACTAAAATCATTAAAAAAGATCTTTAAATTATATTTTTGGAAAGTGAATAGACAAAAAGTTATATACTCAAACTGTTTAGATTTCATAGTTGATAATTAATTTATTAATTTACTATTTATAATTAATTAAATACTTTTTCATGCTCTTACACGAAATTTTTTTCAACAAAATCAACATGAGCTCGTAATAGATCAATACATTATTATTATTTTCTAAAAAAACATTATTAATACATGAAACACATTATAAAAGAACAATAAAAAACAATAAATAGTAACAAAAAAAATCAAACTTTAGCTATACACTAATCTTAATATGAATTGTAATTAAATAAAAAATTTTAATTTTATGGTGTTGTTTTCTAACCGTTTGCATTCTAACCTTGGTTAGATCATATACATTTATTATTTTTGATAATTAATAATTAATAATTAATATAATATTTATAATAAATTATTGATGGTATAATTTGTAAATTAATAAATTAAAGAAGGGAGAAAAACGTCCAAAAATGTTTTTGTGATATCCTCCCATTTTAATATAGTATAGATTACATTTATTTTGTTATTACTTTTACATCAACGTTATTTTAAAATTTGTTTTTAAAATTAAATTATTCTTAAAATTAACCCTCATCTTTGTTCCTATAGTTCTAAAATTTTTATTTTGGTCCCCGTACTATTAAAAAGTGACTATCTTTTATCCCTATTACAAAATTTTAACACAAATTTTGCACATAATGGAAATATTTTAATATAAAACAGGGTTCAAAATGTCGAGAGACATGTCGACGTGTCGAGCATGTCGACATCGACATAGGGGAGAAAAGTCGATTTTTCCCTCATATCATCGACATGTCGAAATGTCGACATGTCTTTTTTTCCTCTTCTTCTTTCAGGTTATTTTATTTTCATCATCTTCTTACTATGTCACTAGAGTCTGTTCAATGAAACATTCGAATTTTAATACTGTATAAAGTATAACTAATAAGATTTAGAATTTGCTTTATTGATAATTTCTAATCCAATCTAGTCTTTGCTTACACAATTGAACAATATATGTGAAATATTGAAATATATAAAGATTGAAATAATCTTAGAATTTTTAAAAAATAAAGTATTATTATATACAAATAGTGGTGAAACATGAAGTAGAATAGGTAACTTAATTAATACCAAAAAGATGATCTCGGAGGATCTACTGCACTATCTTGATAACTTTGATATAAATTACAATAGTTCTCCCCGGTCATCGTAGACTGAAAGTTTTGAAGGTAGTTGCTCAAATGAGTAGAATTTGAAGCAAATATGGATCCCATTGGTATATAATTTGGAAAAATGACACAACCACGAGATTGAGGTGTTTGAAAATTGTGTAAATTTGATTGGAAAGTTGGATTGATGATTGATCTGAAAATGTATTTGAAAAATGGGTAAATTCAAATTTGAAAAGAGAAGTAGGTAAAAAGTAAACATGTACGAGTTAATTAGAATTTAGAAATGTGTTTGGAAACCAAGTCGGTAATTATCTCATTTCCAAATGAATCCTATTATGAAAAACACTAAAGAAGTAGTAAAAAATTTACAATTAAAGTTTGCTTTACATATTCAAATAATTTCCATCAATCTTCATTAAAGAAAAAAATTCGATATTTCCACCAACATCGACATTTTCATAAGTAAAATTGTCATATTCTTACATTTAATGGTTAAAGGTGATCAAGTATAGGCTAATTAAGCTACAATTCAAGTTTTATTTGCTAATTCAAAAAATTTCCATTAATTTTCACAATTTCCATTATTTTTGCCGAAATATCCATCATCAACATGTCTATCGACATGTTCGTAAAATTGGGACCTTGACATTTTCAACGACATCGACATTTTGAACACTAATATAAAGTAGTGATTATATTTCAAGAAAAATATTGATTGTAATTTCATGTTGAAATTGTAATAGAAAAAACAAGATGAAAAATAGAATTAAGAGACTGAAATAGTTATTTTTAAAAAGTACATAGAGAATAAAAAAATATTTTGGAAGTACAACATCTAAAATAAATCAAAGTTAAAAAGGGATCAACACGAAGATTTTGAAGTACAAAAATTAAAATCAACAAAACTCAAACTAACTAAAATGGTGTTTTATCCTAAACTTTAAAAAACTCTTCCATTTTTATTTATTCAATTAATTGGCGGTAGATTAAGCTACCAACTCTCCGGCTCCGACCACTTTTTAAGTTAATAATTAATTAATCACATAACGGTCACCAAACTTTTCTTTATTAGTTATTAAATAATATTGAAGTTGTCGGTCGCATTTTACTATTGTTATACACGTCATTACGATTCTAAACTCCAAAATAAATTCAGATTAATTAATAACTAATTTTAAATAAAGTCTCACAAAATTATTTTATTTATTAACCAAAATGACATTGAGATTCCAACAACTTTATATTTTAATTTAATTCTTCAAAGGGATTTGTAACTAAAAAAATGTTTTTCTTTAGAGAAATGAAGCTAAAAAATGTTAAACAATTTGGTTGCGTGAATTTATTTGGTAACAATTTAATCCATATACTTTAATTTAATGCTCCAAAGGGATTTGAAGCTAAAAAAAAATGTGTTCTTTTGAGAAACAAAGCTAAAAAAATGTTAAACGATTTGGTTCGTGAATTAATTATTTTATAACAATTTAGTCCATATACTTTCAAATTAGTAAAAGTTAGTCTCTGAATTTTTATACGTAATAATTTAGTCTCTATAGTTTGAAGTTTGTAACAATTTAGTCTCTATTATAAAAGAAAAAATATATAATAATGTTAATTGTCATATTTGTATTTTCATATAGCTATAACTATAAAATTCTCTAAAAATTATTTTAATGGGAAAGCAAGTACAATTTGAAAAGGATTTAAATTATTATAGGCTAAATCCAATATTAATTAGTTTTTGTTTGACAAGGAATATTTTTTAGATAGAGTCTTGTTTGGTGTTAATTTCATTGTCATACAATTTTCTTTTTTAAAAAAGCAAAAAGAATCTCAGTCAGCCAATTTTTCTAAAACCATATTTAAAACACAATTGTTTATAGGACATTTATAGGCATGATTTTTACAAAAACAAAATTGTTGTCAAATTCTCCTCAAGATAAGATTAGATTGATTAACAAAAACCAATAATAAATTGACATGCATAAAAATTCATCATCATCCTACCATACCAATTTAAACTTACATCAACTAGTTAAAAATATATCAATGATTTTACAAATAGGTAAAGTTCGAATCTCCACCCATGAAGTGTTATATTCTACAAAATATACTCATTAAAAAAAGCATATTTTTAAAATCAAAATAAAAATTTATTTATGAATGAATAAAATTCATTTAACACACCCAAACTAGAGTAGTTCCCTAAACTAATTCATTAAAATAATACAATAGAGCCAACAAATCAAATGCGATTAAATAATGTGTAACAAAAAAAACCTCTAACACAACTAAAAGAATCTAAAAAAGATGCACCTATTTCTATATTCTAAGCATCAGAAAACTGTAAATTCAACTAATAAAAGACAGTAATCTTGCCAATTATTAAACTTCAAAACAGATTAATTTTTCTTTAAATTTATTAAAAAAAATCTATCTTCATAATTTTTAGAGATCATGGGCCAGTCACAGACACGTGGGCAAGAATTTATTTAATTTTAATTTTTTATTTTTGGAAAAGGGCAAGGATATTCGTAACCGCATATTCTTATGAGACAGAAGGCGCCTGTCCAAAACCAAGACCGTGGGTCCCACCATCGTACCAAAATCACACAATTTTGGACTCTAACGGCACCCGACTCACTTCAGAAATCGCCGTAACAGCCTGTCAAGTTCTTCCACGTGTCACCATCCGATTGCTGGAACCGCCAACCACCTTGCCACCACAAGAATCTCAGACCGAGCTTTCTGGTAGACGGTGACCACTGACCAATGAGTGGATTAAATTATATTAGCAAAATTACCTTTTTTGTCGTTTACTGTTCCATTATTATTGTTTATTATTAGCTAAGCTATTAAGATTATTATAAGGAAAATATTTAACATTCAATTAACTATTATTGAAAATTTGACAATTCGTTACCTTTCTTTGAAAATTATCTATTTTTACATTTATTTCTTTTAATTGTCAAACATCCATAACTATCGGTATAAGACAAATCCTAATCTGTTAGGATCCAATTATTTTGTTCATTATAAATGATACCTTATCTGTTAGAGTTTATCGTTTAAATATCAAATTGGTCACTATGGTTTAATTTTTAATTTATTTCAAATTTCATAATTGTCTTATTTGTTATAAGTGGCTGTCATATTGTAACAATTTGTTGCATAACTTTGAATTGTATAGTTTGTTGAGATGTATCTGTTAACTGGTTATATATTTTTAGAGCTGAGTAAAAAGTATAAAGAATTAATTTTTTATAATATTAAAAAATAGTTTACGGAAGATTCGTTAGATTAAACTATACAGAACTAAATTAAATTTGAAAACAAAATTAAAAATAGAGCACAATTATCAAATTAAAACTCAAGTAATTAAATTTAATAAATCTCTATTTATTATTTTATATATTTTCTAACAAACAAAGGAAAGCTAGACCTCAAACTACAAAAACAAATTTAGTAACGTTTCCTTATTATTATTAGTGCTCGTGAAACACGCGCGAGTACTTGGAGAACGAATTTCCTACTCTCGGATGCTGACTCAGTAGTCCCAATCTTTTTGTGAGTTCCGGCTTTCGAAATTGCCACCTATTTATGACGTGGATAAAAAATATATTCCAACTACCCAATAATTATCTGCCACGTCTTCATTCAAAATCTTATATTTTATCTTTATAAACTCCGGCTATCCCCACTCTCCCATTTCCCCGCATCTATTTCCCCTCTTCAGATCTGTTTGGCAGCCGAGAAATACCACTCTGTTTTTCCTCTTTCTTTTCCTTCGAGTTTCTTGCTCGAGAAAAATCAAGTGGGTTTTTGTGACTACAAGAAGCAAAAATGGAAGTCCCTGTGCTGAACAGGATTACGGAATTGGGAGCAGATCTGAGCTCGCTCCCGAATGCAAATTTTCTCTCTCGGATTCTCACTTCGTTTTCTCCATCCCAACATTTCTGGAAATGGGGCGCCGTGGTTATTGCTCTGTTGGCCACATTTAGCGGCTTAATCAATCGGGTCAAGATTTTAATCATCGTCATTCGCCGGAGAAGAACTACTCCGATTTACGAACCTCTCTCCCGATCTCTCCACGGCGGAGAGAATGGCGGTTTCGTCTCAGAGAATCTCGGATCTCCGCCGTTTTTCAGCTCGGAATCGGAAGATGAGAACGAGCTGTCGTCGCCGGAAGACGGGTCGGATTTTGGGGTGAAGGGGTCGGGTCGGAGCTCCGATGATTATTCATGTGGGCGGCGTTGTTCTGGTCTCCGACGACGGCACTACGGCGGAGATTCGCTGTCGTGGTCGTGTTTTGGGTCGGAGAGAAGCGTAGTGAGGCAATGGGGTGAGGTTCAATTGAAATGCAAATTTGACGAGTTGAGTGGGAGCGTGATTTCACTGTACGATGAGAATGAAGAGAAGGAAATCTGCTCCATTTTCAGCGGCGGAGCTCCGGTGCGAGCCGCGGCCATGTCGCCGGCGGGAATGGTGGTTTCCGCCGGACAGAGCGTTTTCGGGAACGTATCGGTAAAGCTTTGGGACACGCGTAGCCGGAGCCAGACGCCGATAGTTGCGGCAGAGTGGAATTCGCCAGCGGCAAAGATTGTGGACGTCTATTACGAAGAATCGGAGAAGGTCTATCTTAGAAACGACAGTGATGCCAAATTAACTGTAGCAGATGTTAGAAAAGTCTGTTCAGCGTTAGAAAATTCAAACTTAGGCGGCGTTGACCGCTGGTGGCATGCTAAGGCATAGGCCAAGGCCAAGCCTACTGTACAGTCGCCGGAGTAATTGGTTATCTCGATCGTGTAAAACTCAAATGCGAGTCAGATAAATTTTTCGAATACTACGAGAATATGATGCTCTCAAATTATGATTTTGATTTTATAAATAATTTTTTATTGTTAATAGATTTCACCTTATTTTTACACATGTTTATGCAATTCATGATGAATAGAAAGAGTGTTCATATTTCTTTGGTACTGTAAGTTTTCTCTGCAAGAATAGTGACTTGGTTAGTGGTATGATGGTAGATACTACTTTTTATCTTTTCTGAAAAAATTATAAAAAAATAACTCTTTTACCTATAAAAATTTAATTGGTTTGATGATCCGTCAATATTTTGTACATTTCTTTGACTTTGAGCATTAAAATTTGGGATAGTACTTCCCACCACTAGATAGTATGAATATGCCAGTATTCATACCATCTTATATGATTATCCTATTTT
Organism: Momordica charantia; assembly: GCF_013281855.1. Classification (NCBI taxonomy): domain Eukaryota; kingdom Viridiplantae; phylum Streptophyta; class Magnoliopsida; order Cucurbitales; family Cucurbitaceae; genus Momordica; species Momordica charantia. The sequence continues at coordinate 19,360,973 of NW_028275162.1, read as the reverse complement.
TGATAAATAGGAGGAGGAGAGATGAGAGAATTTTTTGTTTTTAAATGTTATGAAAAATTTAGTGGTTGGTGGAAGAAAATTTTATTTCTTGTTTAGTTGGTAGGGGATATGTTATTCTAAAATTTTGATTTTAGTTTTATTACGATATTAGTTATTTCGTGACATTGGATTGTTGTGGTTGTGAATATAATATTCTTCTTTCCTAACACAATATAATATTCAAGGCAACTATCTATAGTTGAGCTAACTCCGGTGAAGAGCCAAAACTATCACCAAACAATTATGCCCACTGTCTGTCTCATTAAATGGGGGTGTAACTTATCTCTATTCTTAAGCTTGTTTCGATGTACTAGAGTTACGTCTATAATTTTCTTTCTCAAAGTTGAGTAAAAAGTGTGGGAATTCGAATTTCTAATATTTATTATACCTTAATTAGTTGAGATATGTTAGGTGGGTAGAATTGTTACTTTTGTAATTGCTTGCTAAAATGTTTGAAAAATGTTGCTATTTACCAAAGTCACTAAATTAAAATAGCTTGAAACTATCAATCATTTTAAAAAGCGGTCATTTATAAGGGTTAAATTTATCTAACCTATATCCAACATGACCACGTGGAGACAATGTTCTAAAGACATCATGTGCCCATTGTGGGAGCGTTTTAGCTATATGATTATTACTCAAACAAGAAATTTCTTTTTAAGGCATGTCTTTACTCAATTCACATCCGATGTTAAATAATGCACCACTTTATCTTGTATTAATTACAACGACCTTCTCCTACATGGGAAAGATCAACGGACTTAACAAGATTTGTAGATATATGGATTAATTCTCTTATTGTCAATTAATTGATTTTGATATGAAACCTTATAAATATTAAGATGGTATTAGAGTCCAACAAGCTCAAATAGCATCTGGTACAAAAAGCAGATTTGATCAAGATTGATTAACCAAAAGAGCTTGAGGAACCAAATGTCCCATATTGAGAAGATGCTTAAATTATGTAGAATTCAATGAATATGTTTTCAAGAAAAGAAAGTGGCAACGTTGGATCTGATAGGAGGCTTTATGAGGAGGCCCTATGTCATGGTCATGCTCGTTTAGGGTCTGTTGTTCATAGTTTTATGCTCATAAATCTCTCATCCTTTGTTCTTTCAATCTATGTTTTTAATTTTGCATGTTGTTTTTGTCCATTGTACTTTTGGTGACGAGTTGACCTTTCACCCCTATGAATACAAAATCCTATCGGACCAAAAATACCTAAGCTATGACGAGTTTCTTTAAAAGCTTCTTTTTTGTTTTAGATTATGAGTGTGGCAAAGTTAATTGTGGGGGGCGGCAAAAAATTGGTAGAGAGTAGCTAGAGAGCGAGTTTTTGGGCTGTGGAGCATTGTTGGCAACCCATTCTCGGGAGTCTCGTGAGTTTTTCATATTTGTATTCCTAAAATACATATTGCTGTGGTGCTTAAAAGCTAGATGGTTATTGTTGTGGCATTTAGAGATTATAGAATGAACTATTCATTCCACAATGGAATTATTGGACCGACATTGTATTTATATTTAGAATACTAAATAAATTGAGAAAGTAAAATACCTTTGTAGAATCTCTCGACAAGACCTTCTTCCTTGATATGACTCGAACAATGGACCAAAGTTGGTGGTAACTCTTAACCACTATTCAAGATTACATTTATAACCTTGGATTTTCATAAAATTGGATAATATTTGCATATAACAAAATAAAATAAAATAATTATTTTATTCATAAATAATTGAAATTTACAAACTACGAGGCTTTAGGGCATAAATCAAGAGAGTGATTGTAGTGGAACATGTATGTTGCATAAGACTTAATGTAGCCCAAGCTTAAGGTGAACCAATATAACCTCTGGTGTTCGTTTCTATTTACTTGTATTTCCTTTACTGCGCATTAATTAAATTGTGACTTGCTCATAACTGTGGAAGGAGAAAAACCTAGTTAGATCCAGTCGGATAGCTCGTGTTTGAGGATCAAAGGTGTTTTATTATACTGCACTTTTTCCCCAACATCTAGACTACAGAAGATAGTGTTGGACTTTTGTTGTAAACGTGTGAAAAATTGTGGTTAGATAGAATTTGAAGATATTGAAAAGTATTTACGGACTTGATATCTGGAAATTAAATTTGTTACTATTAAAAAATGCAATAGTATTTTAACTATTCATGTTCATTCAATGTGAATGTTTCTTTAAATTTTGTCTTTGAACTGATATATTAGTTACATATAAGACCCAGAAATGGAAATTGACATTTTTTACAATAGTATTTTCGCCAACCAACCAAAGTTGGTCATGATTCAGACCCTGGTTTTTCACACGTAGCAGATATCTGTCACTTACCCCACCCAATTCTTACCAGCAATTGGATTATTGACTCGGGGGCATCTGCTCATATCAGTTTTTTCGAGAAAGTTTTATTTTCTGAAAAGTTGTTTCTGGATTCTCTGTGACATTATCGGTCTAGTCTCATCTTACCATGGAGTCCATCTTGCCATGGAGTTTATTGGGGATATTCAATTAAGTTCCAATTTGGTTATTCATGATGTGTTGGTTATACCCAACTTTTGTTTCAATCTACTGTTCATCGGTTCTCTAACCAAGGAGTCTTTGTTCATGGTTAACTTTGTTGTTGATTCTTGTCTTATTCTGGACAAGTCTGCTTTAAAGACAATTAGCAATGGTGGTCTCTAGCATGGTCGATATGTTCTTGACATTACTTGCTCATCTCCTGCTGCTTTCAATCCTGTATGCAAGTATTTGTATGTCGTCTACTACTAATTAGGATGCTAGACTAGGTCATCCTAGTGAGAAACACTTATCTGCTTTGAAGGCTCCTTTGCCACTTTTTCGTAGAGTTGACGTGGTTAATAATCTTTTGTTTAGTTTGTCCGATAGCTAAACAAAAGAAGTTGTCTTTTGTCTCTCATAGTTCTGTTGCAAGTCATCCCTTTGATCTTGTTCATTGCGATATTTGGGGGCCTTATCAATCTATTATTGTTGGGTGTGTTGCCTAAATTCGTAGTTTGTATTTATGTAAAAACAAATATATATTCAATAAAGTTTTATTCAATCAATTTGTTGTTGAATTCATAGCATTGCATTGTCCAAAATCCAATAAACTAAACATCCAAAGTTATTATCATGTAATCGGGACAGTATATATACTAGGTATATATTTGATATACCCCTGATATACAAGTGGATAATGTCCCGGGAATAACCTAAAAAGTCTATAGTATATGGATAAGGCTGGGTACCTTATCCTGGCAACACTATGGACATGTCGCACTTTGTAAATGTTACAGACTACTCGATCTAGGTCGTTCAAGTGGAGATATGCGAGTGGAGGTATCCTATACAATGAGTTTGTATAAGACCGGACCACGAAATAGTCAATCGATTGCTATTTCTTAGGATGACCAGGTAACTCATTCTCAATCTTGAGTGAGTTATGGACTCCTGCCCGTGAGGATCTCGTCCTTTGATCTGTATGGATGAAAGTGGCTCGAGTCGCCGACTCAATGTTTCTACCATTTTGGGGACGAGACTGAGTGGGGAGCTGGGAACATAACTTCACAAGATGGAATTCACTCCTCCCCGACTTTACGGAGTAGATGAGTGTTCTCTTAAATGTTAACTCCGGGACTTGAACGAGGGGCCTCACCCTCTCACTAGCCCGAGAGAGACTTCTGATTATTGGTCGGACCATAACCGAGTTGTTCATTAGAGGGGCAGTGGTATTTAAGGAGTAAGATGTAACTCAGAGGTAAAATGGTAATTTGACCCAGCTTTAGTTACGAGCACTCGTGAAGGATTGACTTGTCATTAATGATCGTATATCCATAGACACGAAAATATTCTGCAGTGAGAAGAGTGAAACTGCGGGTCTTTAGTGGAGTGACTTGTAGTTAACGAATGTTGATTAACTCGGTCAATGAGTTTGACCGATTAATCTCGTATCATTGGAGCTTCTGATCTGTAGGTTCATTAGGTCCCCTTGCTAACTCACAACGGGTAAAACGAGAATCAAGTTTTTGGAAAAATTTAAAATGTTCAAATTGCTCAAGGGATTATATGTATATTGATACATTATAATATATAGTTAATTCTAAATTAAAACTATATATTATGAGAGATATTATTTGAATGAGATTCAAATAAAATTAATATGAATAAGATTCATATTAAAACTGTAGGTTAAAATAATATTCATAAGATGTACATTACGACTATAGGTTATACGAGATAGAAGTACTATAGATTATGATTGTATTTTTATGAATTATTTATTTGATTTATATATATATACATACATATATTAATTGATTAATAATTAATTAATATGATTAATTAATTAATTAATTATATTATTAATTTTAATCTTAATATTAACACTTCCCTACTTAATTGTAGTGGGGGTGGGGTGGTAGTTATAACGCTTTTGAGTTATGCAGAATAGTTCTGCAAAACAACCCAGATGAATGAGTGCTTTCCCCTACATCAAGCAAAAAAAAAAAAATCTCTCTTAATTCTCCCTTGCGTTCCAACTCGATCGTTCCCACAAGCGTGTTCTCGATACTCAGATGATAGCACGGAAGGTGCATTGGTGGTGTTCGGGAAATCGCTGAAGAACAGTTCTTCCAATGTAAGTTTTCCCCTATATTTTATTTTCGCATATTTGGTTTTGTTTCTCAAAATTGATAAATGATGATTATGGCTTCTGCTGCAGGATTCACATCTCATCAATAGTTTTCATTATTTCCTTATGATCGTGGATGACTTCTCTAGAGATACTTGAGTTTTTTTAATGTGACAAAAGATGCACTGATGTTAGTTCCTCAACTTTTGCTCCCGTTAAAACTCAGTTTGAAAAAACCATTTAGTAGTTTCGCTCCGACAATGCCCCTGAATTGGCTTTCACCGGTTTCTTTCACACTAAAGGAGTTGTTAATCAATATTATTTTGTTGTTCGTCTTTAACAGAATTTTGTTGTTCAGAGAAAAAATCAACACACTTGTTAAGCATTTCTCGGTCATTATTCTTCCAGTCTCGAGTACCAATTTAAGTTTTTGGGAGAATGTGTTTTTACTGACTGTTTTCTAATTAATAGTATTCTATCTCCTTTGTTGAATTGAAAGACTCCTTTTCTGTGTTTACATGGTCATATTGTTGATTATTCTTTTTTTGCGGGTTTTAGACTGCCTCGTTTTGCTTCCACCTTTATCTGCTCTACGTTCTAAATTTCATCCCCATTCTATTGCCTATTGCCTCTATATTTCTGGGTGATCCTCAAGGCATGAAAGGGTATTGTTTGTATGACATTGATCGGGTCGGATTTTTGTTTCTCAAGATGGCGTATTTCATGACAATATTTTTCCATTTCATAATATTTCTCATCATAATGTTCACGTTGATTCGTTTCCTTCTATTATGCTTCCCAAGCCATATGATTCTTTTGCTAAGCACGTGGTTAGTGACGTTTGTTCGGGTATAGAACCATTAGTTGATACTCATGATATTTTGTCTGAATAACCTTTGGCAGGACCTGCTCCCAATGTAGTTGCTGATCCTCCAGTGCATTTTTCAGCTCCTGCTACTGATGTGCGTTTATCTATTAATGATGCTTTGGCTAATACACTTATTGATGTGCATTTATCTACTATTGCTACTGATGCATCTGCTGATCCATCTTATAATGTGCTTGTTCCAGCTTCTACTGGACATACTAGGGCCTTCTTCAGCCTCTACAACAGCTGGTCTTTTAGAATCTTCAAGGGCTATCCGTCAGCCATCATATCTATAGGACTATAATTGCAGTCTTGTTCATGAGCAAGACTAGTTCGACTGAATGAGCTTGATGAACGGATAAGAGAGTCTATGTCTAGGTTCTTATTTTAGTTCTTATTTCTAAGTAACTTCCCGTTTTATCTTAATGAACTTCGTTTGACTCTAACCTTTTCAAAATTAAATTCAAACTAATGTGATTTAAACGAGTGCCAACAAGCATATCAACTGGTGAATTATATCAATCAAGATAAGCAAGAGAAGCGAAATCGTCGTGTTCATTGTAGATGTAATTTGAAAATGTAGGAAACCAAGATATTCGTAAGAGGGTTAGAAAGGTAATTTAGGAAATAAAGAAAACGAAATCACAAGAGAAAAATAATAAAAGAATTTATTCTCATTAAACTTGGAAAAGGAGTAGAAATCGACAAATCAATTTGCATTAAAGGAAACAATGAAGAATTACAAAAACAACTAAGTAACTAAACAAAACTTCAATGCTAGAAAAGAAAACTAGAGCTGATAATGACTTGGGAAGAAAGCTCATAAGCTGGAAGTGTGTTATGATCTGTCTTGGAAGCTTGTACTTATAAGCTTGGAGGTTACAACTTGATGGAATAACTTTGGAAGGTTAGACAATATCTTGGACCAACCAAATTGACTTCCTCTTGCGTAATCTTAGGGAGAATGAAGTGGGTATTTGATTTTCATGGAATGCTCTGTCAAAATAAGTTAAAATGCACCTTTTGTCCATCCGGACCAGAGATGCGTTTGATGCATTTTGGGTGCAGCAAGGTATCTCAATAAAATGTGGCTGGCGCATTTGGTCAATAAGTTGGGACTTTGGGAGTGTTATGCGTCTGGTTCATTTTGATCAATAATCCTTGATTTTTCCTAAAAAAAAACATATTTGCATTATTTTATCTACATTTACCTAAGCCTAATTGCACGAGTCTTTAAACTTAAAATATGCGCATTTTCACTAATTTATATGCATGATCGTATGTTTTCAACCTCAATAGAGCTCAAATAAACATCACAACCTACACTTTTTCTAGACTTTAATTCAAGGCTTATCAATATATTTGCATTGGTTGAAATTAAATGGGCATAAATCTCGATTTGAATTCATGCAATCTTAAGCCAAAATTTAACAGGCATATATATATATTACAAACAAGTTCCTTGATGAAAACATGGACAAATTTTAGTCGAAAAATAAAGTAGTGGACAAAAATAGAGGCCAAAACTCGTGAATTTCACTCTGAGTTTTAGCCGCTGCCTTATTTCTCGGGCATGAATTCGCTCTAAAATAAAGTAGATGCCAAAATGAGATGCTGAAACTAGAGCAAGGTACCTCTGCCTTATTTCCCAAGCACGATCTCATACGGGAATGTCCCCAAGAAATTATGTGTCCGCGAGAAATTATGCAGTGGCATGATGCCATTGGTTCCAAAGCGAGTTTTCATAATTTGGTGTGTATTTCGGGCGAGGTTTAATTTTGTAATATATATATTTCGTGTTGTAGTTTTACATAAAATTTTCTTAGGCGGGTTGGTCTTGACCTTGTTCAACAAACCTTACAAAGAGTATTTGAGAACTCAATAGATCTTGTTTTCAAGTTAAATTTTAAAAAATGAAAGAAAAAATCCTAGACATCATCCACCAAAAATTAAGGACGTGTTTGGTAGGGAACTCGGATATTGTTTCTTTTTTTTTAATTCATAATCTGTTTGGTAGGATTGTTTTCCAAAACTATTTTCCGATTCTATAATCCAAATAGTGGAAATTCTGAAAACGACTTTTTTGTTTTTAATATTTTTAGATTTCGAATCTAAAATTTTAAAATGCAGAATTATATTTAAAACAATAAAAATTTTGATAAATACACTATTTCATGTTATAAAATTATTTCATTTTTCTTAAAATTAAAACATGTGAAATATTATATATTGTAAAATCTATAATATTATAAAATACTAATTTTAAAAAAATTTATAACATTTTTTTGTCCAAAAAACAAAATTTATTACATTTATGTTAATAAATTAATTAATAATATTTTAGATTAAACTAAATATTTAGTTGGTAACTTACGGAACATATCAAATAGATCACTAACCAAACCATTTTCCAAACAAGTGTTCAGGTTCGATTTTAAAGAAAGGAAAGAGAAAATTCTAAACATCATCCACTAGAAATCGAACCTAAACCTAGGCGCATGATAGGTTTATATTTGACCCACCAAGCCAACGAATGGTTCCGACAAATTTCATAAAACTTAGGCGACTTTACTATGAACTCGTCGAGTTTTAGTTTGGTTTTTGTGTTTCAAACTTTTTCATCAAATTAAGGATAATTTTGCACTTTCCCCATCGCTGATATGTTTTTTGGATCAGAAAAATATGTTTTCAAATGTTAGATCAATCGAGTAAGCCTAAAAACTCTTATTTGTAAATTTTCCCCTAATTTTTCTCTCACTCATTTGCAAAAAGATTTTGGGAAATCCTTAGAAATAACTATGTACATGTTTTAACTACCAAAGTTTTCCTAAATTGCATATCATGGCCAAATTTGATTTACTGAAATTTAGGGGAGAGGTAGAAACACAATGGATTTTGTTGTTCTTACGACGGTTGTCAAAGACCGGATCTTTACACTTCGCGACCCTCTCGGGAAACGGGGGTCCAATAAGCACTTGCTGTAGAAGGGGCCCACAAGCACCCGGCCCGCTCCTTCCTTCTTCTTCAGTAAAGCCGACTTCTGACAGCTTGATTTTGAAAGTTGCCAAATGTCGCATTCCAGGCCAGGTAGGCTCCCACGTCACCCCCTGATGAAGGATGGAACAGGAAAATTTGGTCACGTAGATCCTCGATTTTGCATATTTACCCCTCCACACATTTCATGTTCATATTACCTTGCATCTTTTCTCTATTTTACCCATCCATGTTTTCAGCCACCCACATTTTCAAACCGTGAAATCCCCAAAATCAATCTACCTATATCGTTCAAACTATTTTAAAATATTATTAAAAACCTAACTAATTGGTTAGTAAATTCAACTAAAATTAGTAAGTTACCACTGAATCAGGCTTTGACGGTGTAAAAACGCATCGTGACATTGATTTATTTATTTTTTATTTGTACGCTTTATTGTCTTTTTGATAATAAACAGTGAGAGTTATTTTATTATTTATTTTCCAGTCAACGATTATACCATCACCAATGATTACCTTATATAAGTTTCATTTTGATAACGTAGTATTATACAGTCCATACATAGTGCAAATGCAACCAGATATAGGATTAAACTGTTGATACATTCCCAACCAGAAAGCAAATTTCCCACTAATGGTATACTTAGTGTAAGCGAGCTCTAAGATCACATCTTGAGAATAAAATCTAGTTAGAAAAAGAAATCCAATTAGAGATAAGCTGCCTCTGAGCATCATGGCATGGGTAAAAGGGAACGAGGAGGCAAGCCCCCAATCTTCCACATATCTTGCTTATCCGACATGGCATGGACACCGAACCTGCACTCAGGAATAATAATGCTTGAAAAACGCGTGATTCATTAAGTGAAAGACGCTAACCGAATAGTTAGAGATGCCGCAAGCAAAGACCATATAGCCTAATTGACTGCAAGTTGAATAAGTACGTAGTTACCCCATTTCCAAAAGAAAGTTACAACAAGTGGTAACTTTCTGATCCTGCATAAGCATTTACTCATCAAAAAGCTTTTTAACACCAACTTTTGAAAGTAGATATAGCATGGATGGATGGATGGCAAAAACATAAATAGTATAAATATAATGGATGGAAGCATAAACAAACATAACAAATATACCATTATATTTCGAAATAGAATTAAAGAGTTCATACATAGTATAATTATGTAGCTACTACATTGTCAAAAGGGAACATAGAAAATTATCGTAAGAGAATCCTGTCTCTGTTTATCAAATGTAACCAGATATAGGATGAATCTGTTCATACACAGTATAACTACATAGTTACCCCATTTTCAGAAGAAAACATAAAGAAAAAGTTACAACAATCTATCCAACGAGATTGTGCACAGTTTATCCGACCTTGGTCTCGAAGGAGTAATTCTAGTAGCTAGCAATCGTTGGCTTGAACGTCTACCTCCTATTGTCTTACCTTTAACCCTATCTACAGGGGGAAGAAGACGAGTTTCAACATATTATAAGACAAAGACGGGTTTCAATATATTATAAGACGCTAAAGAATTACCCAAAATAAAGAAGATATAGAATTATTAAACTACGACTTTTGAAATGAATACATGTGGATTTCCAAAGAATGTTTATTGAGAAAGGGAAGTGAGGAGGTTTCTATCTTATCTCACAAAATAAGTAACAGATGTCAATACAATCGGGTAGAAATATGATTCTACAGAGTAGATGACCATTTTGATTAGCTTCCCAACGTAGAAAACACAAATAAACTTCAAAAGAATAGACTTCAAAAGAATATCCATTTATCTCAAAAAAAAAAATGAAAAAGAATATTCATTAGAAAATTACTAGAATCATCAAAACCTAATCTCCTTCTTCCTCAAAATCAGAATCCATTAGTTCATTTAAAATCTAACGTTTTTAATCCGCTAAAAACAAACTTCTTTACACAGTCCTCACCATTTTATAATTGTCAATCCTCTGTACTTTCTCTTATTCCTTGTAACCATGGAAACCAATGTTGAACATATTCTGAAACTCCAAAGTGTTTCTCAGTCTAATCTCTTAAAGTGTCAAAGTTTTCGATCTTGTTGCCCAAACTACACTGTTTTTGAAGAAAATTTAATTCCCTCACCTATAGATGGTATTTGCAATCTAAACTATACTGTTTTCAGCAATCTAATCTTAACAATAATTTATTATTTATTATTGCAATCTAAACTATATTTTGCTATCTAATCTCCCCCAAGTGACCATATTACACGGTGTCCTACAAAATCAGTTGTGTCCAACAAAATCCCTTGAAGATAGGAGGTTGGTAAACTTAAACGGTCTATTATTTAAACTTCGTTTATTTAAAGAACATTTAGTACAGAGCCGTTCGAATAAAATCGCAAATCTATTATCGAAGAAAATTTTAGGGAAGAAAATAGGAACTCTCCAATTAGACGATAAAGTGGAGTACATATCAAATGCAGCTTGAGGTCTGGGTTCAACACCCTGGAACTTGAAAGCAATCGAATCAGGCGATAAAGAAAGCAACCAAATGGAGCTTTAAGCTTGCGGCATTTAGGTTCTGGAGTAAGGGCAAAAGTGGGAAGAAGGAGTTAGGGCAAAAGCTTAGATAAAATTGTGTATCAATCTCGAAGGTGGAGGCGTGCGGCGTTTGGTTTTCGTAAGTAGTGTTTTTTGTAAATTGCATATCAATTTAGAAGTGTTGTAAAAACGCACTCGGGCAAAAGTGGGAAGAAGGAGTCATTTCGGTTGCTTTCCCCTCCATAATAGATCATAATATGGTATTAATTTTCATTTTCCAACTATCTCATCCATATTTTTAAAAACATTACTTTCGAATTTCAATCTTAGTTTTTATTCATTTTCCACTTTTCTAAATTGATTTTATGTTTTTTTATTCCATTTTACATTTTGATTCAATCTTAATACTTTTTATTTTCGAAGTATGAATTTAACAGGTTTTATCTTACAAATTTCGAAATTTCTAAATCTAGATGTTATTTAAAATTTTTTAACTTTATAATTTTGATTCACTATCTTGTTTTCCTAAAATTTAGGTGTACTAATTGTTTGAATGTATTTTCGCCACAAATTTATAGGGGTAATGATAGGATAAATTTACCAATTTTGATGGGAGAGTAAATTTGTCCACATAAAATTCACTAGTTCAACTCTAACCGCATTTTAACCATTTTCATGATATTCAATTCTTTTGACCATTTTTCAAATCAAACTATTTAATATAGCTACTCCTCTAGTTGTCCCAAAAATTTTGTGTCTCAACCATTTTTATCCATAAAATGTATTGACATTTTCAATAATTTGATATTTTAAAATCACACTTAAAAATAAACTTCATTCCATGACACTTTTAATTATATCAAAATCATTTTTAAAAGATGAAATCAAACATTAAAATAATTCATTATTACAAACTTTCTTACAAAATAATTATAAAGTTTAAACACTATTTAGGCTCCTATACTTTCTGCTTTGATTCAGTTTACTCTCTTTACTTTAAATATCTCTATTTTAATTCCTATACTTTCAACTTTGATCTTATTTTAGTGGTTGAACTTTGAAAAATATTGCGACCAAAATAGACATTTTTTTTAAAGTACAATAATTAGAATAAACAAAAGTAAAAAGTATAGGGATCATAATGAAGGTTTTGAAAGTATAAGAAAACTAAAATGAACAAAAGTAAAAAAATACGGGACTAAAATAGTATTTAAACCTAATTATAATTAAATCCCTTTTAACTTTTAAGTTAAAAATACTCATCCTAAAACTAAACATATCTTAAAAATAAAATATTTGAAAGTTTGGAATTAAAATAATATGTTTGTACACCAAAAATTGAATAAATATGGAAATTTATGAATTAAAATAAAATCAAATAACTTTTTTTTTTTTTTTTTTTTGCGACACGGACGAAATTTTGAAGGGTAGACCGGAGACGTGTGATTTATGGAGAGGTTTTTAGACGAAGGCGGCCAGCAATGGGCTGGGCTATGTTACAATGTCGGACCAGATGTGATGGGCTCAAATTTAGTGAGTTTTCTCTCTTTTCAAATTAGGAAGCCCATTAGTGAATTCAGATGAGAATCCATTTGGCATAAATGTGAGTTCGTAGCTTGACTAGGTTGGTTGCAGCCTGAGTAAGACTAGAAGCTTCAAGGTGGGTCTTAATCCAATCAACTGAGACTAGTGGTTACCAAATGAGTCCCGAGTATATGTAAAACAAAACTTCATGTGGCGAATTATATGTTGCGGCTAACGACACGAACGACAAGCAAGAAATAGCGTGTTCCTTAGCCAAAAAAAAAAAATTGCGTATTTTGAAAGGTATCAAAAAAAATATTAGGTATCGTAAATGTTAAGAAAATAATATGGAGCCAAAATAAAAGGGAGAGAGCAGCAACAACTTTGGGCCAAGAAAACAAAAGAAGGCCAAACTTATTAGTTCTTGAGATAACAACAGATATAGTCATTTAAAATAAGTCATTTTTAAAAATGCTCAAGGTAAAAATAGCAAAATTCCTACTAATTTTTTAGGTACGAAATTATCGATTTTTAAATGAATATATTATTTATCCTTTTTTTATAGGAGAATCATACCTATATTTTTTTCTAATGGATTGTTCACATATTTTGAGAATCTTACCGGTATTTTTTAATTCAAATATTTTTCCAAGAGAATTTTACTAACAAACCTAAAAGAAAAAAATATTAATTAAATTAAAATATAAAATAAAATTTAAACAAAAAAAAAATCATTTTAGAAATAGAAATACCAAAATTTAAACAAAAAAATCATTTTAGAAATGAAAAATATACCAATACCGAAGATGGAAACAAATACAGTAACAAACATGATGAATAACAAACATGAAGAACAAATACAATAATAAAATTAACAAATATGGTGAACAAATGAACAAATACAGTGAACAAATGAACAAATACGATAAATTGATTAACAAATATAGATAAACAAATACCTAAACAATACTATAAAAATAACGTGAACACATAATGTTTATTTTTGTGACACAATTAATACAAAAATATAAAAATAAAAAATAAAAAATTCTACTTCAGTTGAGTTCTCTCTTTTTTACCTGCGCCACTCCCCACCCCACTTACAGATTTGTCAATCGCCTTGTTGTTCCACCGTTGTATCTCTTAGTTGCTCCACAGTTGTCTCACTTACTTAATACCGTCCATTTCCCACTCAATTCCCGTCCATTTCCGTTGTCTCCCTCGCGATATCGTTTGATGGTGTCTCACTTTGTGTGCTGTCCTCTTTGAGTTATGGTATGTTATGTTCAAACATATATTTAAAAAGTGAGATATATGGTTTTTAAAATCTAGAAGAGAAAATATAGGAAAGAGAGATAATATAATAAGAAACAAATTTGGAATAGAAAGGATAAGATGTTCAAAATCAAATCTGTAAAACGGTTGGAAAAATTAGAATGGACATTTTTTATTAACAAAAACCATCTGACAAGATCCAACACTTGTGAGCTTGGAAAAAATGATAATAGTTTGAACACAGCACCTCCTACTCTTATACCATGTTAAATCACCAATGAACCCACAAGTTTTAGTGGATGGGTAACAATATATAGGATATATAACTAGAAATATAAGTAGAAGAAACTTCTTTCTCTTTTGAAATTTATGGAAAATTTATGTCATCTATATGACCCACCTTGAGAGGAGAAGCCACTCACAACTTAAGTAGTTTGTAGTCTAAACACTTGAAGTAGGTATGAGGCTCAATGAATCACGTTAATTAGAAATCTATCATTGTATTAGATGTGACTATAATATGTCGCACCGCACCCTATGTTTATAGCGTTGGCTTATCCTACATGGTAGCAATGTCGCTATATTCACTCATGGTGTACGCACCAACTTAAGGCATCTCAGCAACTCACAACCAATATTAACTTATAAATAAAGACACTTGCCACTTATTAAATGTACGTGAGAATGTAGAGAAGTGAAGATTTGCTGGGAAAAACTTTGTCAAACTCGAGACTGACTCAATGTCTAGCACCTCTTTATTTTTGTAGGTGACCTCTGATCATGATCAGACGACTCTCCATTGTAGGTGACATTATCTTATCATGTAAACTAACAAAAAGACAATGTCATATGCCGAGTTGGATAAGAATGGAGAGATAGTCAAAGTTGTTTAGTGTACTTTCTGATCGGCCTCCAGTACTCGTAAGGATCGATAGGTCGAGCTATCAGAGCAAGCTTATTAAGGAAAGGTCTACACAAATGAAGAAGACATCATGACGCTCAAGTCAGTAAGAGGTCGATCTTAAGTCTCAAGTTGAAGAATCATATTGGGTACCTCAAGTTAGAGTGATATTTCTATTTATAGGGTGTCAAGCGGTGGAGTCTGTGTAATCGTTTTGTTAGGTCATTGGCAAATTAGTTCCTCTAATCAACGAAGATCAAACATAGCTATCAAGTCATAGTTAGTTATATTTTCGAGATCATAGAGAAAGATTCAACGATTCGGTCTTTATTTTACTATCAACAAATTTGTGTCTCTTTGAAAATCAAATCCTTCATTCCCAGGAGAGAGAGACAAATAATAATGTGGGCAAATTAGAGTGAGAAAGAATAGGGGCAGCAGAGTGAGACAGAGGGAGGGCAGGTTAAGAGTGGAGAAAAAGAGTAAGTAAATAAGAAAGGGGAAAACCAAGGCAAGGGAATGCCAAAAAAGGCCCAAACAAACTGGCTTTCAATAACAGCTCTCTCTCTCTCTCCTCCTAACTTTTGTCTTTAATGTTCTAAAACTTTCAATTTAATCTTTGATGTAATCATATAATTTTGTTATAGAATGTATTACAACCTGTTAGTGGAAGTATGTTTAGGGTTTCACAACTAATAATGAATTTTACCTTCAATTTGGATAAGTTTTTGTAATCTATACCTTATAATTAGGTTTTTTTACTTTTTTGAAGAATCGTTTGAAAAAAGTGCTCCTATGTTTGTTCAATGAATTCTATATAATATACTTTGGCATGAAATCGATAGGATTCAAGAAGAACAATATTAGAGCGGGGTGTTTGTTCAAATTTGTAAATTTTGGTGAAGTTATTACATAATCAAATTTAATTTTCTGCCAAGCTTAATTTTGGTTATAATAGTAAGTTTGTATTTTTATTTCTTTTTATTAAAACTAGCGTGAATTAGCATAGATATTTGAACAAAGAGTAAAAATTGTAACATTTATCTTAGTCTAGAGTTCAATCGGATGAAATTAAAAGTTACGATGAAAATTAATACAATTTATTATCCATTTTTTCCTTCATTAAATTTCTTTTGTACGTCATCCATCAATAAGTATTTTTGTTCCATCCTTTAATAAGATATCAAAGTAAATGTTATATGCTTCCAAACCCCTACAACATTCATCAAAATAAGAAAATACAATTTTCTCCTATAAATATTATTAGGCCTGGTGCTATTTTACAAGCCCACAAAAGTAGTGTTAAACATATGAATTTCTCTAAAAAAAAAAATGTTAAACATATGAATTAATAATCATTTAATGGTAATTTTAAAAAGTATGATATGATATACATATTAAATGCAAGTTTATTATTTAGAACGACATGTTCATCTGACTTGAACATTTACTCATGTTTTTTTTAGTATAATAATATGTGGGAGTGAGAATTCGAACTCACGACCATTTGTTGAGGTTGATATATTTCATTAATCCACTCGTGGTGGCATAATAATTTTTTTTTTATTTTTGATAAAAAATAGGGATAGGAATTGAAAGTTTTAAAAGAATATACCAAAAAATAGAAAAGTATCATAAACATTGAGACCAATGCTATACATTTAACATACATTTTTTATGTATTTTCTCTTACTAATATTTTCTATACAATATAATTTCTCTCACTTAATTATATCCTTTTATATACATCATCTCACAATTATTTATTTACAAATTATTTATAATATATATATTATATCTTATCTTATCTTATTCTTAATGCATTAACTCTCTCGCTCTTGCACATTTTAGCTTATGCATGTATTTTGTCTTTACGTTTTTCTATAATATATACTTTTTCGAAAGTAAAAACTCTCTTTATACTCTCGATCGTTACTTTCTTCAAATAAATTTTATTCTAAGGTAAAACATAAATGATCCTACCGTGTGTATTTTTATACTTTTTAATTTGAGAAAATGAATAAGATTTTCAAACAAGTATTTATTTTTAATTTAAAAAAACAGAAAACAAAAAGTCCAAAATTTTTGTCAAAAGCTACTTTTATTAATTGGTCCAAATGAACTAAGGTAACTAAAAAATAAAGAAGTTCAAAGTCATGATGAATCAAGTGGTTGTCCCGTAAAATTTATAGAGCGGCACACAAGCTAGTTTTAAACATTTACGTATCTTTAGAAAAATCAAAAATCAAAATCCGCTTTCACATAACTATTTTGTATTTATTTTTTCCCTGAGATATCATAAAATCTCAAATTTAATACTCTGTTATTAGCCTCTAAAAGGCTGACGTCCTTTCTCATGCAATTTTAACTTTTTCACCCACATCACTCTCAACATTTATTTTCAAGGTTAAATGACATTATTAGATTCTACCCTTTTAACCTTGCTTTCGTTTAATATTTTCTCTCTTTTAAAACTTTACAATAGATTATTAAAGCTTATTGGACCATTTGCCTTTAGTGCAGAGTAGGTAATATTTTGACGTGGGAATTTATTTATGGTTATATTGAGGTATTCAATTTTTTAGACCGGTTGACATGTCCATCTAGATTCATGATTTTAATGTCGACATGAGAAATGATAGTACAAAAAAATCGATAAAATGTTAAAAAAATATATATCAACAAATATCACTCCTCACATCTTCAATATTTTAAACATTAGTTATACTTACGAGAAGGGAAATACTTTTTTTATACGCCCGAATTGAATTTATATATTTTTTTTTTAGTACAACATCTGGGGTGAGAAATCGAACTCACACCCTCTTGATTGGAGATATATCTCAATTACTATTTTGTCAAATTATATATATATATATATATATTTTACTTTCCAAAAATTTAATAGCTGAAAATCCTGTTCTAAATTTTCCTTTTTTGAACAAATGATATATATCTCATCGTGAAACTTATTACATTAGAAAATTTTGTCACCCATCCAAAAATATTTGGTCAACTTCGTTTTAAAAAATAAATCATCATAAGGAGTAAAATTGGCATAATAACAGTAAAAGTGGAGGACTAATAATATAATTTAACCATTAATACATTCTCTGGTTCTGTTATATATACACACGATATTCTTTTTAATTAATATATGTAAATGGATGAGCATTTTATATATCTTTTTGTTGGGTGGGATATAGCAAGAGAAGAGAGATCGTTTAAGATGTGAGGAATAACACCTCATAGCTTAAGTCCGATGAATATTCTACTTTGAAACCTCACCTGATCCAGACTTCGACATTAACCAAAATTGAGATGAGGTATCAATAAATAAAATGGTTCTTGACCACTTGCCCACTATTGTAAAATCGTGTCTAGATTCTCGTGGTACTTAGTGACCCTTAAGTTTTATAAATATGTGAACAGACTCCATACACATACATGTGAATTTGATTATTTATCTTGAGAATTTACCTCAGATTTCATGACTGGATTGTAAGAGCTCCCCTTTCCTTTTCTTTTTTTCATCTCTTTAATTTTTTCACTTTTCAAATCCAAATTCACCTCATTCTCTATAGAGTTAAAACTGCAAAACATCTTTTCTACCTGCTATGTTGTCTCTTAACATGCATTATTCATCAAAATAATAATAAATTGAAATAGATGAATTTTATATTAGTGTGACTTACATTCACCACACCACACTGATGAGAAAAAAGTAGTTATCGATCATTTTTATCCAATTTGTCTCTAATATTTTAAAAATCTTTCTGGAATTATCTTCAATTAAATGCTGGTGGTCACAAAACATTAAAAAAATAACTGATATGTGTAAATCTAAAAATGATGTCTTTTATGGAGCTATCAATGGTTGATATAATAGCAACTTTTATAGATGTGTAAACAAGATAAATGCAATAGAATGTCTCATACTACCAATAGAGTAGATACCACTTTTATTCAAAAGGATGGAAATATCAAGCTTTTTAACTTTATAAAAATGTCAATTGATAATTTTAGAAAATTTATAAAATAAAAAAAATTATAGCATTTCATTTTTTAAAATAAATTAAAAATAATGAATATTAATATTATGTCTCTATTAATATTGTTGATGCGTGGATTTCGACCTTCCGATTTTACTCTTCGCACACACCTAACTCAATGATACAGGAACTGATACCTGCAAAACCAAACCGATCTAAATTGGTGTGACCTTAGTCACACGGGCTCCGATGCTTAAGTTAGCAAAAGGGAGTTGGGAAATAGTAGGTTTCAAGCCTGTTACTTGCCTCTACAGGGTTAGCCTGCACTACTATTTATAGCTGTGAGGATGGTTACAGTACCTTCTGTAGTCGACCCCTAATTTGGAGTTGCAAGGCCCAAGATCGTTAATCAGCGGAAGAGGGTGGATCCTGGGCTCGGCCCCAGACAGGTGTGTTGAATCTCTTGATGTAAGTCCGAGCCGAGGAAGCCCAAATGGTACCTTGGCCCAAAGGTCAAGGTGAGAAGCCGACGCCTCGGCGTCGAGGCGCCGTGATGGCCTCGGTGCTAGGTGGTCTTTTGGCATGGGGCGGCTCGTTACGTCGCGGGTCGGTCTCCCCCAGTCGATGATCTCAGGTCTCATTTTAGGTTGTTTTTGTTCTATATAATCAATTTTTTTTTATCAAATCTTATGAAAATGTCAACTCACGAGTATTAATGAGGGAATTTAATACATATCCATTATTCCCTCTCAACAGGAAAAAAATACATATCTATATCTATTAATCTATTGATAGTAGTGAAAATTTGTGGGGGGACATGATGATGATGTGTGTTTTGTCAGTATTGAAAAAATTATGAAATTGGGAATTTAAAAAGTTATTGTTTTTCTTTTTTTTTTTAATGGAGTTTCTGAATTTCAATTATAGAAACTTCTTCATTGTCGTAAAAAGTGGCTTCGCAGATTGCTCCCCACGCCACTTTTTTTAATTCCTTTTTTTCAATTATTTTATTTCATCTCGAAAAGTTAAAAGAAAAAAAAAACCTTTTTTTTTAATTCTTTTTTCTCTCTCTAGACCTTCTGGGGAATGTGTGATGTCAAATATTGCTGGAACTGAAATCAGACGGCAGAGGGAGTGGGCATGATTGATTTAGTGGGCCCCACGTTATGTGGGTCCCACTTCTGAAGAATTCTTCCGGCCTTCACACCTCAAAATATTAAGAGGCCTTTGAAAAATAATAGAAATTTGTAAATAAAGAAATCAGTAAAAAAATAGAGTTATTTTTTTTAGAACTATATTTATAGTATTTGAAAATTAAATCTCCCAGTTCAAAAAATTTTGAATGTCCAGTAATAATAATATTAATTAATTTTTTAATATTTTGGTTAAATTTTGTATATTTATTATTTAAAAATATTATAATTTATAATTTATTATATTTTACCTGTTTTAATTTTAGTTTCAGTTTATTTTGTTAATTTGAACGTTTTCTTCTATTAATGTGATATTATATTTCTGTTTCTCTGTAATTGCAATTTTCTGGTTCTTCTTTAGTTTCCATTGAATTACAAAATATGTATATATATTTTGTTAGAAGAGAGGGAATTTAGATTGAAAATTTGTTGCTGTGTTGTAGAAGAACCCCCTTAAAAATAATTTCAGACATGACCACAGTGCTAAATCATTTGTTTCGGTTGCTTATCAAAGTGAATGCAACTTCCAACTCTGGCATGTACTCATCGGAGCAAAATAGAATCAAAGAACATGCTCAAAATTTCTTATTGAGAATAGTGGAAAACCAATAAGAAAATAATTTCTATATCAATATTTTAGAAATAACCTACAATATATAATAGACAAAAAAAGAAAACGTTTTAAGAAATTAATTTATGAAATTAATGTATAACAGTTAAAATTAATCAAAATGTTATCAATAATAAAACGTAAGTAATTTCATAAATGAATTTAAAAAATATAATTAATAATTTAATGGTCGTAAACGTCATTTTTCTTTTGCCATTCCTATGTGTGTATATATTACACAAAATGACAAATAATTGGATTTTTTTTTCCTTAACCAAGCTAAATTGAATACTTATAGAAATTAGCTAGGAGCTAATTTTGATCTTGCTATTATATTATAATGTCTACCTTATCATACCAAGGATCTTGTTCACATTAGGTTTTCGAAGAAATTTGATTCGTGGAGTTGAATTTGATTTTGTATATTTTGTGTAGTAGGATACAATCTTCATGTATGTTGTTCATTGAATCTTCTTTAAACTTGAATCAAAGTCTTGGACATTTCGAAAGTCTTTTAAAGATCTTCCGAAGTCTTTTAAGTTTGTGGCATTAAGAGAGTTTATGGTGTTCAGGGGGTTTTCTATTTGTTCGGAGTATTTTTTTAATTTTTTTTACTTCTGAACCTACGATGACTTCTCTATTTAAAGAGCTTTAATAATTTAGGTTAGCATGATTTTGGATCCAACTCTCGAACTTGAACTTTCTATTTGGGTTATAAACCCAATTGTCTTCTATGAGTTTTAGTGGGTTTAGATTTAAATGACTTTACTCAACCATTCAACTTTGACTCCATCTTAGTCATAGGCACAATTTTCTTCCCCATATATAGATTTTATTCAAATTTGATTGTAGAGAATTCATAGTCGGTGTATCTTCAGTATCGAAAAATGACCGAATCACCTTTGGTAACGAAAAATGTCCATCTGTACATAACTTTTATTATCTCTCCTAGATTTTATCTCTGCTTGATCCTAGTTCTTTTTTTTGCGTTGGGTGATGCGGCCACAAGTGATAGAGTTGGTTGTAAGTGAGGCGACAAGTGGTGGAGGGTAAAGGAGGTAGAAACCTATATGTTTTGTTTCTACCATTATTAACCTTTTGGTATACTTTATATTTTTGTATTAATTGTTCACAAAAATATACTTTATTTATTCACACTATTTATATTTTGATTTTGTTCACCATATTTGTTCTTCTCTCCTTATTTTTATATTTTTTATTAATTATTCACAAAAATACACCTCTCTTCACCGTATTTGTTGTACTTTTGTTTATCTGTTCGTCGTATTTGTTGTATTTGTTCATCCATTTGTTGTATTTCTATTTATAATTAACTTTTGTTTATTAATGTTTATTATATATTCTTTTTCTCCTTAGATTTGTTAGTATAATTCTCTTTAAAACTGGTTGGAAAAATATTTGAATTAAAAATATAGGTAAGATTCTAAAAATATTTGAATTATCCTATAAAATGTTTAAGTAGGATTCTCCTATAAAAACGAAAAAATAACAAGTTCATTTTAAAATTATTTTAGAAGAGGCTAATTTCGTACCTAAAATATTAGTATAGATCTTCATTTTGGCCATTATTTAAAAGCGAGAGTTGTTTAACAATCTTTTGAAACTGCACCTGCTATAAATTCTCTTATTTAATCCATTTTAAATTGAGTGTTGGTCAAATTATTTTGGACTTAGGAAAACAACAGATATAGTCATTTACCAAACAACTTTTATTTTTTAAAAATGGCTAAATCTCTGCTAATTTTTTAGGTACGAAATTGCCCTTCCATATGAATATATTATTTATCCGTTTTTTATAAGAGAATCATACTTATATTTTTTTCTAATGAATGACTCAAATATATTTTAGAATTTTACCTGTATTTTTAATTCAAATATTTTTCCAAGATAATCTTACTAACAAACCTAAAAAGAAAAAATATTAATTAAATTTAAAATCTAAAACAAAATTTAAACAAAAAAATCATTTTAGAAATAGAAATACAAAAATTTAAACAAGAAAAACATTTTAAAAATGGAAATACCAATACCGAAAATGGAAACAGTAACAAAATGAACAAATACGAACAAATAAAGTAACAAGCATAATGAACAAATACGGTGAACAAATACGATGAATAGATGAACAAATACATGAATATTAAAATGAACATATCCTGTGAAAAATAAAGTGTATTTTTGTGATACAATTAATACAAAAAAAAAAAAAAAATATCTACCTCAACGAACTGTTGACCTCCCTCTTTTTTACCTTCCCTACCCTACTTACAACTTTGTCACCCACCTCCATTCCGTCTATTACCCCCGCCTTGTTGTTACCTTTCTCAATTCTTGTTCATTTCCGTTGTCTCCTCGCGATATCCCTTGATCGTGTCTTATTAAAAAGTGAGATAGATGGTTTCTAAAATCTAGGAGAGAAAATGTAGGAAAAGAGAGATAATATAACAAGAAACAAATTTGAGAATAGAGAGAGTATAATTTTGATTTTGAAAATAATAACTAAATAGAAAGGGTAATGTTGTAATGTCATCGCGACGCGGAGCAGCCGACGTCATCTCTGATGAGTCTCAGTCTGAGATGACTCTCAGTCTCAGTCTCTTTCGAGATTAGAGTTTGGAGTCGCCACCAATCATCCACGAGAGGTGTGATTGATCACATATTTTTAAAAATTTGGTCAACAAAAAACAGATTGTTGATTCGGTAGTTGACTAAGCATTAATAATAAAAAACTTAAACTAAGACATGCAAGAATTCGAACTTGGATCATAAATGTTAATATTCAAAGTGCATTACCAATGTACCAACACCATAGATTACAACTTAAGTTTGTTTATTAAAATACAAAGTTTTTATTGTTTATTTTTGTTTTAAAAAACAAAAAAAAATATTTTAAAAGGAAAAAAAATCTTTTATTTAAAATAATTATTTAGTAAAAACAATGATAAAAGTAAAATAAAATAATTTTATTTTAAGGCATGAAAGAACTCCAACTTAGATTATGTACATTAAAACCCAACCACCTTACCACCATACTAGCACCCTAAGATGCAAACATTATTTTCTTCTAAAAAATAAAAGTTTTAATTTATTTTTTTTAAAACTAAAAAAACTTACACAGTTTTGTTGAATTAAAACCATTTTTTTTATTTTGCAATCAAAGAGACAATTCTTTAGGAAAAAAAACTTTTATTTAAAAGTTTAACTAATATCAAATTTAAACTTTTTAAAAGAAATTTTAAAAAGATGAGATTTTATTCTAAAAAGATTTGTTTTAGATTCTGTCATTTTATCTCTTCATTTTTTAAAATCTTGCGGCATAAAATTTTTTTTAGTTAAAAAATAAAATAAAGTTGACAAAAAAAAATTAAAAAGTTTCCCTTTTCAATAAAAACTAATTTTTAAATTTTGAATTGAAATTTAAAAGAATCTAAAAATTTTTTTAAACAAAATTTATTTTATAAAATTCATCTTTTTTCAACTTATTTTAACCAAAATTTTAAAGTAAAATCTTTTATTTAAACAAAATTAACTTTATATTTATTTCATTTTTTTAAAAAAAGGAAAACTCTTTCTTTATTAAAAGAGAAAAATGTTTTTATTTCAAAACAAATTTTAAAATATCAAAATATTTATTTTCTTTTCGAAAATTTATTTAAAATGAATTTAGAAGATTTTCTTTTATCTTTAAAAAGAAATTGGTTTCTTATCAAAATCATTTTCTTTTCAAATTAAAAAATACTTTCCAAAACCAATTTTTCCTAATTTTCTCTTAGTTCTTTACAAAGTATTTTTTTACTCACTTAAAGCGCACTATCGGGAGGGAGATCGCCGGAATGTCAGCGACCTTGGACGAAGCTGTGAAGAAGGTCGTGGTTGGAGGTCCTGTCGTTTGCTTTCATCGTTGGAGGTGTGGGTATGAAGGAGACAAAGTGGTGGTGGGATAAGAAGGGAGAAAAGATGGAGTAGTGGTTAGGGAAGAAAAAGATGAATTTTAGAGAGGGAGAGAAGAAAACAAACTTGAACGAGTTGAACTAGCCTTCACTCTTAGTAATAAATAAATAATAACCGTGGGTCAAATAAGATCGGAGAAAAAAATAAGGGTAGTGCAGGAACAACACGTCGGAGCGAAAAGATCAAATCTGTTAAAATTTTAATTTTTTAATTTTTAATTTTATAAATAAAATAAAAATCTATTTTTTTAATTAAACTTTACCTTATAACCAATAATAAAGTAATCTTATAGTTTTTTTTAGACGAAAATATTTAAATAAAAAAATAAAGAATAATTAAATTTTAATCGGGCTGTCAATCGATAAGATGGTAAAAATCAAACTTGTAAAACAGTAGTAAAAATCAGAATGGACATTTTTTATTAACAAAAATCATCCAACTATTTTTCAAAACCAATTAATAAATAGGGGCAGCTACTATAAATTCACTCCTTATTTATCCTGAGCTCAATTATTCTATGACAAATTTGATCAAATTAACCCGATCAAATGGCACTAAGAAAGACACGTATCATTAGTTAGATTTGTCATTTTTATGTCTTTAAATTTTAATTTAGGAATACATGTAAATTTATAATTGACCCCGGCCCCTAAGTTAAATAACATAAAATTTCAATTTCGTTTTTAATTTAAAATTTTTAACGCGACTGTTGTTTGTGATCAACCAAAATTTATACTTTCTAGAGAAGTAAAAATGTGACGTGACAGTTTGTTTGGTTAGCGGTGAACATCCTTAGTTCCACACTAACCCGAACTTTGTTTTGTTAAACCACTAATCCTTCTGATTTAAATATCATATATTTACGGAATTTAGAATCTGCCAACCGACGACCTTTTATTCTAAATTATTTTTCAATTATAAGTTTAGATTAGATTTTTGTTTTTTGTTTTTTGAATTCTTTTACGTATTATGTAATTTTTTTTCGTTAATTCTTTTTGTTCACTTTTCAATCCTTTTTATTCGGGATTTTTTATTAAAAAGATTTAACATTTATATTTTCGGTTTTGTTTTTAATGTTTGAATTTGCATAATTTTCTTTCAACGTTAGATGTGATTTTATTTTATTTATTTGCATTTCAAGATTTATTCTTTCAACTTTATTTTTTTAAATTTTCAATTTAGTATGCACCATGTAATTGTAATTTTTGTTTTGTTGGTGCACTAATTTTCTCTCTTTCATTTTAATATATTTACTCCATATTTATCCTTCATTATATAATATAACTTACTTTACAATTATTTTTTACTACTTTTACTAGGAATGTTTTACAACATACAACGTAATTTACTAATTCACTAATTGGATCTCTGGATCTTTTCCTCTTTAATATGATAAATATTTTATCATATGTTCTACTTTTCTATTTATCCTATTTCAATATTTATTTATATATAACAAAATTATTGTCTATTTTCTGGTGTATATTAATTTATTACCTATTGATTCTTTTATTTGTTGTTGTTATATACATTATTGTTCGTTTTTTTGCCTAAACTAAGTATTTGTTGCTCAGTCTTACTAACTTTATTTAAAAGTAATACCTCTTTAGCGATGAAGGATCATCAGATCAGATCTTATATCTGTTAGATTTTCCTCTGGTGTCTATAATTATTAAGCGTATCTTAAGGACTATCTAAAGTATTAGAAACAATGTGAAAAAGAAAAATAAATAAGTTATTTCAATATTTGCATTTTGCAATACCTCCTTGCTAGAAATTGATGTGTCTTTTTTTGATAGGTATTGGCTTGCATCCCCCAACCATTTAATTTATCACACAAATAAAATCTTAGATTCCACGAGAAAAGCCAATTGACTATTTTTACGATATTTAATAATTTTGATTTTTTGTGCCAATCTGTTTTCACGAATTTCAATTTTACGCTATTTTTTGATTTGAAAATTTTTATTAATGCCAACGTTACCCTTATTTATAGTATTTATATTTATTATGGTTAGTTTTTTTTATTTAAACATAAAATATTTAAATCCCTAATTTGATTTTCTAGACTTTTAATGACTATGACGGTTGGTCCAAATCAATTATTTTCATAATACCTTAATTTATTCATTCATATATTATACTAATCTTTTTGTAATTAATTTTAAGGGATTAAAGGATTATGAAATAATAATTTGTTACGGTTATGTGTTATAAACTATATACGTCAGCAATTATGAGTCAGTTATAAACTACATACTTATACGTCCTAATAGACGATACAAACGTATATAAACTATATCAGACTATTGAATTCTTAGAACTAAAGAAGAATCAACTACCCACTTGGTACTTATTTGTAGATATAAACTATATCCGGCTATAAACAATAAATGTTGATTTCATGATGAAGAATCGATTAACCGGAATCAATGTCACATAAACTTATATATGAACTATAAACTATATATCGTTATATCAAACCACAATTAACAAACAAGGCTAAAAAAAATATACAAAATCAATTTTTGTAAACTTTGAAGTCGGAGTGCTCTATATACATTCAATTATGTATACTAGGTTACATAATATATATGGTGTACTTTAATATACTTTCTTACTTCGTTGTGTGTTCTATATACACATCTATAAATATAGTATATATTCAGTTATGTATACTAGTTTATATAATATATCTCGTTAGTTAAATGGACACAACATATATGTTGCATGTTTAATTTTTTATTGTTCCAAATTATAATAGATTCATAAAATTTATACCCTAATATACTATAAAGAGGTATATAAATTGTATACCCATATATACAATATATCAAATAGGTTGTCTCATATATCACCAACATAACTCAATTTATTTTTTTTTAAGAACAAACTCAATTCAGCGTAACTAAATGCTCTTAGTATATAATATAATATAACGACAACTATTATGGTATATGTTGCATAAGCTAAGATTGGGATATGTAACAATAGTGGTTGATAGAAAGCGCCGGAATGGGAATAGAAGAAATCCATTTGATTATATGGAATTTGAAATGGTTTGAAACA
The DNA here is from genome assembly GCF_013281855.1 of Momordica charantia. Classification (NCBI taxonomy): domain Eukaryota; kingdom Viridiplantae; phylum Streptophyta; class Magnoliopsida; order Cucurbitales; family Cucurbitaceae; genus Momordica; species Momordica charantia. The sequence goes on along the minus strand of NW_028275162.1, from coordinate 19,333,381 downwards.
AATCAAATGGAATGGAGAGAGAAATTTGCTATAATGAAGGGATAAAAATCCCTTTTATTTAGGGATATTTTATTTAAACCACCAACGATTTTATTTGAAACAGATCCGAATCAATCTCTCTCCTTTAGTATTATGGAAATAATTGATTTGGTGCTACCGTAATTAAAGGATTAGGAATTTAAATCTTTTACATTTAAATAAAAAAAACTAACAATAATAAATATAAATATCATAAATAAGGGTTATGTCGGTATTAATAAAAGTTTATAAATTCAAAGTACAAAATTGGAAAACTTTTAAATATTTGTGAAAATAAGTTTTTAAAACAGTCCGCCATTATCTCTTCTAATTATACATAATTGTAGGTGTCCCTATTTGTCACTTAGTTTAAACCTTCATTTCAATCTCCATACTTTCAATTTTAGTTTATTTTGGTCTTTATATTTTCAAAATGTTTGTTTTAGTCCCTAGATTTTTTTAAAAAGTAACTATCTTAGTTCCTTAATTTTATTGTTTAATCTCATTTATTTTTTCTATCACAATTTCAACATCCAATATATTTCTTGAAATGTAACCATGACTTTATATGGGTAGAATTTATGTTAAAATTTATAAAATAAAGACCAAAATAGTCAACTTTTAAAAATACATTCACTAAATTCATTGCGCGCGTATGTATGTATGTATATATATTTCTATTTTATTTCTTATTTTAAAAAAATACAAATTCTTTTTTTATTGTTTATCGTAAAATTTTAGACTTTTATATCTTACAAATTTATGCAGGACATATTTTTTCAAGGATATAAATTTATCTCCAAAATATCTATAAAGTGTGAAAAATAATTATCTTTCTAAGATTCGTTCTTTTTATTCTAAACTTTTATAAATAATTTAGTAATTCATCTATTAAACAAACTTGTTAAATTATGAGTTTGATCTATAAAACTTTTAGAGTTGTATTTCTAATAGGTTTTGGAGCTTTAAAAAATATCTAGTAGATATTTATACTCCCAGTTTTATATTTAATAGGTATCTGACTTTTCTATTTCATTTTGTCTAATATATATACCCGTGATTTTAATACTATTTCTAAAGTCGAAGGACTTAATAGATACAAAATTAAAAGTTTAGATGCCTGTTTGATACTATTTAGAAACATATTAGACATAAATCTGAATTTAAAAGTTAAGAAAAACTTATAATTCAACTCATTTAATACTATATATATGAGCTTATTTACATCAATAGTCGGAAACTAAATTAATATCAAAGTACATAATATAACCTATTTTTTTAGCGGAAAAAAAGGTTTTATGTATTTAAATTCTGAATGTGATCGTTGCAAAAATACATACAATCTAGGATGGGGATCAATAGTCAACCAATCCATACCCATATGTTACCATACTAATATCCCAATAATAATAAATAAATAATTAAATTAAAAAACTAATTTTTGATTATTTCTTGAGTTGAATACAATTTAGATTATTGAAAGTTGTTGGTTTTTAGATTCTGCAATCTCGACAAAGCCAGGTACTTGACAGAACAACTGATTCCCTCATTAGTGTGGATTTATTAATACTTCTTTTCAATTATAAAATGCCATCAAAATTCTCTCTTTTTAATCAAAATTTTGAGATAGATTCTCTCACACTTTTTTGTTTTGTTCTCTCCTCTCTATTTTCATTTAAAATTAAAATACACTCATATCACCCACATACTTAAAGAGTCAAAATTAGTAATCATAAAACACCCTTAAATTCTTAACCACCATAGTTAGATTAGATATTCTCTAGATTTTTCATTTTAAAATTAAAAAAAAAAACCCCTCTTGATTTTAATGTGAGATTTTTTTTTTTCTTTTGGTTAAAGAAGATGAAGAATTTTACACATCCATCATATATAGTAATGAATCATATATTTTTGGTTTTAAAAGATGTATGAAGTGTGAGCCAGCCGTTGGTCCACGGAGGATTCTTTCTCTCTCTATTTCTCAAATAAACACAAAAAGGCTAACTTTGTACTATATGCATCTCAAAATCAAATACCAACTTTTCCAAAAAAAAAAAAAGAAAAGAAAAAACCACTCTAAATATTACAAGATTCACTTCCCTGCCTGATTTTCCAACTCTTCACAATACAAATGTGATAAAACTAAGAGAGAAAGAGAATTTGGATTCTTTTGCTTTTTTTTTTTTTTTTTTTTTTAACAAATTTGTTTTCAAACGGCTACCTCAAAAAGCCAAGAAGAAAAAACCTCAAAATTGTTGATAGCAAAAACATCTTGGCAAATGGGATTTTGGGAATTTTTTTGTTTTTTTTTAGGAAATGTAAGAGAGAGAAAGATGCGGGGCAAAAAAGAGAATAAGAAAAAAATAAAAAAATAAAATAAAAATAAAAATTAGTAACTGCCATAGCTGGAAAAAGCTGGAAAACCTACTCCTCGATGAACCTCTTCACAATCTTTATGCTCGGTTCCACCACCTGTGCGTTCCATATTTCTGACCGTTTCTCCGGCGCTTCCGACGTCAGCACCGCCACAACCGCCGCCGTGGCGTCCACTCTCTGGAGCTCCCACCCGGCCTCTCTCAGCCGTCCGATCTTCCCCAACTGCCTCTTCGTGAGCCGCCACGTGTTCTCTTTGATCCTCCTCACCGCGTCCTCATATGCGCCCGCCCGCAGCGGATCCGCCCCTCCTCTGTACTCCCTCCCCTTCGGATGATGCCGCCGGAAATACTCCTCGAACTCCGGCACTCCGATGGCCTTCCTCACCCCGATTCTCGCCGCCGACTCGGCCACCGCCGGGTCGTAAAACTCGGCCAACTCCCTCACCATGCCGGCGTCCAACATGTCGTCCACCCGCCTCCAAAGGTACTGTTTCAGAACCGGAAGCGACACGTCGACCCAGATGAAGCAGCAGCGGTAGTGGAACTCGGCCGAGACCCGGCCTGGGCCGGCGAAGACGTCGAGGTCCGGATCGAAATCGCGGGCGACGAGGGCGTGGATGAAGGAGTTGGAGCCGCCGACGACGAGCGGGAGGTTCCCCCGGGAGACGACGGCGGAGATGGCCCGGGCGGCGAGGGAGCGGAAGTCGGCGGCGGAGAGGTCGGCGGCGAGAGGGTCGAAGTCGCCGAGGAGGTGGTGGGGGACGGCGCGGCGGAGGGGGAGGGGAATCTTATTGGTGGTGATGTCGAGGGCGGAGTAGAGCTGCATTTTGTCGGAATTGATGATCTCGGAGGAGGGGAAGCGGGCGGCGAGGTCGAGGGAGAGGGAGGACTTGCCGGAACCGGTGGCGCCGAGGATGAGAAGGATCTTGTGGTCGTGGGCGGCGGAGGAGATGACGGGGAGGCGGCGGCGGGGGCGGGGGCAGGGGAAAGAGAGAAAGAGGGCGGGAGAATGGGAAATGGGGAGTGAAAATAGTGTCATAGGAGGAGAGTGGGTGAGGTAATGGTTTTGTGAACAGAAGACATATACGGTCAAGGAGGGGAAGGTGGAGCAGGACGCACTGCACTCACTTAATTGCCGAATGGAATGGAATTACATGGTTTTTTCTTTTTTCTTTTTTCTTTTTTTTCTTTTTCTTGTTCACTTCCACAAATCAAACTCTTTTTTTTTTTTTTCCTTCTTCCTCTCTACATTACATAATCCACTACATTTTAATAGCATTGGATTTGGATTTATATAGTTTTAGGATGGGAATGTGTGAATTCAGGGATAAATGGAGCAAGCCACAAAGGTGGGACTAGCTACTTTCTAATAATAATTATAATAATTATAATAATAATAATAATATATGAATGTTGATGCTAGATTTCAAATGAGGTGACGTGTCATAGTCTCTGGTTGAGGAGTCCCACTGATTTGGACTTTCATAAACTAGCACTTGTGCGGTGCTTGATAAAATGCACTCTGAAAGAACTCGAGTAAGAGAGTGGAAGCGGCAAGCTGGTAGTGGGTCTTGACAGTCAAAATCCTTACTCATAAGTGGGGCGATATTCTCGTGACAGAGATATATTGACAATAGAATCGTCGTTTCCAAATATTAATAGATATTTGGCCTAGAGTTGGGATCGCAGCTCTCAACACATACCTTTTCTCCCTCCAACTCCAATTCCATGTGTTCTTGTAGGAGTCGTCCACGTGTCGCTCTTGATTTCATTCCATAACAAAATATATATATATACACACACATGTATATATATACACATTAAAATATTAGAAGTTTTCTTCATTTCTTTTAATCGAGAGATTAATTAATCGTTAAACTTTACCTCTATCTATAAAAGTTTTTAAATGTTTTCGGCTCTACCTTGTAAGAATTTATATGGTATGTTCGAATCGTGCGTTGGAACGAGTTGAAATTAGAGGTGTTGTTCCGAATTGGAAAAAACTGAAGGAAAAAGGAAAAAAAGAAGATCAAATGGTTTGGTTAATGTGATTTAACAAATATTGGTCGGTATAGTTTAATCTTTAAAATTAAATAAATGTTTTGTCTTTTTGGTTTGGGTTTATTGTATGGTTTTGCTCGATTTGATGGTCCATTCTTCTCATCTATCGATTTTTGCTGGACTGTCAGTTTAGTTTTGGAATTTTTAATTTCAACATTATTTTTCATTTTACCTAATTAAATAGGTTGGTTGAATACTAATTTTGTACAAAAATCAAACTAAAACGACCTATTTATTTGGATATGTGTTTTATTATAGTTGTTAGTTATGTAAAACGACCTAATATCCGAATAGGTTGGTAACATATTTGCAATGAATTTTATTATAGTTGTTAGTTATGTAAAACGTTGTTTTTCTCTCCTTAAAAAAGAAAAAAAAAAGAATTATACGTGTCTGTACTGCAATATTATTGCATTATGCACATTCCATAATTTAATTAATACATAGTTGGGTTCTGACTGGTTTAAAATATAATTATCCCAATTTTTATGTGTCAAATGGATTAAGAAAATGATAATAATAAGGTTTACTTGATATTATTTAATGAAAAAACTAATCTTGTATTACATAATGGCACTGTGCATGTGCCTAAACAGTTGCTGCTGCCATTATTTGACCAATACTTCTCTTTTAAATAGGTAATAATCTAATCACTTTTGGAAAAAAAATTAACTAAATATATGTTTTAGTCGGAGTGGTTTTTTTTTTTTTCAATTTAGTGTATATTATTTAAAAAATTTCAATTTAGTGTGTTACGTTTTAATATTTTTCAATAATATTTGTCTTCTGTTGATTGAATATATTAAAGTTAATTGATGATAAACTTACACGATACGATAATTAGTAAGTTGATTGAAGTTCATTGTAAAAATTGAGCCATCCTAAAATTTTTTTTAAAGAAATTTGTAGAAATAAAAGTTTTCTTTCTCTGCGATGACTTAATTTCTTTTTTTAATTCCTGCGAGTAAAATACCATGTAAGGTCATCCTCGATCAATTTCAATATTCATCAACAGAAAGAATATAATTGAAAAATGTTAAAATATAAATTGAGAACATGAGATCCGATGCAAACAATGTGTTGAAGGAGCGGCAAACCTTTCCACGGGATTCTCACTCCAGATTGAAAAACATTAAAAAAATAATTAAGGACTACTAAAATATATAATTAGACTTATTTTTATTATAATGTTTAAATAAAGTTATTTCAACATGTGAAAGTGGAGATTTTAATTTGGTCAAAGATCGATTTATAGCCTTAATTAGTAGGACTATACTCGTTGGCTAAGTCGACAAATGAAGTGGAGATTGAAAATTTAACTTATTATCTACGAGAGATTCACTCATGTATTTTTTTTTGTTATGTTTTTCTTTTCAGGGGAAGTTCACTATATTTTAAATTTATTTTTTTCTTTTCTAGTGTAACATATATGGAGTTAGGATTTCAACCTCCCACCTCAATTAATTAATGGATTAATTGGGAAAAAAAATAAAGATCTTTTTATAGTTGTTTGAGTGTGTTTTTAGGAATGCATATCTTCAAAATTAGAGGATCTTTCCATGAGAATCTTTAATGATTAGGTATTATACTAGGAAATCAATTAGCAAAAATAAAAAATAAAAATAAGCGAACATTAATATTTTCCAATGTTAATGTCTAAAGAAAGTTAAAATTATCATTATAATATAATTGTGTTGCCAACTTGAGTATAGCTCATTATCTAGTTCCAACTAAAGGGTCGTTGCTCAATTCAAGTAATAAACTTCGATTATGTACGACCTATAAGGTAAAAAAGAGACACAAGGAATATGGAAAAAAGAGACACAAGGAATATGGAAATCACATTCACCAGCATAACACTGGGCTACGAAGAACATATATTAAATAGAGCAGGAGAGGTACAAATGTTTTACTCTTATTGGAGGCCAGATAACAGAAAAGAAAATCACATAAACACAATAATACTGTTATCAACACGACTTCGTATAAGCTTTAGGCTATCATCCCCCGAAAATAAACGAGGTGTAGGAACAACTGTGAGCTTGGTGTGAAGTCTCAAAAAACACTGGGAAACAAGACCTTTTGTTATGATATCTGCTAATTGATCTTTGGATGGGACAAATTTAACTATCAATTGCTTGCGGGCCACACCCTCACGAATAAAATGATGATCCAATGTGTAATGTGTTATGTGCGATTATGCATAATTGGGTTTGCAGCCAAGTAAGTAGCGTTAATATTGTTGAATAATAAGAGAGGTGGGCTGGTAAGAATCACACCAATTCCATGGAGCAGTGATTGAATCCAAATAATATCAGCTGTAGCATTAGACATACCGCGATATTCAGACTCCGAACGTGATCGAGAAACCAATTTTTGCTTCACTGAATTCCATGCAATAAGATTGTCACCCAAGAAAGTACAATATCAACTGGTACTTCGCCTACTGTTAGGTCTCAACTTAATAGCTAGAGGTTAAGTGCAAGTGCACACTGTTACAAGTAATAATTTGGAAATATTTCAAATTCGTCTTCACAGGGACTAGTTTTCTTTTAAAATTGATTTTGTAAATGGTTGGAATGGGCAATCAGATTTGTGATTAAAATTGGTGAGATTGGTTGAACACGAAAATCACACGAAAAAAATAGAATTTAAAAGGCCAACCCCCCTACTACTGTTTTAGTTCTAAAATGATGAATTACACCTACCAAATGTGTCCGTAATTACACTCAATTTATGCAAACTGGTTCAACTCCTATTTCATACCGCTTTTGGTTTGTTTAGAAGTTTAGGCTAGTGTTTACATATGTCTATGCAACTCTAGAATCCTAAATAAAATAAAATGTCAACTTACGTTTAACGGGTAAAAGAACCTATGTCTAGGATCTTGTTTTAGTTCTTATTTCTAAGTAACTTCCCGTTTTATCTTGATGAGATCTGTTTGACTCTAACCTTTTCAGAATTAAATTCAAACTAATGTGATTTAAACAAGTGACCAACAAGAAAATCAACTGGATAAATTGTATCAATCAAAATAACCAAAGAGGGCATAATACGCCGTGCTCACTGATAGATGTAATTTACAGTGATAAGAACTAAAGCATTCGTAGGAGGGTTAAAGAAATAATTTAGCTACTCATGGAAGTAAAATAAATGACAAAACAAGAGAAGGTAACAAAGTGATGCATTTTCATTGAAATGGAAAGGAAAGTACAAACTTAGAACAAATAGAAAAATAAACAAAAATAATTTTTAAAACAATAAAGGAAGAACAAAACTTAAAAACTGGAATTAAAATTTAGAAGCTAAAGTTGACAAGAATAAGAAAGAAAAAACAAAGCATGGAAAAATGAGATGTGTACAAATGATGCTTGGAGGCTCCTTTTATAGGCCATGGATGTAACAAGTATTTGAGAAATTCAAGGGAAGATGGCCACCACTCTTTGTAGAGATTTTAGGAGTCAAACTGAATCTTGGACTAAAAAGTTGTTATTCTCGTTTTGACAATCTATGCATCAAATGTGGCTAGCGCATGGCGAAACTGGAAGTTCCAAAACAATTGGCTGGCGCATCCTTCTAATAATCTGGAAATACTTGGCGTGCGATGTGCCTGATGCATTGCAGTCATCAATTTCCAATTTTCCTCACAAAATAAATAATTTTTTTATCAATTAGCCTCTATTTGCTTCTAACTACTTACCTAAGTCCTTAATAACGAAATATGCACATTTTCCATGAATTATATGAATTAACATACATTTTTCATCATAATTAACTCCCAACTAAATATGTAAAACTACTCTTTTTAGCCTTTAATCAAGTCTTATCACCTACCATCGGGACAACTAGTACAATCAACATCGGTGTATGAGGTAAGTGAAAAAAGGCTGATTTTGTCAAAATAATGTCATGAGTAGAAGAGCTCTTAAGATATCGAAGGAGGCGTTTTATGGCATTCCAATGTGTTGTAGTTGGAGCATGGAAAATTGGCAAAGCTTGTTAATTGTGTATGCGATGTCTGGACCTTAACTCGTCCAATACTGCAAGGCCCCGACCAAGCTTAGATATTCAGTTGGGTTATCCAAAGGAGAACCATCTGTGAGAGATAAGGTAGTTCCAGTGGCCATTGGGGTGGAGATGATCTTAGAATCAGCCATATTTGCACGGTGCAAAAGGTCCGAAATGTACTTCATTTGGGATAAATGAAGACCTCCAGCAAACTTAGTTACATGAACACAAAAGAAAAAAAAAATGATAAAGCACCAAAATCCTTGATTGAGAACCCATTTCCAAGACCAACAATGAATCGGTTAATAAGTGAAGAAGAGCTACGGTGACTATGATATCATCAACATATATCAAGAATATGACGTCGATCCTTATAAATAAACATTGAAGAATCTGCTTTGGAGCCAAAAAAAAGTCCCCATTCTGTCAGGAAAGTACTGAGCTTCACCAAGCTCTTCGACTTTGTTTTAAACCATAAATGGCCTTGTGTAGACGTAAAACATGGTGGGGTGAGATTTATCAATAAAATCCAGTGGTTGGCGCATATAAACAGCCCGGTGGTTGGCACATATAAACAACTTCTGATAAGTCGCCATGTAGAAATGCGTTGTTCACATCAAGCTGACGGATGGGCTAGCCAAAAGAAACAACCAAAGATAGCACAATGTGGATAGAAGTGGGCTTGATTACTGGGTTAAAGGTGTCAAAATATTCTATTCCATAAGCTTGAGTATAGCCTTGTGCCACAAGACGTTCTTTGTACCGATCGATGTCCCCATTTGGTTTAAGCTTTAAGTGAAAAACCGATTTTGAACCAACAGGTTTAGCTTATGGATGGAGGTCAACTAATGTCCATGTACCGGTGTCATTAACAATCTTGCAAAGCAACCTTATAATTTTGTGGTTCTGAATTCTGAAAAAGGTTGGTATTTGAGATAGACGACAACCATGCTTTTGGTTTAAAAATTTTAGTCTTGGATCCAGTAATCATGGGGTGATGGTTAGTGGGTGCAGTAGGTATGGGGAGGGATGGGAGATAGAAGAAGAGGGATAATTGGCGAGTTATTATCACTAACAAGGGTAGGTGAAGGGATAGCTGCTTAATTTGATGGTGAAGAATGGGAAGAATGGGAATCAGTAGTGGTGTGGGAAGAGTTTGGCGTAGTGGGTGGTAATGGTTGGTGTGATTGGTGATGAACAGGTTCATTTTCATTGGTAGATGGAGGAGTGGAGGAAGGCAAGTTTTGCGTGGTAGAAAAAAATGAGAGACATGAACTACAGAGGAAAGAGGTTGAAAAGGGGGGATAGAAGGAAACTGAAAAAATCAGTGTAATATTATTGGACTTTGGCCACCTTCAAAGAGGGATTGAGTATGAATGGAAAAGAGTTTTCATTGAAAATAACATGACGAGAGATGTATAAGCATCCAGAAAGATAATAAAGGTAAAGATATGTTCGGTGTGTTGTCATAAACTCGTAGTTTGTATTTATGTAAAAACAAATTTATATTCAATAAAATTATATTCAATCAATTTGTTGTTGAATTCATAACATTGCAATTATCTAATCCAATAAACTAAATATCTAAGGTTATTGTCATGTAACCGGGACAGTATATATACTGGGTATATATTTGATATACCATCGATATACACGTGGATAATGTCCCGAGAATAACCTGAATGGTCTATGGTATATGGATAAGGCTGGGTACCTTATCTTGGCAACACTATGGATACGGTTCACTTTGTAAATGTTATAGATGACCTCATCCAGGTCATTCGTGTGGAGACATGCGAGTGGAGGTATCCTATAAAATGAGTTTGTATAAGACCGGAATATGAAATAGCTAATCTTTAGATGTACCACCGTTAACTAACAGATTTCTATCTCATAGAATGACCAAACAACTCATTCTCAATCCTGAGTGAATTATCTCCTGCCCGTGAGCGCTCGTCTTTTGATCTGTATGGGTGAGAGTGACCTGATTCATGGACTCAATGTTCCTACAATTTAGAGGACGAGATCAAGTGGGGAGCTGGAAACATAATTTCACAAGATGAAATTCACGCCTCCCCAACTTTAGGGAAGTAGATGAGTGTTCTCTTAAATGCTGACTCTGGGACTTGAACAAAGGGCCCCACCCACTCACTGGCCTGAGAAGGACTTCCAGTTATTGGCGGACCATAACCGGGTTGTTTATTAGAGGAGCAGTGATATTTAAGGAGTAAGATGTATCTCAGGGGTAGAATGATAATTTGACCAGCTTGAGTTACGAGTACTCGTGAAGGATTGACTTGCCATTAATGGTAGTATATCTGTGAAGTAACCCGTAGTAATGTTGATTAACTCGGTCAATGAGTTTGACCAATTAATTTCGTATCGTTGGAGTTTCTTATCTGTAGGTCCATTAGGTCCCTTGCTAGCTCACAACGGGTAAAACAAAGAACAAGAATTATGAAATAATTTGAAATGTTCAAATTATACCAGAGAATATATATAATGTATATTAATACATTATTTATAAGTATATATATTGTTTGAGATTTTGGATTCAAAATAAATGAGAGCGCAAGCGTACACCCGTCACAAGTAGTAAAACTGAACGAGTATTCCGAGTATCGATCCTCAGGGACAAATGAAGTCTTTTTATAGGAAATGTTAATGATCAGTGACTTTGTAACTGAATTTTGGGTGACAAATAATAAGGATAATGTTGGTTTTGATATTTAAAAACTCAATGCAATAAACCCAGCCTAGTTACTTCAAATTAGCTAAAAATACGCAAACTTTTTCCAACTAGGCGCCAGGCGCCTCTCATAAATTTTCTTCTGTTTTACTTTGCCATCTTCTTATGTCTAAGTGATTTTGAAGGTTTAAATCCATTCCTAATATGCTATTAGAAAAAAGAACTTAATTTAGTAAAAACCAACTGAAACCTTAGGTCGAGGTCCTATGTCTAGGCTACCCGAGCTAAATCTTTATGTCTAAAGTATTTCTCTCTAAAGTTAAATCAGTAAAGTTGTGATCAAAACATATTAGCCCTTTCAGTATTGATGCTTGGTTAAAACATTAATTGGCCAAATCAAGTTTCAACTTATGGGAACAACTTTAAGTGATAAAATGGGAGAAAAAACGTATTTTGCCTTGTTGAATTTTAAAAACTTTAACTAACTATCCATAACCGGGCTTAGGAAAAATAAATTTAGCTCATGCTAATAAAGGAAAAACAGAATTGAACGTTAATGGATGAAAAATACATGATTAAAATATGAGTAGAATTAAAACAAGCTGGAAATGGTGGAGTTGTAACCCGAATGACCCTAACCCATTCTCTTTCAAGATTGGGGAGCAGTACTCGATCGATTTCTGAAGGTCGAGTGATTACAACTTTGTAATGAGGAAGAGAAAGAGATGAGTAACAAAGAACTTGCTAGTATTTTAATTAAACAAGATTAAAGCTTACAATTCAAGACTAACAAGCTAGAAATAAAGGGTGAACTAGAAATAAGCAAGGTTTAAAACAATAACAACTCAAAGACTAAAAGAGAAAACGTAAATAAGATGAGAAAGAATGTCTAAAGCTAAAATGATCACTCCGGGATGATGAATGAAGAGAATGAACTGCTGAATTTATAGGGACTTCAAGGTGGTTAGGAGGTTGAGAGCTTTGTGGAGAGCCATCCATTTCAAACACCTTTTGGTTGGTTAGTTGTTGAATTGGCAACCTTCAATGAAGACACGTGGCAGAGCTTGGGAAGGCTTCAAATCACACCAAAAGGTGCGTTTTACATTAAGGGCAATCTCGGGATTGGGGAAGGCGCCAGGCGCCTAGCTCGGAATTTTTCTACACAAAAGTGTAATTTACGTTAGAAATCAATTTTAAATAATGTAAAAACGTCCTATGTGCATGTATAACCTAAGATAACTTAAAATGAAAGGTTTTGGATACTATAATAGGTTTAAAATACGGTTTTCGAGTTTAAAACGTTAGAAAACAGCACACATTTAGCTTCTTTTTACCCTCATGAACAAGAGAAATCACACCCCCAAACTTGGCTTTTTGCTTGTCCCCAAGCAAACTTAACAATTTAACAATTTATATCTCTTAAATCACATGCAACAATCATAAGCAACATTGAACATAAGGATAGACTAGACTTGCTTTTCATATTGTGTCTCAGGAAAGATCATCAAAACCTCATCGTCTTTCTATTTTCAAAAGCCAAATTACCATAAGCCAACAAAGTTCAAAAGAACAAAAAGTTTCTTAAAATCCTTTCCTTTCTCAAAACATGAAAACTTTTTAACAATGCTCTAGAATTTGCACACTTCCTTTTCCACTTAAATTTTAACACTGAAGGAATGGCTACTAGCCTCTGTGGGGATTTGCTCCACAGCTTTGTAGAGGTCTTTCAAGTAACAACCGATCATAACATATCTACGGTGAGTTGCATGATGTTACACTAGACCCAATTGCTACCCTCGAAGCTGCTTACGCCACTCGACCTAAGCTACAACGAGTGTCTATAGTAATAAAAATAAAGACATTTTCTTGCTACTCTTTTTTCTTACATCTCTTTCTTTTTCTCTCACAATTTCAAATCTTTTCCCCACTCTTATTTTCTCACAAGCAAAGAGGACTCTTTTATTTGCAAACTTGTTTTTTTTTTCTTTTTCCGTTTCGACTCTTTTTCCGACTTTTTTTCTTCTTGCAAAGACTCTTTTTATATGCATTTTCTTTCTAGTGACTCTTTTTTCGCAAAAACAATAATAGCATGTTCTTTCATGAATGAAAAAAAAAATAACATTGTCTTTCTAAAAGCAAAAGATTGTCCCCAAAATTTAAGAGAGACAGTGTCCTCACTAGGAAAAGAGTTTTGAAGAGGCAATGCAAAAATCAAAACGAAAGAGGGCAAGGACTTCATAAAACATTGAAAAAGTTTAAGTTTCAAAGAGAAGAAAAGCAAAGAAATGTCATTGATTTTAGGAAAGGAAGAGTTGTAGCTCTAATACCATGAACGACTTCGTATAAGCTTTAGGCTATCAGATTATAAGGATTCGATTATAGGAATTCACAACTTAAGCTACAAGACATTTTCGAGGAATTAAAAAAAAAAGATTATGTCTAAGCAAAGACAAAAGATTGGTTCCAACAAATTTTTGGAGTATATTTGCTAAAATCACTAAAAAAATCTTACAACATATATTATGAAATTAATGATTAAAAAAATATTACCACATACTTTATTTAACTTTAAAATCTGCATTTTATTATATTTATTAATTTTACTTATAAAATTAAGATTTTATTATAAGAAACGTATAGGAAGTTTTCTTTTCACGTTAAAGAATTCAATCTTTTGATCAAAAAATTCTTAAACCTGCCCGATTCTCTAACACCATGGAACATGATACGGAGTGGGAGTAGATTTATTTATTACTATTATTATTTTTGGTTCAACGTGGATGCTTAGATCAAACCAGCTAACAAGTATTTTATCGATTAATCTATGTTCAGATTGTAATAAAATAAACGAGTACCTTTATAGAATGTGTCATCTCAAAATCCAACATAGGCACACACAACAGGTCGCACGAAGCCACGACACTAGACCCTAGTAGCAACTTGAAGAACCGCAAAAGGTCCAGCTCAACAATCAATAATCGACTAAAATGCTAGTAGTTGCGAGTGTTAAAGATCCCATATTGAAAAGATAAATAAGGAACTTAAGAAGAGTTTATAATAGATATGAGCTACTTCACTCATAGTTAATTAGTTTTGAGATGAGACCATAAATATTAAAATGCTATCAGAGCCTATGCTTTGATATGATTAAAATTATGTTGGTATTGGGTATCCAAATATAATTTGGGTTTTATTGGGTACATGATATTATTAGATATTATTTGAATTAGATTTATGATTAGGAATTATATTATTTAATTTAGATTTTCTATCTTATTATGATTTTGAATTTTCTTATATAAATAGGTAGGTTCGTATCGAGATTGAGGAATTCAATTCAATGAAATTGTATTATGTTATTCAGTCTATTTTCCATTCTCCCTGAAATTTATCGAGACCCCATGTACTTTCCTAGGGCCATTAGATTTTTTTTTCCGTATTTCATTCAATATTTTTGTGATGCTGGTGATATAGAAAAGAGGTTGAATGTGTCTGAGAACATGCACCAAGGGGATTGTTGGGGAAAAATTTTGAACCTACTCTCTAATACTATTTGTTGGGAAAAAAATTGTTTATGTGCACAACAAAATAACTAACTACTACGAACCTTTTTCCCTCTCCATAATTTTTCAGTAAGTCACACTAAACTACGCAATAAAGAAATAATAGAATGTACATAAACGACACAAGAGATTTATACTGGTTTACCTAAGCAAGGGTTATGTCCAGTCTTTTGCTAATCGCGGGTTCTGCTATATTTGGGATGGTATAATGGACCTCACAGAACGCCTTACAAAAATTTTCTAGATGCCACAACAATGGTCACTTAGCTTTTAAGCACCAGATCAATAACTATTTAAGAATACAAGAATGAGAACACCTCAAAGTAACACGAGAATAATGGGTTCCTAATGATACACCACAACCCGAAATACTTATCTTTGTAGTACTCCTCGGTCTTTGCTAAAAAACGGCGCTGCCCACTTTTGTTTTGCCACTTACAAACCTAAAAGTCGAAAAAACAGACTTTTTATAATTTGCGACAACGTCGTGGCGCTATGTAGCACTATGGCGCTGCCTCCTCGGCCAGTTTGGTATGCTGCAGCCCACTTCAACCTTTTCTTTATTTTTTGTCTCGTCTTGACTCATTTCGACGTTGATTTGACTTCATATTCCAACAGAATTGTCATTATCTCGTGTGTGTATATATATGTATATATATAATTGCATTTTTAAAATAAGTCATTTTCTAAGAGAGCATGCAAGTCATTAGGAGTCGAATAAGTTACTATGTGGGAAGATTTATTATTTTATATAGGTAGACTAATCTTTTTTTCTAACATGCTACTAATTAAAATAATCAAACATGTCCCATTATCATTTTTTCAATAAACTTTAATATTTTGTGATTTTTATATATATGAAAAGATCAACGTACAATTTAAAAGATATAAATTAGAAGATGATAAACACAATTATATATTCAACTTTTTATTTTTTATTTTTAATAATATATCTAAGAAGCATTCGGATGTACTTCACTCTTCAAATATATATATTCTTTCATTATCTTCCATAGCCTGTCCAGCTTCAATGGCCCTTCATATAGAAGATCGTGGCTGTCGATAGCCATTTCATATCTTTTAATTAATCAATTAATAATGACGAACACAAATCTAAAGTCTCCATTCCAACCCAATAAAAGTATCTTATGAGGATCTGATAAAACTTAGACGTGTGTATTGACAAAGTTCGGGTTTGATAGATGAATTCTATTATTTGTACGTAAGTTACTGATGTCTTAACTAGTTGAAATATGTTATATGATGCAAACGAGTTGGGTACTACAACTCGAATATAAATTTTAGTCTCGAGATAGAAGCATCTTACAATCTTGGAAAATTAGAGAATAGGAGAGTTGTGACCAATATTGTAAGGGTTTGGAAAACTAGAGTTAAAAGAGAAAATAGAGAGGAAAATATTTCTTTTAATTAAGGTGTAGGGACATCTCGTACGAGTTCTCTTTATGCTCTTCTCATTTTAATCTTCATTCTTATAATAAATTTAAATTTGCAGAGTGACATATCTTCATTAAGACAGAACCACTCATATAAATTCATAGTGTAATTTATACCATTTCTTATGATTTATTTTATTTTTATTACTATTATTTTTTTCATTCAAGGAGAACTTAATTAGCCTCAAATTTTCCAACATAATATTGTTATATGGGGTGTTATTCTTGTGCTTTTGAGAGCTTCTTTGGAAGTCATTTATTAGAACTCATTTTTTCTTTTCTTTATCTTGATGAGGTGATGCATGTTGGAAAACAAGAGGAGTTCCAACTTTCTAAGTTGGAAATTTCCTAAAATGCATGCATATAATTGAAGTCCATAAAATCCAACTTCACTTTCATCAAACTTTTGTTTTAATGTCACACAAAAAGGTCAAGAGTAATGATGTTCAAACCTCTCCCTCTTTGAGGTTTGATTAGATCCTTTTAGTTGAAAAAGGGGACATTTTCAAGAGGAAAATGATGATCAAATCTATCCTTCTTTTGAAGAAAATAACTGAGTTTGAATTTGCCTAAAAACAGACTCTTCTCAATATAGCAAAAGTTGGTTTCAATAAAGTGAAAATTTTCTCATCAATTATAAACCAATGTTGAAATCCTTCCATAATTGAACAAAAACAATGTAATTACTTTAAGTTCCTCCTTAATTTGCAAATATGTATCTTTTGAGATGTTTTATTGTGGATTACTCCACATGTAATTAAATGGTTCATGATTGGACATATGAGTGTATGGACATTACTTACATCACTCATACGAAATTTGGAGAATGCGGAGTAAAGTTTTGAGATGGTTCAATATTCAAAGCAGAAAGAAATAAAAAAAAGGAAAGAATCTTCTAAAGATCTTATCGTATCATTTAAAACATTGAAATTTTCATTTTTGCCTAACGTTTTTGACCAACCAGATGAAATTTTCTTATATCATTATTTAGTTCTAACTCTAGTAGTTCTGTAAATTATCATTACACATGCGATTTTCCCTTTTCTTTCTCTTCAAATTTTAGTCACCTCATTAGTTTTTACTTCAAGTTACTCATGTTTCACTCCACAACAATATCCTATATCAACTCAGTTTTACATGTATTTAATAAAGTAAGATCTTTTTCGTTCTAGAGCTCAATTTGAAATTTATTCAAATTATGTGAACTAAAATAATACTTTAAAAAAATTTTATAGACTAAATTTAAGAACAACAGTGAACTTAAATAAACGAGAATTTTATTATATTCTCAATATTAAAAGTATCAAAGTTACTGTTTTTAGAGAGACGAAATGGAAGAAAGAAAATTACAACCAAGAGCCAATCATGAGAATTGGAAAATTAAGGCAATGAGAGAGAAACTTTTTAAGGTATGAAAATAATGAGTTCGAAGAGCCCAAATTTCCATTTTCTAACCTCAATTTTATTTATTGAGTTTGAACTTTGAAGATTCTTTTTGTGGGCTCCCTTTCAGATTTGATGACCTGGAAAAATAAATATATATGTATATTTATAGGCTCACGTGGGATTTGAAACGAAGGATATCACATAATTAATTAATTATGGTGCAGGTCTACCATATTAATATTTATGGAATTCCATCTTAAAATCAATTAACATGAATAATCTGTTATAAATCTTTGCAAGATTTTTTTTTTTTTGAAATATGGAAGGGGAAATAGGGTAAATTATATTTTTAATATATGAGTTATTATATTTGTATTTATTTAATCCCTAATCTAAACTTTAGGTTTTAAATTCTAATTTTTTAAAAATAGGTCCAAATTAGATAGTAGATTGGAATCTTCGTCTCCTTATTTTGAATTATCATGTTAGGAGAAAAGACTTTAAATATAATGTTGGAAAATTTTATCACAAAATTATATTTAAAGTTAGTACATAATCAAAGTGACTAAATACATTTTGACTAGAAAGGATGCAACAATTCTAAGCCAAAACACACTATTATTTGTTCTTAAAGTAAACCTTTAAAAACATTGTTTTGGAGAGTGGGGAAAATAGAAAATATACTAGCTTGTTTGAAAATTAACTGTCTTCAAAACAACTTTTTTGTTTTATTTTTTTTTTCAAAATTAAATAATATGTAGTATAAAACATAATATTTTGTTTCTTAGAAAACAAATTCTCAAATGGCAAATCAGTCATCTAGAGTTTTTTTCAAGCAAATGATTTTATGCTCTATTTTCTTTAATTTCAAAATATAATTTTAATTAAACAAGCACGAGAAACTTGTAGCATTAATTACGGCGGAATATGTGCTTCTAAAAGATCTTTTATACTGTGTCCAATCTCGAAGTTAGTTCTATACATATGACCAGCAACAAGAAAAATAAATGCAATAGCTAAATGATGATGAGCAATATCAGTCAGCCATAAACTTTGCGTTTGCGGATGGAATCCCCCGAGAAGGGTTAGAATGGCAGTTCCTGCTCCTTCGGAAGTACTAAATAAATGATTATTTCAATCGGGGTTTTGAGCATAAAGATTCCACTGACCTGTAAAAAGTGGTCCTAATCCTTGGGGATGTGGCAATACATCTAAGAAATTATTCCATCGAACAGATTCTCCCCTGGATGCAGGAACAGCGACATGGACTAAATGTCCTGTATTTCATGGAGTTTACAAAAATGTGAGAAACTCCGAAACCTAATCTACAAATTAATTCAATTGTGGAAGTGAGAGAAGACCAAATTTATATAACAAAAATAAACAGCCTTTTCTTTTATTTCTTCTTCTTTTTTATTTTTTATTTTTTCCATTTTCTGACGATCCTCTCCTCATGCCGGAGTTTTTCTTGACAAAAAAAAAAAAAAAAAAATTCGTATGAATTGTAACATTTAAATAATTTTTAATACATGTTAATTTGATGAGTAAAATTTCTCATGAGACTTTAGCTTTGACCAACAAAAATCTGATTCTAAAAACTTTTTTTTCCTTTGAAATTTACTTGCAATTTCAAAAACCTTTTGTCATAAGACTTTTTTAGCCGCACCACTAGATTTGGATGGGCTTTGAGAAATGGTAAAAATATTATTTTTATGATAAATTTTGTTGGGTTTTTTTGAAGTGATACCACGGTAAGGGTATAATAAGAAAGAGATTAGGCAAGGTAAAATTAACCTTAACTTTGTAATCAAACATAGGATTTTGTTTGAACGTGTAGTTAGTTTGAAAACAAATATATGTCATCATTTGTAAAATATATTTGAAACAACCTATGGTCTTATAAATAATGTTGAAATTGTATGCTGAGTGTTGGGTTTGTAAAGCGTGCAAACAAAGTCCCACATTGGTTAGGGAAGAACGTGATCTATGGTATACAACGGAGGACAATTATCTCGATTTATATAAGACCTTTTGGGTGAAACTAAAAACAAAGTCATGACGCTTATGCTCAAAGCGGACAATATCATACTGTTTAAATTTAGCAAATAAATCTCAACTTATTTATGTCTAAAATTTTCTAATTTTACACTTTTAGATTTCTGCATGTAGGATTTTATTTTAATTCCGATTTTACCCTTATTTATTGCATTTACATTTATTATAGTTATTTGTTTTTTTTTTAAATATAAAAGATTTAATTCCATAAATTATTATCATAATCCTTTAATTATTGTGGGTCCCATACTAATTTTTAACACAAATCCCTTAATTCACTCTTTCAAAACCTTAATTTACTCCTTATTTTCCCTTAATCCTCAATCTTCAAGGACAATTCAAAAATCACATAAACATCTTTTGAAGTCTCAATAAACATATATCCGCATATTCAAAATCACAATATATATCCATTTATATATCCGCATATATACATTCAAAATCACTATAGTATATATCTACATATCCACATATATACAAGTTGAGTTATAAGATATATCCACTTATATATCCGCATATATACATTAAAAATCACTATAGTATATATCCTCATATTCGCATATATACAAGTTGAGTTATAAGATATATCCTAATCAAATCACTATACTATATATCCTCACATATACAATATTTCACACGAAATCAGAAATTGAAAACATCCGTTGGAATGCAAACCTTTCAATTGGAGATGAACTGCTATAGCGACTAAGAAAAATGAAGGCGGCCGGAGATGTAGGCAGGCAGACGTTGGCTGGAGACGAAGGCTTTCAGAAATGACCAGAGAATAAGAACCGATGGAAATCTCTTTTCGAAGGCGGCCGGAGATGAAGAAAAGTGGAGCCAACCAGAGAGGAAGGCATACAACGACGAACGGTCGGAGAAAAGGAACGGAGGGTCGGAGGAAGCAAAACCGACGGTCGGAGGAAGAAAAGAAAAATGAGGAAGAAAAAAAGGGTGGGT
The DNA here is from genome assembly GCF_013281855.1 of Momordica charantia. Classification (NCBI taxonomy): domain Eukaryota; kingdom Viridiplantae; phylum Streptophyta; class Magnoliopsida; order Cucurbitales; family Cucurbitaceae; genus Momordica; species Momordica charantia. Next base: position 19,312,812 of record NW_028275162.1, on the reverse strand, counting down.
TTTGGAAATGGATGATTTTTTGGGGTTTTGAGATTTTTTAATTTTCGAAAGTATCATTAGCACATTTTAAGGGATTTGACCTCCCAATTTACCAATTCTATATTTTAATGATCATTTAATATTGAGATGGATCCTATGGATATATTAGTAATTTGTGTTATGAGTACCATTTAATTAGGGACTGTTTCATGACAAAAGTGAAAATTCTACACTTTTCCATCTTTTTACGTAATTATTATTTCTAAATAGATCGTCCTTGTACTAATCCCTAGTTTTTATGGTATCAGAGCGGAAGGTCATGTGTTCGAACCCCTGCGTTGGGGTTTTTCCCCATTTTATTATGATTTCCACTTGTTGGGTCTTGATGTAATTTTCCAAGCCCACAAGTGAAGAGGAGTATTAGATATCCAATATATGAATTAAATTTACCCAACCCATCAGCTTAAGCTTTTGGGTTGAATGGTCGTTTATTCATCCTTAAGATGGTATCAGAGCAAGAGTTCCTGTGTTTGAACGAAGGAGTAGACTCAACTGGCGGTGTTAAGAGGCGATAGAGTTGTTCAAGTTGTGCCTTCGAAAATGGAGGGAGAGAGGTGGTCAAATCTTGGGAGTTTGACGCACTAGGGCCCACTTGATAGCCGGAGGAGCTGGTTCAAGAAGGTGGAGTATTTGTAGTGTGAGTATTTTAAAGATTAATAAACGACCATTCAACCCAAAAGCTTAAGCTGATGGGTTGAGTAAATTTAATTCATATATTTGATATTTAATAAACCTCTCTTCCTCCATTTTCGTAGGCACAACTTGAACAGCTCTATCGCCTCTTAACACTGTCAGTTGAGTCTACTCCTTTGTCAAGTTTCGTGGCACAACGAGGTATTTTAAGTGCAACTTTAACAAGTCAAAAGCATTTCGATCAGTGGATCTTAGATTCGGGTGCCACTGATACCATTTCTCATGATATGTTTACCATGTACTCACCCAACTCGATTCAGACACATGTCAAGCTTGCAGATGGGTCATCAGCCATTATTAACGGCTTTGGTTATGTTATTCTTAGCCTAAGTATTATATTGCAGTTAATGCTCAATGTGCCGAAATTATGTTTCAATCTAATTTTTGTTCAGAAGTTGACTCATGATTTAAAGTGTCAGGCCATGTTCACTTACTCTAAGTGCTTGTTTCAGGACTTGATAATGGGAACGACGATTGGCAGTGCTGATTGCTTTGAAGGGCTCTACTACTTCAGAGAACCAAGTCTAAGAAATAAACAAGTTCTCCAGGTTGGTGGTGAGTCAAATTCTAGAGAACAACAAATTCTACTTTTATATTACCGTTTAGGGGACCCGAGCTTTCAGTATCTTAATCATTTGTATCCTTCATTTTTTCATAAAGATGACATTTTTACTTACGAAGTGTGTCAACTTGCAAAACACTCTCATACATCTTATCCTTCTATTAAGTATATATCATCCAGTCCATTTACAATGATTCATAGTGATTTATGAGGGTCATCTCGCATCACAACTATGTTCGGTAAATGTTGGTTCCGTACCTTCACTGATGACCACACTAGGATTTGTTGGGTCTATTTACTTAAAGAAAAATAAAAAAACTACATCAATCTTTCTACAGTTTCATTCTCTCATTCATAATCAATTTAATACGAGAATCAAAATTCTTCACACAGATAAGGGGACAGAATATTTTAATCAAACATTGGGTATTTTCATGTCTCAAAATGGAATCATTCACCAAAGTTCCTGAGTCATTACCCCCAACAAAATGGTATAGCTGAAAGGAAAAATAGGCAGAAACTGTCTGTGCTCTCATGTTCACCAATTCTATTCCTAACCATTTTTGGGGTGATGTTGTCCTTACTGCTTGTTATGTCATTAATCGGATGCCCTCTCGTGTTCTGAAATTTAACACTCCTCCACTAGAAATCTTACTCACTATCTATCCTCAAATCTGATCTGTCCTCACAATCCTTCTCAAAACATTTGGATGTACTGCATTCACTCATGTTTATGTTTATGAACGTTAAAAATTGGAGCCAAAAGCCAGAAATTGTGCCTTCCTTGGTTACTCTCCTACTCAGAAAGGCTATAAATGCTATTGTCCAATCACCAATAAATTTTACACTACCATGGATGTCACATTTTTTGAGTCTCAATCTTTTTTCTCCCTAACTTTCCCTCAGGGGGAGACTGAGCCTATTGTAAGTAATCTTGATGGAAATTTTTGGGAGATAGACGATCTAAATACCAGGATTGAGTCCCCTCAGTAAAAAATACTTGAGCTTGATGGTCTAAATACCGAGTCACCTCACCCAAAAATACCTATATCAATCGTCCCAATTACTCAGATAGAAGAGTCAGTTCCTATTATTTCCTCTAATAATAAAGATGATTGAGCCAACCCAAATCGAAGTGACAAGTAACTTGAGACTCTTGTTTATTCTCAGCGACAAATGGTTCAAAGAGGAGTGGAGCCACCACAGCCTCAACAGCAAAGTCATAAATCCATTTCGTCCTTAGGTATTAAACAATTTACCCTTGTGCCTCAAGATAATATTAATATTCTTGATCTCCCTATTGCACTTAGGAAGGGTGTGAAATCGTGTACTCAACATCCAATTGCTCGATGTGTTGGTTATAGTCATTTATCTTTAGCAGTTCAAACCTTAGCTCCCAGTCTGGAAGCCAATGAGGTACCAAAATCCATTCAAGAGGCTGTGAGCAATCCACAGTGGAAAAATATGGTAGATGATGAAATGAAAGGCTTTGAAGCTTAATGATACATGGACAGTAGTTGATCATCCTCAAGATAAACCAATGGTAGGATGTCGATGGATCTTTATTATCAAATATAAGGCTGATGGGTCCATTGAAAGGTATACAGCAAGATTGGTGGCCAAAGGATACTCTCAGACTTTTGGGGTAGAGTATCAGGAGACATTTGCACCCGTTGCAAAATTAAACATAATATGCATCCTCTTGTCCCTCGCTGCAAATCTGGATTGGAAACTACAACAACTGGATGTCAAGAATGCATTCCTCAATGGAGATTTGAAAGAAGAGGTGTACATGGACCTTCCTCTTGGATTTGACATTGATAAGTATGATGAGAAGGTGCGTAAGCTGAAGAAATCTCTCTATGGTTTAATACAATCCCCACGTGCATGGTTCGAGCATTTTTCATAGGCTGTTTGTAAACAAGGGTAGACCCAAGCTCAAACTGACCATACAATGTTCTAAAGACACTCTCAAGGTAAGATCACCATCCTCATTGTTTATATCAATGATATTGTCGTCACATGTGACCATCATGAAGACATAAAGAGACTAAAACAAGCACTTGGAAAGGAGTTCGAAATAAAGGACCTGGGGGCACTTCGGTATTTTCTAGGGATGGAAGTCTCAAGGAGCAGAACTGGTATATTTGTATGTCAAAGAAAATATGTACTAGACCTCTTGAAGAAAATTGGAATGCTTGGATGTAAACCATCTGATACTCCAATAGGTCCCAATCATAAGTTGGGAGAAAACCTAGACGGGGTACCGGTTGATAAAGGGAGATATCAACGCCTTGTTGGAAGATTAATCTATTTATTCCACATTAGGCAGGATATTGCATTTGCTGTGAGTGTTGTAAGTCAATACATGCATGCTCTTACTGAAGAACACATGGACGCCGTATATCATATTCTTAGATATCTTAAAAGAACTCAATGACTTGGATTATTTTTCGGAAAGGATGATGACAGAAAGATTAAGGTGCTTACAGATGCTGATTGGGCAGGTTCTGTTCAAGATAGGAGATCTATGATAGGATATTGTACCTTAGTATGGGGTAATCTTGTTTCATTGAGGAGTAAGAAACAATCTGTTGTTGCAAGAAATAGTGCTGAGGCTGAATTCAGTGCATTATCTCATGGTATTTGTGAGATCATGTGGCTGAAACTCCTTCTCCAAGAACTCAAGATCAGGTTTGCTAGTTCAATGGAATTCTATTATAACTACAAGGCTGCAATTGCTAGTGCACACAATCCAGTGCATCATGATCGTACTAAGCATATTGAGGTTGACAGAAATTTTATCAAGGAGAAGATTGAAGAGAAAATTATAAATCTGATGTATGTTTCATCATCAGATCAAGCTATAGATATCCTAACAAAAGGACTCTTAAGGTTCGTGTTTGAAAGATTGTTGGTCGAGCTGAAACTGTTCAATCTGTCTAGTCGAGCTTGAGGGGGAGTGTTGAATTAGTTAGAAGTTTAGATTATGTGAACTTAGTTAGAAGTTGTTTCAAAGTTGTTTAGATTTTGTGTTTAAATTTGGCAAGTAAATCTCATTTTTTTGTTCGGGAAGTTAAGAGGTTATTCCTAGATTTTGTTTTCCCTTGTAACCTAGTGTCTTTATTTCTCATCTTTGATCAATTAATTTGAAAAAAAAAAATTTATTTCTTCTCTCTTTTCTCGTGTATGTCTCCCTGGTGTCTCTATCCTTAGTTTTTAGTTGGATAGAAGCAAACTCTCGTTGTCAGCCGGGAGTAGATGAGATTGTTGGGTTTGTAAAGTGTGCAAACAAAGTCTCCAAGCAGACAATATCATATTATTGTGGAAATACTCATTCGTTTGTTATTCTAGAGACGATTTCATTAAAATTGTAATCTATTGAACTAAAATCGTTTATTAACCTGTGATTCAACTAAATAATTACCATATTTATGTTTTAGGTAAATTTCAAATTTAGTCAATTTTCAAGTTTGCGTTGAATAGGTTTCTAAAAATTCGAAAAAAGTGTCTACAATTTTCTGTCTACTAAGTCTTTAAACTTTTAATTTTGTGTTTAATAAATCCATGAACTTTCACTTGACCCATTCAACATTTTTTTAGAATTCACAGATCTCTCTTAGACACAAAATTGAAAATTTAGGATATTGTTAGACACAAAAACTAAAATTTATGCCAAATATATAGTTCGTTTATTTATACAATTTTCAAATATATCAGGTTTTCTATTGAAAACAAAGTTACAAGTAGGGACTTAGACATTTTTTAATGTTGGAAGTCTTATTAGACAGAAAATTAAAAATTTTAAAACTTAGTTGACACTTTATTTAAATTTTAGGAACTTTCTCTAATATCATCCATGGTAAATGGTTGATCCAATTTAGTATTCATTCATGGGTTACCAGACTACCACCACTCTGGTAGCCTACGGAATTTCGTCAACCGCCATCAAAAGAAAGAGAAGTTAAAACGTGACAACCCCACAACAAAGAGTGAAATGCCAAGCCTTGTGTCTATCTTTTCTTCAAAAGGCGGGGTCTTCTTCCGCCCAAGACTTGTCGATCATGTCATCGACATAGACCTTCATTTCCTTGTTCATCATATCATGAAAGAGCGCAGTCATGGCTCGCAGGTAGGTCGCCCCGGCATTCTTTAGACCAAACGTCAGGTTCTTGCTCCAAGACCAAGATACATTTGGAAGAACGGGCATTTCCATAAATAACTGGCAGGTTTCATTAATGAAAAGAAAAGCGGAGGCCCGCCATCTGCGGGCACTACAACAAATATGAGTTTTAATGTCGGACAGAAAAAAAAATACGGAGGAAACTATGACGGACAATTTAAAAAATAAAAAAAGAAAAGAAATTATATTTCAATGTCGGGCAAGACCCGACATAGTAGATCATCATTTGGGCCCGCTATCAAAAGTGGCCCAAATTTTATTTTTAACCCTAACACTAACTTTCCACCAAATTTTGTGGTCTTTATCTCTCACCTCATTGTCGCGTGAAATAGGTAGAATAGCGAGTCTGGTGGCGACAGTCGAAGTCTACAGCTTCGATCGATGGCGACAACAACATAGGATGGGGAACTTCATGGCTTCGATCGACAACGACAGTAACGAGGACGACGACCTCAATGGCTTTGATCGACGACGGAATCCATCCTTTTGTGCAGTGGGTAAGTTTCGTATGAATGTCAAAATACTCAAATTGACTCTTTAGAATCTCTATTGCTTCATGATTTGTACTGACAAAGGGCTGCAATTTGTCTAGAGTTTGGTCGACACCCACCAACTGTTTTCGATTGTTTCGCATCCCTTGTTCATATGGTCTTTTGAAATTGTAGGTTTTGTGGATACTACTTTGTTTTTTTTTTCTCTTTTGGCCGTAAAGGATATTTTTGTGAGGAATGATTGAATTTTGTTTTGAGAAGCTGTGTTGTTCTTTTTCTATGGAAATTGTAGTTAGGTTGAAGCTCGGTCAATTGGTAATAAAATCAAATAATACAAATTTGATTGTTTGCAAACTCGGACTCTGTGTTTTCACTTCTCATCAATTTTTTTAGTATAAATATCATCATGTTGTTCACTCATTTGAGATACTTGCACCTAAGGCCAAACATGCAAATTGGTAGGTTTGGAATAATTAGAACCATTTCGTGTCATTCTTTTTGTGGTTCTCTTGGTTTCTTTGGCTTGTGTTTTTGTATTACCGAAATCGTCCATTTATTTTACTTCTCGAGTTTTATCTCTTACTAAATAATTGTATTTGGAGATGTCTTTGAAGATGATAGTTTATATTAATTGCTCTCGATATTTATGCCATATAATGTTGGTTTTTAATGGTCATGATGTTAGTTTTATTTCCATAGCATGTAAATTGTAATGTATGCCAATTTCTATATGTTAGTTTTATTTGCCCTCTGGGTTTGTGATTTTTCTGCCGTATCATTTCCTTATGTTGGCAACATTTGTTTCTTTACGTTTTCTTTTCTTTTTCAAAATAAAACCAATTGGTCTTTTAGGGTCATTTTGAAATGAATTTTGAATGAAATGGTTAGAATTTAGATAATAAAAAAATATTTTAACAGGTTCTAAAAACACTTATAAAGTGTGAGGCATTTACTGGTTTTTCTTTCCAAAAGTACTTATAAGAAGTTCTTTCATTAATATATATATATATATATATATATATATATGTTTTCTAAAAAAAAAAGACTATGATCCCTTAATAATTATCAAAACGACCCTAAAATTTTCCTTTTATTTTCCTTATTCATGCGTTTAAAGTAAAACACACATTTTTTTTATTAGATTTTAGTCTTTTTCAAAACCAAAAAAATAAGATGTCCAACAATTCATGGAGTGCCATTAGGTGTGGACAATGTGAAAGTCATGGTAGACATTGTCATTGGTGAAAATGCTACACTACCAATACCTGTTAAGGGGGAGATAGAGAAATTAAATCAAACCATTGGTAGCTTCGTGGCATGGCCTCGTAGACTAGTAATTTTAGATGAGGAGAAAAAGGTATGTCTTGTTCTAACTTGAGTGAGGTTTTAATTTTTCATTTGTTAAATTTTTGTAATTTTGTTTGTCAAAGGTTCCTTCTCCTCGAACGTTGAAGCCAATAACACAATCATCTAAACATATTGATGTCCATATGACTATTAAACTCCTAAATCAATATGCCATGCGTACGATGAACCACAAGGATGTCATTGGATTCAATATTGGTGATTACATATTTGGAAGAGAGAAGATCATTAGTTTAACACGTGTTGACATCATGCAATACTGCGAGATAATTGAAATAGGCTATATGTGTGTGCTCACATACATTTCGTAAGTATATTAAATCTATTTCATATCTTAGATTCGTTAACTAAGAAGTTTAATGTTTTACAATTATATTTTTAGGTATCTTTTGAATGAATGTAAGGAGGAGACATGTAAGAAGTTCTTGATGGTTGACCCAGACAACATTGTACCACAAATAATGTCTCAAGAAACTTGTTCCAGACATCTAGCCAACAGGTTAGACATAGGTAACTTAGAACAAGTAGTACTCATCCCACATAACAGTGGGTAAGCTAGCAATTTAACTTCATTTTACTTATTTATAGTTTCTTTTATCCATGCATGAATGATAATATTATCATGTTGGTTATTAATAGTTTTCACTGGAAGTTGTTTGTTATACGTCTCTGAGAGAATTGTGTTTATGTATTGGACTCTCTAAGAAGTAAGATTCAAGAAAATTATAAGGGAATCATAAACACGTAAGTGCCTTGAACTCTTATAGTTGAAATTTTTTATAATTATGTTATTCTAATGTCAAATTATTTAGATTATTGAAAATGTGGCAAGCCAAACATTCTACTCAACAATCTCGTAGTACTATAATTTGGAAACCTGTGAAGGTAAATTTGCATAAATCATAACAATGTCGCAGTAAATTCTTTGTATAACTCATAATTTTGTTATTTTTCAAATTTTCATAGTGTCCTCGACAACTAGGTTCTATCGAGTGTGGGTACTATTTGCAAAAGTATATACGAGAAATAGTGCGGAACCCTCATGCTCCTATAACTGAACTTGTACGTATTATCATATACCTTTATGTGTTTATATATGATTTGTCATTATATTACAATTGTCTTTCTTTTTCTTTTTTTGTAGTTTAATACAAAAGTGCCTATCAACAAGAAGAAATCGACGAAGTTCGAATAGAATGAGCATCTTTTGTTGGACGATTTGTGTAGTACCATGGATTCATTAGTTGTGTTTATTTGATGTAAGTATTTGGTTCAGACTACTTTCTGTGTAGTACTTGGTAGATTAGAAATACTTTGTCTTGTTTATAATATGTAGAAGTTTGAATGGTGTATATATGGTACTGCATAACATATTAGTTTTGGATTATTATAGAAGTATTTGACTGATGATGCTGAATGTGTTGGATTGTTTTGTTTATAATATATAGAAGTCTGGATTTTTATGCTGAATGTAGTTTTGTTGGAGGGATGGGCGGTCCCATTTGTTCTTGTGTGGAAGGGTGTTAATATAGAAGTGTTTGTTTTGTTTATAACCATGCTAGTTTTGAGTTATTCTAAAAGTGGAGAGGTTATGTTGAAATTTGTACTTTTGATTATTTGTGTTTTGAGTCTAAGGTTAGTTTTTGAGTTAAGTTTTATAATAGATATTGTTTTATAATGGATGAATGTGTTAAAAGTTTTAGCTGCATATTGAGATATTATCAGAGGTTTGAAGGAAATATATATAGTTGGTTAGCCACGTCTGGGCAACCAAATATTTTTTTAATTAATTTATTCACAAAATAATGACGGTCAATACCTGTCACGAAATATAGTCATTCCATGACGAACATACGATGGCGTACAAACAATGACGCACATACAATGTCGGTTGTCACCCGTCATGGTTATCATTTCATGACGGGCATGTCCGTCATGGAAAACGCTATACATGACGGGCGCTGCCCGACCTTAAAATAGTCCTTTCATGACGGCCATGTCCGGATGGAAAGAGAATATACATGACGGGCAATGCCCGACCTTAAAACTGTCCGACATGAAAGGGAAACAAGGACACTCGTATAACTGACCGACATGGTTATTATTTAATGACGGGCAATGCCCGTCATGAAAAGACAAATTTGTTGTAGTGGGGTTTCTCATCAATACATGCAAAAGGCTCTTTGCTCATGAATCGTGTTTTGCTTGAAGCTATGCGCTACCTTCTTCCCAAGGTCTCCTCCCTTGTCAAAGTGAGCATAACTCAACAATAATTGACATACATCTTTAATCAAGAGGTTGTGAGTTCGATCTCCACCCATATGTTATACTAAAAAAATAATAATAATAAATAATGGAGGAAACATTTTTCCCAATCCCCATTTGCATCACAAATTGTAGTTATTGTGTTTTTTCTCCTGCTTAGATTGTTTGGGCATAGAACCATTTCGTATTTTTATCACCCCATTTTAACTATTATTTCTTTTAATCTCTGTCTTTGGAATATTTTCTCCTGATCTGTTAGTATGTCTTCAAGACGTTTCTTCCTAACAGTAGATTCTTAATCTCTTCATCCTCAAGCTCTCCTTCCAATAATGCTTCAAATTTTGTTAAGTGTCTCGATCTTTCTCTTGTAATAGCGCTTCTTATTTTTCCCATCTTATTTGGTTCAGTTGAACACTTTTGATTAGCCAAAAGGTTTTAAATACAATTTACTCCAATTTCAATGCCCCATGGGCCTTTGTCACAATCTTGATATTGTGTCCAAACTTCTTCGATCGTGAAGGAACTTTATTACACACAAATTTAAAGATTCGAGAACTAAACTTATAATTTAACCTACTTTTTATAAAGTCGAAAGAAATACCAGTAGATATATATACAATAATATATAAAAAAGGAAATCTAGCTCACACTTGTACCTTTATGTCATTTTGGGTTAAATAAAGACTTAAGGTCATTTTGGACGGGCATCTGGATTCCCACGTTTATTTTGCACGAAATGTATGATACCCAGACATCTCAAAATGTCCGTGTATCCTAGGATGCCTATACGGGGTGCATCTAACGAGTTTTTGATGTCCTTGGGTATCCAAGATTCCAGTGTTGAATCCGCTCTTTACATTTTTGCCCTTCATTTTTTTCCATATATTTTCTTTCATCAATTTTCATTAATTTTCCCCAAATTTTATTTTATTTTGTTTTTAAATTTATAATTTAAATAAATTAATGGACTCATTGTCTAATAAGAAATTTTATGCAATTAAGTACATTTGTACATTACATTTACATATAAAATAAACTTCAATTAAATTATATAATATCTCGATTTATTTTTAATATTTTGAAGGAACTATATTATTAATAATATTTATTATCATAAATATATAATTTAAAAAAAACAATTTTTTTGACGACCAATATATCTGTGATATTTTTCCTCTTAAAAAATATAATATGATAGTAAGATAAATAAATTTTACCCAAGATAATACCAATTATATGATTGTCTTTTTGAAAAAATATTAAAGTTGAAAATGAAATATATATTGAATTAATAGGAATTAATTTGCTCTACAAAACAACATATAAAAAACAAAATATTAAATTAATTCAAATAAATCTATTATATTAAATGAATTTATAAATTATAGGAGTATTCGTGAGGCTATTTTTGAAACATTCTATAAAATTAACACATTCGAACAAATCGTGCAAAACGAACGTGGCTATCAAAATATTCGTGGACGTCCTTAATAAATTTTCCTACGAAACAAACATGGCTATCTGAATATGTCGGACATTTAAAATTTCAGACATCTGAAATTCCAGGTATCGGTAGATGATGGACATTTATATTCCCGAAAAACAAACGCCCCTAAGTGGATCCTATTTCCATCAACCAGATTGGTCGAATTTTTTTTCCCCAATTCATTTAATAACTTTTGAGGAAATAACATTTATTAGAATAATTTATTTGAAATATAAAATTGCACATCTCTATCTTTTATGACTTCCTTGAATGCATGACGTGATTCTTTGATAGAATTTACCTCTCTTTTCTTAATTTCCTAAAAGGAAAACTATATATGCTTTCTTAATTACATGAATTGAATATATTGGAGGGTTGACATCAAACTTATATTGTTGTTATTATTATTATTATCATCATCATCTTAATCAATTTACATGTTCAGGTTGTAATTTACAGGGGACATTGAAAGGATATATTTGATAGGATATGTTCTTATCAAATATGAAATTTGGTGATACGATAAATAATTTCCTCAAAACAAATTTCAAGACATAGATATGGACAAAATATGAATTCCTTTGTCCTCGATCCTATTTGTCACCTTGAGATTTTTAATTATCTTTATTATATTAATTAATATTTTAGTGTTGTATTAATTAGTACAAATAAATAATTTTTAATAATATATGATTTAGAAATTAATTTTCTCCCTTTTATTTAATGCTCATTTTTAATATCTTTATTAATGTCTTTAATAGGATCCTCAAGAATTGGGTGGAGTTGTGAATTAAAGTTTCCTAGGGACCACCATCTTAAGAAGGCTCTTCAAAAGTTTAATCTAACTTCAATATTGTAAAATTTATTAAAATATTTAAAATTCCGGCTAACCAATAGAATTAATGAAAATGAAAGTTAAGAGATAGAAGACAATTAAAAATTTGTGCTTAATGAACAAAAAGCAAAAGGAGATGTTGATAAGTTAAAAAATTTAAGGAAAGTATGCATCAAAGTTTCTATTCATCAAACAATAAAAAAAAAAAAGGAGAGAGAAACAAAGGAAAAAAAAAACACCTAATCCTTAATTTAATATTATATTATTATTAAATTCATCTAACTATTTGAACTTATTAATCATATTCTCATTTTTCACCCCGAGTCTTGGGACAAGCATGAGTACCTTCAATTATTAGGGAAGAGCTAAAAAGGCTACGATTTTGTATATGCATGTATTTATTTATGTATGTATGTCATTGAGCAGCCTCTCGACTTACACTCTAGGTTTGGACTTTGAGTCTCAACAGAACCTTCCCTTTGTCTTCTCTTTCATTTCCCTCATCTGCGGGGTAAAGAATGATCTTTGTGGTAGTTGAGGTCGAACTCGGAAGGCTAGTCGAGATTGTATTTTTGAGAGCGGACGAGATCGCCTCGGTGACCAAGGGGTTGCGCAGGATATATATATTATCACTTTTTGTAAAAATATAATAAAATAATACATTATTGATCTTCTTCAACATGCTAAAACGCTTGATGGTAATCCAATTGTCACTCCATAATCAGTGGTTCTCTACTATCAGCTCATCAAGGGGATACACTACCTGACCCTTTTATGTATCAAAGTATTATGGGTGCAGTTCAATATGTAACCCTAACAAGACCAGAAATTTTCTGTTAACATAGCACGTCAGTTCATGCACTCCCCAACAACGGCACATTGGCAAATGGTGAAAATAATTCTTAAATAACTCAAAGGTACTCATGATCATTGTCTGCTATTACATAAACCCTCACATCCACAACTACATGGATATCCCGATGCAGATTAGGGGTCTGACCTAGATGACAGAAAATTAACCTCAGATTTCTACATTTATTTTTGCGGAAATCCTATTGTGTGGAGTTCTAAAAAACAATCCATAATATCAAGATAAAGCACGGAAGATGAATATCGCTCACTTGCACCGGCAGCTTCTCAGTTAATTTGGTTGCAGACTTTATTTTGTGAACTTCGAATCTTTCTCCCTACTAGACCCATCCTATGGTGTGGTAATCTAAGTGTATTACATATCTCAGTGCAAATCCAATCCTTTATTCTTGCAAAAAGTAGGTTGAAATTTATTTTTACTTTGTGCAAGACCTAGTTCTGTCCAAAAATATCAGAGTTCAGCATTTACTATTTACTGCTCAAATCTCTGACATGCTTATAAAACCTTTGTCCTCAGCTCTGTTTCCTTCACTTACAGACAGGCTCAATGTTTGAAATCCTACTTCCATTGACTTGAGGCGGTGTTAAGACGAATCATTCATAGATTAGTTAATTGTTGTAACTAATATTAGAGCTAAGTACTTCGATTGAGAAAGTTAATTAGGACTCGTTTGCTAATGTTCCTGTTTCTTGTTTCTGTTTCTTCATTTTTAATAAAAGATAAAATAAAATTGTATAGCCCAACATCCATGAATTTAAGGATGATCAAATAATATTTATATTTATGTATTGTAACAAATTGGAAACGGACGGAAACAAGAAATAAGAAACTTACTTTGATTGTTTCCAAAGTTTCTATACAATTTTGAGAATGTTTCCAAAAACGAGAAACAAGAAACGTATTTAATTGCAAAATACTTAAGTTTCTTAGTAAATTTGAAAATGAGAACAAGATGTTGGAATAATGGAGCCAAAATAGGAAACTTATGTCCTATAAAGAAAAGAATTTTCAACACTAGTATAGATTCCTACAAGGAGTATGATATTATTTTTTCCCATAAGGATTAGGATATTTGGTTTCCTATAAATAGAGCCCTTTTGTTAAGGTTTTATTTGTAGAGAATCCAAATAAAAGAGACTTGAGTGGATGTGGGCAATGTGTGAAAATGAGTTTGTATCTCGTGAGTTTAGTAAGTATTTTTCATTCCTCTACCTAAGCATATTTGGTTAAATACTTAGAAATTAGAAGGTTTTTGTTGGGACCTCTAGATGATGAATATCTGGGGAGATATTTGAGTGTTTTGTATCCAATCTCTGATTATAGTGGAACCCGCATATGAACGGAAGATTGAACGTAGCCCATTAACTGTTAGGGTGCACCAGTATAAATTCTTGTATCATTTTCTGCTTTTCCCTTTAATCTCTTATTTGTGTTGCATAATTGTGATTTACTGGATATAACTGTGGAAGGGAAAATTATTTGGAGCATTTAAATTTCCCAATAAGTGGTATCAGAGTGAATGTTGCAGCATCATGGGATCCAGTCATAAGTCACATCACTACTTCGAGGGGATGTTGAGATTTGATGGGCATAATTTTGGGATTTAGAAGATGCAGATTACAAATCTTCTTACATACAAGAAGATTGACAAGTTCCTGAAAGAACAATCAGCCACTGAGATGTCAGATAAAGAGTGGACAGAGATGGATGAACAAGCGGTAGCAATCATCAGGTTGTGTTTGATGATGAATGAGGTGAGTCTCGTCGCGAGCCAGAAAACAGCAATAGGACTGATGAAGGCTTTGACTGACAGGTATGAAAAATCTTCAGTCAACAAGGAGTATCTGATTACGAGATACTTGAACATCCACATGGAGGAGGGTACCTAATAACTCTCTTAATTGAGTTAATTGGTGCTTTAAATATGAGGGTCTTTGCCTGAATCGCATGCTTAAGTGAGGAATTGAGTGAAAAATGATGATTACCATGTTCCAAAACTTCAAGTTGATGAATTTAGCAAGTGCCTGCTTATTTCCCCTATTTTCGTTTAATTTTGCAGAATCTGGAAGTATTGGAAGCAGAGATCTAGAAGCAGAAGGAATTGCTAGGGCTTTTAGATGATAGAACCCCCGATGCTAGAGCTCACTTGCCGTAAAAATTCCTCGGCATAGCAAGAATAAGTTTTACATGGGATTTTTACTGAAGTCTGAACAATGCCCGTTTTATCAGGTTTTATCCTAATTGTTAGGGGAGTTATAAAAGCAACAAGATGTGGGTTGTCTCATCATCAATCCCCAAGGGGGAATAGATCACAAAAGAGGAAATTACTTAAAATTCAGTGCTGAAGCCAAAAAGAATTTGAAACCCATAATATTTTGCACCCATTTCGAATAAGAGCTGGCGGTAGGAAGCTGGAGCTTCTGGTTTCTCCATTGAGCTGGAGGTTCCAGTGGGTTTAAAAGAGCTCTTTCACGAAATTGGTTGTTTCTTTTCTTTACCCATTGTATTTTCCCCATTCCCCATGAACTAAACCTCATTTTCGAGGGATCCTTTGCTCTAGCTTGTGAACTGGGGCTTTCTAGCATATTTTTTCTGCTATTAAATAGAGTTAATATAATATTTTCATCTTGCTCATCAATGCTGGCCACATTTATTAGTTTGTTTGCTCTTGTATGACTCGAAAAGGTATATAGGTAGTGTGTTTGGCTCTCTTTGCGGTTAGCTACTATTTTCTAGTAGATTTGTGGATGCTTAGGGATAAGGTCTACCTAACCAAGCTTATGATCTATTCTTTATGCTTGGGTATTTAGCAGCGGAAGTTATAGGTATTCATTTCTGAGTGTCTCAGAAGGGAACCAGTTGGGTTTAAGCATCAGCATGCAATTTTATGTTAGAGTGTCTTCTATGAGCGAGTGAAGGCATATAGCGATCTCCCTTGTTTCCACCTCATTATATATTTCCCGTTCTGTTCGTTTTGCTAAAACATTTATTTGCCTCAGCATCTGTTATTACAGTACTTCTCTTTCTTGGAATTTCTTTATGCATTTTTATAGCATTTTACCTAGTTTTAGTTTTACAAATATTGATTATATTTTATTTGTATTTTTTTGGTATTCTTGAGTGCACGCTTAAAGTAATATCCTTACTCCCTGTTATTTCAATCTTCTTTATACTACAATCGGCTAGAATAGTACACTTACACTTGCATTCACATTGGTTGTGGACACGCAACAATACCTCAATGAACTCTCACACAAATGAGGGCTAAATGAGGGAAAGAACAAGCTGGAGTCCATGGAGATCACATTTTCAGAGGAAGTGAAAGCTATAAAATTGTTGTCCTCTTTGCCTGATAGTTGGAAGACGATGAAGACGACGATGTCGAATTCGTTGGGGATAAGAGTCTGAAATTTTCAAATAACTATGATGTTGTAATTGCTGAGGAGGTTCGAAGAAAATGGAGTAGGAAGAATTTCGAATCCACTTCTGGTGGGGAGAACAATTTGGAATCAACAATGGTAGCTCAGAGCAAGGTCAAAGGAAAGATGGACTGTAAAGGAAAGCAGCAGTATAGCAGCTAGAGGAGTGGGAGTAGCAGTGGAGATGTGGAATGTTTTTACTGCCACAAGAAGGGACACATTAAGCGGTTTTGCAAGAAGCTAAAGGAGGATCAACAAAAGGGGGATTCTACTAATATTGTAGAAGAAAAAGTAGAAGAGTTTCTGGCTTGTGTTGATAGCAACTCAGTAGATCGACCATTACAGTGGGTTGTGGACACTGCAGCATGTATCTTTAGACAGAAAGTGGTTCTCATCTTTCACTGGTCAACATGACGAGGTAACGATGGGGAATGAGAGTGTCTCCAAGGTTAGAGAAATTGGGGATATCTGTTTGTAGACCGATAAGGAGATCGAGTTGGTGTTGCGAGCTTTCAAGTATGTTCTAGGTTTCAAAAAGAATTAGTTATCTGCTGGAAAACTAGATGATGATGGTTACAAGAGTGAGTCCGCAGATGGTAGTTGGAAACTTCTGAGGATATCCCAAGTAGTGCCAGTGGGCCACAAATAAGCTTATGTTTATGTTTCTAGATTTGAGGTTGCCAGGGGATCTGAGAGACAGGGAATGCATAGGGCTATAAATGATTCATGGTGAGACTTTAAAGGATCAGCAGCATTGATAACCAGGACAAATCAGGAGAATCTGTCATCAGTTTAAGTAGAATAGCTAGGAAGTAAAGGATAAGGAAACGGGAACAGCTCAATGAGGTGTTGAACAGGTTGTAAGTTTCGAGCCCAGTTCTCAGACGATTTGGCAAGCTGATAAAGTCGTGTAGGTGAAAGAGTGCATCGAGGGAGATGACTACAGTGGGTACTGAAGTCAAAGGCGAAGTCTCTAGTGTGACAATAGACTTGGGTGGGAGTGCCAAGTCATTAGACGAGAGATCTACCTTCAGATGTCGTTGGGTTCGATCGAGGAAGGAAGCATCATGGACCACTTAGATCGAGTAGGAGCACGTGGTTGTATTGCTAGCTTTTGGGAGACAAAACCACGTAGGATTGCTCAGTCTCGGAGCAATCACAGACAGAGCTTAGTTGGGGTCGAGCAGTTGTTGATCAGTTACTGTTGGTGCAGTCAGAACTAAGCCTTGGCGGCGTTACCAAGATGATGGGACACTGTTGGTGCAGTGGAAGACAAGATTGATGTTTTATCTCCAAGTGGGATATTGTTGGGATGATGGAGCCAAAACAGGAAACTCATGTCCTATGAAGAAAAGGATTTTCAACACTACTATAAATTCCTACAAGGAGTAGGATATTGTTTTTCCCATAAGAATTAGGATATTTGGCTTCCTATAAATAGAGCCTTTTTGTTAAGGTTTTATTTGTACATAATCCAAATAAAAGAGACTTGAGTGAATGTGGGCAGTGTGTGAAAATAAGTCTGTATCTCGTGGGTTTAATGAGTGTTTTTCATCCTTGTACCTAAGTATATTGTGTTAAATACTTAGAAACTAGAGGCCTTTTGTTGGGACCTCTAGATGGTGAATATCTGGGGAGATATTTGAGTGCTTTGTATCCAACCTCTGATTATAGTAGAACCCGCATCTAAGCGGAAGACTGGATGTAGCTCATAAACTATTGGGGTAAACTAGTATAAATTCTTGTGTCGTTTTCTGCTTTTTCCATTAATCTCTTATTTGTGTTGCGTGATTGTGATTTACTATATATAACTGTGTAAAGATAAATTATTTAGAGCTTCTAAATTTCCCAACACAAGAAACGAGAACATTACCAAATGGGCCCTTAATTTTTGTATTATCTTACTATATAAGCAAATGTACTTCACTCTATCAAATTGAGAATAAAAAGATGATTACTTTCTGTTTGGGGGTAAAATATACCTAGGACATGTGGAAGACTCTTATTGGTGTTTGAAGAAATTGAATAAGAGGGATTGCCTAGGTCCACCTCGGCCCTGCCGAGGAGACCGGGTTCGCCCATTATAAAAAGGCTAAGTATGGGCGTCAAGGTTCGATCTGGTTGGGATCCGACCTGCTTGGAACCCGACAGGCTCGACATGAGAAAAGACATATAACCGCCGGTCTTGTGTACTGTCGGATCCATCACCTATAAATAGAGGGCTTCATTTCACGCTCAGGTATCGAATCTCACCTCGAACTAAATACGGAGTCCGATCTATACTGACTTGAGCGTCGGAGTGCTTACCCTCTTATGCAAGTCCACCCTAGTGTTCAGGTCGGAACCGGAGACCGGGTTCGAGCTTAATTCGTGAAGAACCGTTGTGCAAACTCTTGCATAAACATTTGGCGTTGTCTGTGGGGACGAATACGATCTAAGTCATCCCGATCTAAGAAACATACGCAAAGATGGTGCAGCCAGCAAACTCTGCCAATACGACAAAACGGAGGGGTTTGAACACTGATAACGGCCCCTCAGCGAGACCTTGACGCTAGAATGGTAGAGGATCAGGTTCGAGCAGGACAAGAGGGAGATCTTCCACGGAGATCGGCCCGCCACGCGAACCAAGAGTTACCCCCTGCTCACCTGAAACCCTCAAAGGCCAACCGAGGCCGAGGTGGGACCTCGAGAAAGACCTCCCGAAAGGCCAACCAGGCGGTAGACCCTGAGGCTTTGTCTACTCTCCAGCGCGAGTTGGATGATATACGCCATCGGTTGCGTACAATGGAAGAAATGTACGCCGAGGCGACGCGGGCTAACCGAACAGTGTCTCCCTCCAGTGCCCCAGGCGCACCCGGAGAGAGGGAAGGTCGGGTTCCATCTTTCCTTCCTGGCTACCGCGAGCCCGTTCCCAACAATATGGGGGTGGATTATAGCTTGCAGGATAACGATCTGAGAAAGCACCTCACTGAAAAGAAGAAGAGAGCATCTTGGGAGCCGGAAGACTCTTCGTCCTACTCTCGAGAGTTCTCCAATTCTGACTTCAAGGCTCAATCAAAGTATACGCCTCTAACACCAGAAGCTGTGATCACCAGGGAAGAGTTCGACCTGATGAAGCACAGGTTCGACGAGCAGGTCGAGGCGCTCAAAGCCAGGTGCGAGAAGAAAGAGTGCTTGTTTGACGAAGGCGACTTGGGAGAATCACCATTCACCTCGGACATCCTGGAGGCCCCAATTCCTCCAAAGTTCAAAACTCCTACTATGAAACCTTATGGTGGGTCTAAAGACCCGAAGGATTATGTTGAGGTCTTCGAGGGCCTCATAGACTTTCAAGCGGCAACAGATGCGATAAAATGCCGCGCCTTCCAGATCGCTCTCACCGGCAGCGCGCCCCTGTAGTACCGGAGACTGTCGGCCAGTTCGATCTCGACCTACTCCCAGCTGAGGAAAGAATTCATTAGCCAATTCTCTTCTCGTCATTATGATAGAAAGACAGCGACTGACCTCGCCACCATCAGGCAGAAGGAAGGAGAGACGCTGAGAGAATACGTCACGAGGTTCCAAGAGGAGTAGTTGAAGGTCGCGCACTGCTCTGATGATTCGGCCATGTGCTACTTCCTCACCAGCCTGGCCCTCACCAGCCTGGCCGACGAAACCCTCACCGTGAAGCTCGGAGAGGAGGCTCCAGCAACCTTCGCTGAAGTTCTGCATAAGGCGAAGAAAGTCATTGATGGGCAAGAGCTCCTCCGAACCAAAACTGGCCGACCTGAAAAGCAAATCGACCAGAAGAAACTAAGCCAAGAGAAGAGGAAGGCCGATTCTAAGTCTAAAGACAAGGGATCGTCCTCCTCTGGCAGCAGAACCGAGTATCGTCGGTCGGAGATCGGCCACAATCGAAGCCGACCTTACGAGCGTTACACTCCGACCACCATCCCCATTTCTGAAATACTTACGAACATAGGGGAAAGTGGGATGGAAAAGCTCCTCAAGCGACCTGAGAAGCTTCGAGGAGACCCAGAAAAGCGTAACAAGGATAAGTATTGTGGTTTTCATCGCGATCACGGCCATAATACGAAGAATTGCTGGGAGCTGAAGTGCCAAATTGAAGATCTTATTCAAGATGGCTATTTCAAAAAGTTCGTAGGAAAGCGGAGGACCAACTCGGTGGAGAAGATAGAAGAGAGGAAGCGTTCAAGGACGCGACGTCTAGATGACCGACCTGCGGTCATCAACACAATATTCGAGGGTCCTAGTGGGGGCCAGTCTGGAAACAAAAGGAAAGAACTAGCTCGCGAGGCCAGGCGCGAGGTATGCATCATTAGGGAGCAGAAGCCTACTTGCTCCATTACCTTTGGCGATACCGACCTGGAGGAAGTTCATTTGCCTCATAATGATGCACTTGTGATCGCTCCTCTCATTGATCACGTCTTAGTCCGAAGAGTACTGGTAGATGGAGGCGCATCTGCCAACATCCTGTCCCTCCCAACATATCTAGCATTGGGGTGGACCAGGTCACAGTTGAAGAGAAGTCCAACACTCTTAGTTGGATTCTCTGGAGAATCGGTCTCCCCTGAAGGGTGTATCGACTTACCGGTTACGATTGAGCAAGATAGTACACAAGTAACTCAGATGGCCGAGTTCGTGGTTATCGATGGCAGATCGGCCTACAATGCCATCTTCGGGAGACCCATCATTCACTCATTCCGGGTCGTCCCCTCCACACTGCATCAAGTCTTGAAGTACTCAACCCTGAATGGAGTGGGCACGGTCCGAGGTGAGCAAAAGACCTCGCGGGAATGTTATGCATCCGCGCTTAAAGAGTCGGCAGTATACGCCCTGGAAGAACAAACCAATCGCGACAAGCTGTGAGAGTCCGAGGCCGACCTGCCTAAGGAAGGCAAAAGGCAGCTCTCCCCAGTAACGAAAGAGCTCGAGCTTGTTCCTTTACTTAGCCCTGAAAAACAAGTAAGCATAGGAACCAAGCTGGGGGCCACTAACGGGGAGGAGTTGATCAACTTCCTAAGATCTAACTCGGACGTCTTCGCAAGGTCTCACGAGGACATGTCAGGCATCGACCCAAAGATCATGGTGTATCGCCTCAACATAGACCCATCATTCCGACCTATAAAGCAAAAGAGAAGACCTGTAAATAAGGAGAGGAGTGATGTAATTGTTGAGGAAGTTAACAAACTTTTAAAGGCTGAATATATAAAAGAAATTTTGTATCTCGAGTGGCTCTCTAATGTCGTGTTAGTTAAAAAATCCAATGGGAAGTGGAGAATGTGCGTGGACTTCACAAATTTAAATAAGGCATGCCCAAAAGACTGCTTCCCTTTGCCAAGGATGACCAGCTCGTGGATGCAACAGTCGGGCACGAGCTGCTCACCTTCATGGATGCCTACTCGGATACAACCAAATTAAAATGCGCTTGCCAGACCAAGATCATACCCTGTTCATAACAGACCAAGGTCTGTACTGCTACAAGGTGATGCCTTTTGGCCTAAAGAATGCGGGTGCGACCTACCAAAGGATGGTGAATAAAATGTTCGCCAAGCAGATTGGTCGGAATATGGAAGTATATGTGGACGACATGCTTGTCAAGAGCAAGCAGTCAAAGTCGCATCTTTCAGATCTGACCGAAGCCTTTGGAGTACTGCGCAAGTACCAAATGAAGCTCAATCCGACCAAGTGTGCCTTTAGAGTCTCCTCAGGAAAATTCTTTGGTTTTATGGTAAACAACCGTGGGATCGAAGCTAACCCAGAGAAGATAAAGGTCATGCTCGAGATGGAGGCACCCAAGACTCTAAAGCAGCATCAGTGCCTCAATGGCAGGATTGCAGCCTTGAATAGGTTCGTGTCAAGATCAACGGACAAGTGCCTTCCTTTTTTCAAGGTTCTTAGGAAGAAGGGACCATTCGAATGGATGGTAGAGTGTGAGCAAGCACTTGAGCAGTTAAAAAACTATCTCTGCTCGGCAGTGTCTGATAACGCCGTCAGCTCGACCCTAGTCAAGCAGGAGAGCGCGTGCCACAGTCCCGTTTATTACATTAGTAAGGCCATGACTGAGGCCGAGACCAGATATCCCCAAATGGAGAAGCTGGCCCTCGCTTTAGTCACATTGGCCTGAAGACTTAGGCCGTACTTCCAGGCACACACGGTTCTAGTACTTACAAACTTGCCCCTGTAGAATATCTTCCTTAAGCCTGAAACGTCAGGGCGTCTGATGAAGTGGGCATTGGAATTGAGCGAGTACGACATCCAGGTCGGGCCAAGAACCGCGTTAAAAGGGCAAGCAGTGGCTGACTTCATCGCGGAGCTTACCCCACCGTCCCAGTCGACCGAGTCCGACCTCTCGTGGACGATCTATGTTGGTGGATCTTCCAATGAGAGGGGGTGCGAGGCAGGAATTCTCTTGCTCGCATCGGGTGGCGAGCGATTTGAGTACGCTCTGCGATTCAACTTTCGGAATTCAAACAATGAGGCCGAATATGAAGCACTCCTGGCAGGCCTGCGCGTTGCCAAAGGACTGGGGGTCAACCACATTAAGGTCTTTAGTGACTCCTAGTTAATTGTAAATCAGATTAAGGAGGAGTACCGAACGAAGAATCCCCGAATGGAAAAATATCTGAGCAAGGTCAAATCGCACCTCGCCCAGTTCGGGACTTACGAGGTGATTCAAGTTCCAAGATCTGAAAACTCCAACGCGGATGCCTTAGCCAAATTGGCATCAGCGTATGAGACCAATCTGGCTAGATTGGTCCCGGTCGAGATCTTGGACAGCCCTTCAATCTTGGAGCCAGATATGTTGCTTAGTATGATTTTCTGGACTTCTGAGTTCGAGGAGAAATATTAAAGACCAATTAAAGAAACTCTTAGATTCAAACCTTAAGGGTGCGATGTGAAAAATTATCTCACGCTCAATCCTTCAAACTTACTAGTTAAGAAGTGTGAGATGGAAATTATTCATAGATAAGTTACAGCTTACAAAAGCAAATCTAAAAGTTTAAGGAAAAAGTAAGGGAAGAAAGAATCAGAGCTAGATGCAGAATCGCAATCAAATGTAAGGAACGAAGAATTCATTGATTGAAGGACAGAGCCAAGTAGGGGTGTTCACGGGTTGGGTTGGGTCGGATTAGAAGTATTTTTGGGATCAACCCGAATTTTCGGGTTGGCCATATGGGGGAACCCACGGGTTAAAAATTGATGGTCAACCCAACCCAATCCAACCCAAAAATTTCGGGTTGGATCGGGTTGGGTTGTCGGGTTGTCACGTTATAAAAAAAATATCAAAAAATTACATGGTAGCTACTGCAGACACCAGCAGCTGCGACGGCAAATGGTGACGGGCCGAGACGGGACACAGGGGCGGCAGCGGCGATCTGCGATAGGACACAGGGGCGGCGACGGCCACGGGACGCAAGGGCGGCGACGGCGGCCACGGGACGCAGGGGCGGCGGCGGCGACCACGAGACGCAGGGGCGGCGGCGGCCACGGGATGCAGGGGCGACGACGGATGTAGCGGATAACGGGCGGCGACGGGTGTAGCGTGGAGCTTGAGTGAGGAGACAACAATGGAGGAGAGAAAACTATGGAGAAGACAAACTATGGATGATGAAATTAATAAAAATAGGGGAGGGAGGAAGGTGAGTAAAGAGGAGTGAAAACCCTAAAATGGATGGCTAAGATTAAAGTTCAAGGAAGGGTTGAGATTAAAGATAATAAAAATATTATATATTTATTATAAATATATATATATATATATATATATATATATTTTATTAAATAAGTCTAATTCGGGTTGGGTTTTGGTCAACCCGATTTTTTAAAGGGCTAACCCGAGACCCGACCCAACCTGGTCGGGTTGGGAATTTTTTGCAACCCAACCCAAACCGAGGTTTAATTGAACCCAACCCAACCCTTATGAGTTGAGTTGGGTTCGTCGGGTTCGTCGGGTTGTCGGGTTTTTTGAACACCCCTAGAGTCAAGGCTTATAGACCTTGCAGCTCTGCCCAAATACTTACAAAGGAAAATAAAAAGAGAAAAAAGAGAGAGAAAGAGAGCCTCAGCTACTTCCGAGGTGGGAGGATAGCTCGCCCTGGGAGCCCAGAAGGTTGACCTATTGGGATCTGCCCTGCTGAGAAGGAACCTCCTCTTGCGTCATGCCGACCTCATTAGGCTCTTGGCTAGGAACATCCTCGTCCTCCACATCAGAGTAGTCAGAGTCCAGCTCCCTGACGTACTTGTCCACCAGTGATTGGGGGCCAGGAGTACCGTTGGGCCCAAAAGCCCACTTCTCAGAATACTTCTTCTTGAGATCGCTGAGATCGATCTGAAGATGAGGCATGTCGGCAGCAATGCCCTTCATCAGGAACTTGAAGCCGGCATTGCTGAAGTCTTTGGCAAACCCAATGAAGTCTGGGTGTTGCTTGAACGACTCCTCCAACAGAGTTCCATTGGTAAGGCGCTCCTTCAGGTCTTTGAGCTCGGTCGTAAGGCGCCCAATTGAGGCATCCTTCTCCTCAAGGACTTGAGCAAGGTCGTCCTTCTCCTTCAGGAGTTGGAATGTCTCCTTCTCCAGCCCTTTGGTGATAGCATGGGCTGCTCGGAGGTGGGCCTTGTGTTTCTCACCCTCCTTCTTCAGAAGCTTGGCCTTGGCATCCACCTCGGCCCTTAAAATATCCACCTCGCCCTGGGCCTTTAGCAGCTCGCCCTTCAGCGTGGTGGCAGCCTCTAAGGCAGCAGAGGAGTTCTCCCTCTCCTTCGCTGCCAAAGCCTCTCTTCCATCCAGCTCGCTTTGATCATAACCGCTGAATGAATGGAAGCGACAAACGCCTGCGAAAATCAAAGAGCACAATGGTTAGACCAAGCTAAGAATTGAGAAAGTAAAAAATGGTAAAAAATGGCACAAAAGCAGGTTTTACCTCGGCAGCGTTGTCAATGGTCCTCTGCAATACCGACCCAGGATCACTTACGAACTTGGATGCTCTCCTCAGACAGCGGTCCAAACACGTGGCCGAGATGCGGGACACCTGGTCCTTCACCCCGGAGCTTGACGGTTCCATCCTGAACCGCATTCTCACGTCGGATGTTCCCCCCATCCGAGCTTCGAGGTCATCCACCAAATGAGCATGGCTCGTAGGCAGAGTCCCACGAGCCCCAGCCTCCGAGGAGGAGGAAGTCTTCTTCTTCTTTCTTCTTCTCCTCAAAGGAAATTCTCCCCTCACCTCGTTCAGGGGAGATACGTCAAGCGCCTCGGACTCCTCCCTTGGACGCTTCTCTCCAGATCGATCCCCAGATAAGTCAAGCTCGATCACGGGGGTGGGGGCTGTAGAAGATGGCCCAGAGTTACCATGGGCCTCAGTCCGTGGCACCGTTGGCATCACCGGTTCAGTACCCACCACGGTCTTGAGGGCGTGAGCACGGCCCTTGGACTTGCGCTTCACACTTCCAGTGAATCCGCACACCATTGCTGCAAAATAAACAAGCATAAAGTTTGAGATCAAAGGAAAGTTAAGATTGAAGTCGAGATCGAACATGGCCTACCGAGCTCGGAGTTCGGCCTTGAAGCTTCAATTGGTCGAACCAGAGGGTTGTAGTCTAGTAGCCCCGACTCCCAGAGTAGCTTGTCGGTGACCAAGGTTCCGATCTTCCGGCCCTTGGGGAAGTGATCCTTGTAGTATTTGAGGGTATCGAAGGTGGCTTGAGCAAGCTCGGGAATCGGTTTGATCGACACTGCACAAGACGAAAAGATTCAAGTTAGACATGAAAAGGGAAGAATAGAAAAATTCAAAGATGTAAACACAACGGCCTCATACCTAGATTCCCAAACCTAACAGGACCGTCAAAGAAGGGACGACCTGACTCATCCTTTGCCAGCCATTCCCCTAAGGCAAAGAACCACTTACCTACCCATCCTTTGATGGAGGTCGGCCCCTTGACTATGCCACTCGCGCCTTTCCTCGCGCACATATAATACCGACCTGGTTTTTTAGCTATCCTTTTGGCCTCAAAACACCCAAGAAGTTGATCAACGCTTAGTAGCTCGGCCTCATCCTTGTCCCGAGCTCGCAACCAAAAAAGGATAGCTAAAGCAAAAATGACACCCCACCCATTAGGGGCCACTTGAGCAGGAGCCAGTCCAGTTCGGTTCAGGAACTCCTAAGCAAAAGGATGAAGAGGAAGTCTGAGGCCGTACTCAAACATCTTTAAATAAAGAGTGACTCATCCCTCTGGGGGATTGTCAGCTCTTTCCCCTTCCTCAGGAATCCTAAGAAGGATATCGTTCGGAATTTTAAACCCCCTACGAAGGGGTCCGAGATAGTGCTCGGGCATCTTTGAAGGGTACTCCAGACCCTGGCCCGAGGTGGAGGTATCACTATCATCTCCATCATCTGAGAACCTAAAGTTCTCTATTTCTTCCAGCTCGGACTCTAACCTACGAGCTAAGCCCTCCCTAGAATCACTTGATTTTGGGGGCGAACTACTTATGGTACGACTCGCACTACCTAGGCTATCACTACTGGAAGGGGAAGACAAAAAAACCACCATATTCGAAAAAGAAGTAAACAAGAATGACTGACCTACGGAAGGTTCGAGCTGGTTTCAGATCGAACTCCAAAAATTCAGGAAACGTGAGGTTTGACCTGAAATCTCGGGACTATTTATAACTAATCGGAAAAGTCTCTACGCCGTACACGTGTAATCAACGAGCGGCTAGGATCTTCTCGAGATATGCAACGGCGGAATGCTTGAGTGCTCTGACAACCTGGCAGATCGAAACGTCTTCCGCAACGGTCATATTCCCTCTACAAATGAAAAGTCGCCACGTGTCCAGAATGGACTCGGGTGAACTTCTCTGCCAGGTCGAGATCGAACCTGACAGAGAGGGGGCCAATGTTTGGGGGTAAAATATACCTAGGACACGTAGAGGACTCTTATTGGTGTTTGAAGAAACTGAATAAGAGGGATTGCCTAGGTCCACCTCAGCCCTGCTGAGGAGACCGGGTTCGCCCATTATAAAAAGGCTAAGTATGGGCGTCAAGGTTCGACCTGGTTGGGATCCGACCTGCTTGGAACCCGACAGGCTCGACATGAGAAAAGACATATAACCGCCAGTCGTGTGTACTGTCGGATCCATCACCTATAAATAGAGGGCTTCATTTCACGCTCAGGTATCGAATCTCACCTCGAACTAAATACGGAGTCCGATCTATACTGACTTGAGCGTCGGAGTGCTTACCCTCTTGTGCAGGTCCACCCTAGTGTTCAGGTCGGAACCGGAGACCGGGTTCGAGCTTGATTCGTGAAGAACCGTTGTGCAAACTCTTGCATAAACACTTTCTTTCCATTATATTTGTCATTGTAATATTTTTCTGATTGAACTAAAGGAAAAAGGGTTTTAATACTATTAAATGAAGTTCTTTCTTATTTTGAGTAAAATTTTTAAAAATAGAAGAAAGAAAACTGTTTTTAATTTCTAAAAAGATAAGCTTTAATTAGGCATATTCAAAAAATCCACCAATCTGACAAACCCAACCCAAATCGTAAGGGTTGAATTTAGTTAAATAAAGGCTCGTGTTCGGTTGTGTTGAAAAAATTCCAACCCGATCGAATTGGGTCGGATCTCGAGTTCACCATGTAAAAATTCGAGTTGTATATATATGTATATATGTATCTATATATAATAAGATGTAATAAAATATGTGGTTCGGTCTCAACCTTTTATTATGTTTTAATCCTAGTCATCCATTTGATATTTAGGGTTTTTGAAGTTTTAACTTTTCATCTTCTCTTGTCTTCCACTTGAATCTCACACCATTTTCTTTTTTCTCCATTTTCAAACTACTTCCAAATCTCCATCTTTCGTTTTCTCCTTCCTGACCCTTCACTGCTGTAGCAGCCCATGAATATCATCGCCGCCACAGCCTTGAACCTCGTCGCTGCCCCAACCGTGAATCTCGTTGCTGCAACGGCCCTTGAACTCGCCACCGCTGCAGCCCGTGAATGTCACTGTGTGCCATCTGCCATTAGCATCGTCCGTTGTTAGCATATCCGTCTTTTTTCCGTTGTCCACCGTGAGCCGTCGCCGGTAAGTGAGTCACAGATCCGTCTGTCGTCGACCCATCCCAGTCGTGAAGCCCATCGCTGAGTAATCAGTAAAGAACGAAAAAAATTATGCCAACCCGACAACCCAACCAGAAAATTTTGGGTTGGGTTGGGTTGGTCATTCATTTTGGCCCGTTAGTTCTCAAAGATGGTCAACCCAAAAATTCGGTTTGGTCTCAATAATATCCCTAACTCGATCCAACTCAACCGTAAACACCCCTAGTTTAAAGCCAATTAAAAATAAAATATCAATTTTTAAAAACTAAAACTCTCCATTTGGGTAATCTTTTTGTTTTGTATTTTCTTTTTTCAAAAACTTTTAACTTTTTTACTTACTTCTTTATTGTATAATCTCATTTTATAACTATTTCTAATAGACAAATTTTAAAAGCTAGGAAAAATGAAGTGGAATTTTAAAATATGTATATTTTTTAAAAAAATTTAGCTAAGATTTGAAAATATTTTTAAAAACAAAACAATAATTTAAATAGTAATGGAAAACTAAAACATTATTGAGGAGAGCTACTTTGTTTTTGTTTTCAAATTTCAATTAAGGTTTTAAAAACGTTTATAAAATAGATTAATATAAAGAATTTTTCATTACAAACATGATTTTTAAAATACATAAAACAGGAGAACAAAATCATTAATGAGCCCTAATTAAAGTAAATTTGTATTTTGACAACCTGATTAAGATTTCTCAACTCTCAACTTATATGAACACACTTGGTTTTTGGAGAAAAAGAAACATTTAATGAAAGATTTTTAAAATTAATGTTAGAAGAAGAAAGTATTAAGATTAAGGATATTTGAAGATTTGAATTAATTGTTTGATGGACTCTCTATACCAACTGATGTTATTAATTAGACTAGTCTTAATTAGAACTGATATAATTGTAACATTGTAATTCATATATTATTAAAAAAAAATCAACATTTTTGCCATTAATAAAACTCACAATTATATACTATTATTATTTTCAAGAAGCTTCAATTTTTTATTGAGCTAGAAACATCGCTATGTACCAGAAAAGAGGGATTTTTCTTTAATAATGTTTTATTTCAAATTTATTCCAAATATATATCAATCCACATACTATTTCCAAGAATAATGTTTAAAAAATTATAGGTCGTCTCTTGAATTGCATGGCGTCATGTGTTTTTGTTTTTGTTTTTTTTAGTTCTGGTATGTTGTCTCTTCGAGAGACGACAATTGACAAATTGTACGCATTTATCATTCTGGTACAGTGGTTGTATGCCTACTTTATAAACTAAATGTCCTGGTTGAAGTCTCCATTGTATCACTTTTTCTTTTCTTTTTTATTCAATAAAATGTTATGTTGAATTTTTTTTTTTCATTTTTTTAACGAAATTAGCACTTGTTTCAATAATATTTTTTTTAGTAGTAATTTTTTTTTTATAATTAGTAGTTGTTTTTATTCGATAGAATGTGATATAACAAAGACTTAAACCTAGGATCTTTAGATTAAAAGGCAAGTTTATCACCACTATACCATAGTGGAAGTTTTATACAATTTAGGCATATGTCGTCTATTTAAGAGACGACATGTCATAATTAAAAAAAGAAAAAAAAATACATAGCGCCAACAAAGCACCATGTAACTCGAAAATTGTGATGTGACATAAGTCGTCTCTTTTTCTAAGTATTATTATTGGAAATAGTTTTGGTTGATATATATTTGGAATAAATTTGAAATAAAGCATTATTAAAAAAAATCGTCCCAGAAAATAGCATTTGACAAATTTTAAAATTTTAAATCATCAACAATAGGGAATAAACTGTCTAAACTTGCTTTCTCCAAAAAAAAAAAAAACAAAAACAAAAACAAAAACTCTGACTTTTTATTAAATTGCATCACCAAATTATATATATTTTCATTGAAGTTTTGGTTTGTTTTGTTTTTAATAACAGTTTTAATAACTATATTTTGCAGACTAACTTTTTAATTAGTACTTTTTTCGTTTTAAATTTCAAAAACTGGTTAAAAAAATATCTTTAGTCTTTTGTTTTACATTTTTTTTAGTAGCTTTTTTTTTTTTTTACATTTATTCATGGAACAAGTTACAATTACAGTTAATTAGTTAGAACTAATAAAAAAACGTGAAAATAATAAACTAATTTTTTTAAAAAAAATTATCTTGTACTCGAACAATTTCCTTTTTTTAAAACCATTTTATTTAAAAAAATGAATAATCTTCCAAACTTAAAAGATAAATAATATATTTTGTTATTCATATCAAATGTGTATACCTATTAAATTAGTCCCTATTAGTTTAAAAGTTTTTTTTAAAATTCAATTTAGTCTTTTATATTTTAATTTTGTTCAATTATACTCACTGCTAATGAATGTTAAAACTAACATATAATAAACTTAAGTAACATGATATTTTAATAAGTTAGAAAAAAATTTAATTAGAAGAGGTATTAAACCCACTTTTTTTTTCTTTTTTGAAATAGGTTAAAACCCACTTAAAAGAAAGAAAAATTGAAAACTTATTAAAAATTAAGAGGAGAAAATGAGATCAACTAATGTCTTTTCTAAATTTCTACAAACTCACTGAACATCATATTATGTATGATTATCATCAACAAATTTTAACCATCACCAATAGTTGAAAAATATATTAAAATATAAAAAATAAATTGAAAATTTTTAAATAATGGAAACTAAAAGGAAAAAACACTTAAAATGATTAAAACATATATTAAACTATTAAATTATTCCTAATAAATTATTTTCACACATTTTCTAGCCAAATTTCCACTTGAAATCGTATTTTTAAGGGGGTGGTTTCTTACCTCGACAAAAGTTTAAGAGTTTTACAAAAATTTCAACATTATCATTTTACCAACTATATTTTTATGATTATTTTTTAGAAGAATAATATAGTTTCAAAATCATCATTTTCATCCCCTATAAGTTTAAAACTACTGTATATTTGTCAATCCGAACATAACTTAACTGATTAAAGCACCTATCGACTATCACCGACCAAAAGATCGTGGGTTCGAATCTATACCTTACATGTTGTTTTCGGAAAAAAAAAAACAACTCTATGTTTCTAATAATTTTTAATAGTACAATATTTCTATCATTTCCCATCATATATTTGTTTTTCTGTAAACTTTGTTTTTAAAAAATGAAAATTTTGTTTAAAAAACAGTACTCAGAACAAATATATAGAGATGGAGAAAGTTCGTATAGGGGACGAGAGAAAAAAAATTCTTCTTAGGTTTTACTTTTTTGGTAACAGAGAATGAATATATTTATCAACCTTTTTAAAATTACTAGTAATTTCACACGTTCAGTTCACATTATTATTATATAAATATTTAATCATTTATTATCTTTATATTTTAATAATAATTTTTTTAACTTAGAAAAATAAGATTTATATTGTATGGCTAATTAAATCACATTATTATTAAAACTATTTTTAAAAACTACATAGATCGAAATTCCAAATTAATTTAAAATATTTATAATCATTTACCAAATTAACGCATGTTTAAGTCAAATTTCAGTAGTGATAAATTATACTCAATATTTATAAATGTACTTTTAATTTAATATTAAAAATAAAAAGTACTTCAAACTTAAAACAAAAAAGGTATTTTTCTAATTAAATGAGCTACATTATCAATACATACTAAAAAAGAGATATAATTTAGTCTTCATGAAAAAAATATATATATTTGAGGAAAATTAAAATTGTCCACGAGCTCGCTAGGGATGGAGGATGCATAGAATAAAGTGATTCTCATAAAGAAATGTTTTAATTATTAAAGTGATCCATAAAAAATAATAATTAAAAAAAAAAAAAGAAAAAAAAGGACTTGTGGCCCCCACTTTAGCCATTATTTTCCCTCTAAAATGAGAAATACGTTAGAGAAATAAGTAAATAACGTGATAATTGAAAAAGAGCTAAAATGGAAGGTATAAAAGGACATCCACTTTCGTCTTCAACTTCAAATCTCTTTGTCAACTTTTGAATGAAACCAATAATTTCCATTTTCTCTCACCTTAGTACATTATTATATTCAAGTTTTTCAACCAATTTGGGTAAAAAAACAGTACCATAAAACAACGACCAATTGCATCCTACAAAAATTTCTAGAGAGTACGTAATTCTTTTATTTACGAATTTAAAAGAATGGTTAACTATCTTGAATAAATCTATCATTACATCGACTAGGGACAAGAAGATGGTCAATAGTCTCTATCGTTACACGTGCTTCTCCTTCTACTTCTATCAACCACCTCACCTCTCATCTACTCCTCCGCTACTCTCACCTAAAATCTTGTCAAAATAAGCTTTGACTACGGAATCCAAGAGCTTGGGAGAAGGCAGTACATTGTTGCAAGTTACCACTCTCACAAAGGTTCATCAATCTTTTTAAGTCATTTGAACATTTGATCATTAAATGATAAATTATTTTATTCATGTAGATCTTATATCGTTCTTAAGTGCTATTAAAAAAATTTAAGAATCTTTTTCAAAATTATCAAGATTTGAAAAGGGAAATAACTTGGCTTCTCAAGATTGAGGAGGAAGGTCCTCGTGTGTGGTCTACTAACATATAGACAAATGTTTTTTTAATTATTTATTATCTTTTAATATCTCATCAATATCTCCTACATTTTCTCTTCCACCCTACATGTCCCTCCTTTTTTTCTCTTTTGCAATCTTCACCTTCTTTTTTTTAATTTACTTACTATATTTTTTAAATCGAATTTACTATATTTTGTTTTCCAAATCTATTGTATTTTTTTTACTGTATCTCTTCCATACTATTTCAAAAATAATATTTTTTTCATTGTTACCAAAAAAGAAATTTTGGTATTTTTTTCACAATGTAAAAGTACATAGAGCAGAAAGTTGAACTTTAAAAAAGAAAGAAAAAAAAAATGTTATTTCGTTTATCTTTTTTCCTGATATTTTTTAAATACAAAAGATACATTACAAAATTTTTGAAAAGTATAATTATTAAAACCACTTTTTACTATTTCAAAAACCTTGTCAAATTCATGCTAATCAAAATTTGACTAACATTTTTTTCGACGAGGAGCGCATATATAATTTGAACGAAAAAATTAGATTCTATCCATTCAATGGACGAAATTCTTGAATTGTAACTCAAATTGAATGATAAAATTTTTACTTTTTCAAAGAATTGAAGACTTGGGAAAGCTACGTAACATTAAGAGAAAAAGTTTGATTATAGTTGGAACGTCATGGAGTTTGGAAAACTTCTCAAGGAAGTCTTTTTTCTTTTTTTTTTTTGCATGATTTGAATTGCAATTAAATCAAAGTGTGGTAGATATAAGTCATTTTTAAGACATAGGAGATTTGGAAAAAGTGAGACAATTGGAACATGTGTCAAATGTACAAAAATTTCTCTTCAATATGGTGGGTATATTGTCATCATCTTCAATCATGGACCCTAAACTAACTTGACACCATCTTTTACTAAATTCTAGGAGGATGATTCTTCAATTATGTGACTTTGATTCCTTTACTAATCATACACAACTCCCAAGTCAAATTGATGTGGTTGATAGATTACATTTGGATCTCTCTGTTCACGCTCTCGTTTTCAAATTTTGTATGTGATCTTTTAAAAGTTTCAATTTCTTCTCTAATATTTCAAAAAATATTAGTTAAATGTCTACTTTACTAACGTGAATGGTGACTTTTTCTTTCCAAAAATAATCAATTAAGTTTCGACCTTGTCCATGGTTAGATTTTCAGATATATTGTATGGAAATTGGAATGGCCTCTCATTTCTTCTTATTTTAGTAATTGAGATTGAGTTATATTTAAGGTAAGATTTGTTTGAGTTTTTAATCAATGGACCGAATAAGGTGATATTTAACACCATTGTTTTAAATATCTATCGACATGTCCATGTATCTATAGGTTCGACATTGACATGAGGGGTAAATCGACATTTCCATAATATTACAAAAAAAATATAAAAATTATCAACAAAATTTCACTAATATAGACATAATATTAATTTTGATCATTTTTAACATATTTAGTAATGGTGAAACAACTATTTATTAATTTAAATATTTTTTTCGAGTTTTTAAACTACACTTACTATATGATTAGGAGCATATAATATGTGTTTTTTTTTTTTTTGAGTACAACGTATCGGGATGGAGAATCGAACTTACAACCTCTTGGTTAGAAATATATGTCAATTACCGCTGAGCTAAAACATATACCAATAGTAAAATTCAAAACTTATATGGTGATAAAATTATTTTATAGATCGAATATTATGGCCGACTTCATTTATTTCTAAAGAATATGAAAGAATTTATGATATGGTCCCATTTTTGGGTCATAAGATAAGGGTGGCTAAGCTTTCTCTCAAAAGTTGAATTTGAATTATCACCAACTACCATTAGCCATCTTCATCAAATAAGACACATAAAACAAGATTTAAGTTTGTTAATGAAAAACAAACAAAAAGAGAGCTTATCTAAAATACCAACCATAGATCACTATTTGAACTATAGTCTTCTTGTTCGGACTCCAACTTTATCTTAAATTATTTTTATTTTATTTAATATTTGCCATACTTATCATGATATATGATGTAACTATAACGACTCTACTTTGGTTAATGAAAACGATTAGATGTTGATTAAATATGCACCATAGGATATAAATTAATTAAACGATGATCTGATGTCCTAGCTCAAATTATTTATATTTATTATTTAGTTTCTACTTTGTTTTAGTACAACATGTGAAAGTGAGAGATTCAAGCATTCGACTTTATGATTGAGGATATATGCTTTAACCAGTTTAGCTATGGTCAGGTTAATGATTATTTTTCTATTTAGTCACTATAAACATCGTTAAATGAGGGTTGAGGTGACTTGTTAGAGAATTTGTTTAAGAAGGTGTGATATAGGTGATAGATGAACAAACTAATGAGCATGCCTAATATATTAACATATCAATAATGGTGTTAACATGTCGAGACTAAATAGAATCATAATATAAAGCCCAACTTTTAAGTTTAAAGACGAGATAGACACAATGTTTAAAGTAGAATGACTAAATTTATTAATTTAACCTAAAATTTATTATGGAGCTCTATTTTTTTCCCTTCACTTTACCTTTTCCTAAATTGTATTATTAAATTTTAATGGAATTGTGTGTCATGTATGTCAATTTAAAACATTTTCAAACCATGTGGGTATAATCTACATATTTTGCAACTCTTATAGGTGCAATTTGTGATTCTCTCTATAAAATAATTAGCGAACTTAACATGTACAAAAACATGTAGGGTCGATCGGTATTTAATAGTTATTTAATGTTTAATACAAAAACAAATTATTGAATTGGTTTTCAAGTTAGGTGACATGTTGTATAATTTAATATAGACTATGTTACATTATGTCACTTCATTTTATCATTTTGTATTAGCTTCAACTACATAAGTGATCATACTATTAAAAAATAAAAATTGATTAAACTATTAAGGGATTGTTTTTGTTTTGTTCCATATATATGTACTCATTTTGGCTAATCTCGTAAGCCAATTGCATCAACCTTCCTATCCAATATGCTAAAGCCACTCAATTAATTATTCAAAAATCATCTAAAATAATGTACATATCCAACATCTGACACATACATTGTTGACATATATTTATAATGTGCATATTCAATGGTTAAATAATATATATGTATAATGTACAAATTTGATACTTACAAACAAAATGTTAATTTTTTTCTTGATGAACCTGTCCAATGAAACAATCCCAAACAAATTGTTAAATATATTAATGAATTTAAATATATTAAAATGAATAGAAAATCTATAAAGCAAATGTATTTATATAGTATATTATGTACATTAAAATACATATCTGATACAAAACTCCTCATAACAACCAATTTCCACTTTTTTTTAGTACGTTAGTGATTTTTTAACCTACTACCTTCTGGTTAGAAATATATGTTTTAATCAATTGAGTTAAATTCAATAGATTAACCAATTTACATCATTTTTTAATTAATAATAAGTATCCATTGTTTATAATTAAATATAATAATAAAAATTTTAAATAAAAAAAATTATCATAATGGTTAATTAAATTATATAGAAATTTAATATAAAAATACAATTAATAATTTTCCCATTTAATATCATAGTTAAAACAATCAATATTTAACCTACTGGTAAGGTGAAGGGCAGAATATACAATAAAAATGCATAAAATAATAAAATATATTAAATGATAATTTATATAATTTCTTTAAGAGTGTGGCTATTTCTTAAATGGCTATTTGAGATTTTTTTTCCCTTTTTTTCCTCTTTTGTGTGTGTTTTTCTAATTAAGGGTATTAATGGAAGCCCACAAAGATCAGCAGATCTGATTATTTGGGCTTCCTCAACTGTGAGCCTTTTGTGAATGCATTTGGTTGGGTGACACTATAATTTGATTTTCCGAGAAGGTTTAAGAAAGTATAAGACTATTTCACCCTCAAGTGTAAACCAATAGGTTAAAGTCAATTTAATTATAGTTCAATTCTTTTACCTCACCTAAGATTTTTGAATTTAACCTAAATTCTGTCAATTTAAACTAACATTTGAATAAATTGTGCAATTTAAACTCTACTAAATGGTACAATTAATGTCTCAATTAGTTAAGTTTGCTTTTTTTAAGATGTGCGACTAACGTATAGTTGAATGAGGCTTTTCGGGTACTCATTCTTCTAGTTGTATTAGATTTTTCTAAGGTGAATTTACCGCAGCTTTTACAAAAATGTCAATTACTTTAAAGTCGCTCTTTAAATTAACTCACATCCAACTCCGAGTAAACATGAAACTCTACCTTTAATCGTATTACATTCTTCCCAAGATAACAATATACAACAATACACATCGAACATTATGAATTATAAAATAAAACCACATTCTGATGGGTAAAATCCCTTCAATTCAATGGTCACATAACCATCGGATAAAATCAACCTAAAGAATTACATGTTTTTCTTTCCTAACCAAAACAAAACCTTAAATAATTACGTATTTTTTCATCCTACAGCCTCAAACCAATGCAACAAAAAACCGACAAAGAAAACTATACCACAAGGATCAAAGTCTTGTTCCTTTTCCCATCTTATATCACTTAACTGATTATCCTCTTATGTAGCTCAAGCAGGGTTTCAACAACACTAACATTGTACAAAATATTGCAAATAAGTTGGATAAGGGAAAAGAGTTTGAAATAACACAAGCAAAAAGATTCAGACAAAATCATGTTGTTAGATTGAGGATCAATGAGGGAGCAACCCAAGAATGAGATGGATGAGTATGCATGTTGCCCGACTAGCAGAAGTGTCGAACGTATGAGGGGCGGGAGACGGTTTCTGACAATCAATCTCGCGTTTATGAACAGTGCACGTAGACGTCGTTATAACTTAGAGGACTGCTAAATTGTTGTAGGTGTGAGTGTGTGTTGTATCGGGTTAGTTCCGAACTTCGAATAGCTGAGGTTAAATACTGTAGGTGGGTAAGATGCCATATGAATAACTAAAAAGGTTAGTTCATGAACCCTGCTGGAGTTCCATAATATTTGGTTCATATCCATACGATCTTAACAATTTCATCAATCCCTTTAAGACTCCATATATTTCCTTGCTCTGAGAATGCCTCTCATCTAAGGAATAAAACTCAACCACGCTATCATTTACCTCAATCAAGCTACATCCTGGCAACTTTTTGAACCCGGTGTCCCTCATTAAAATCTTCAACCGTGCAACGTCTTTCCATCTACTAAGATCTCCATAAATATTCGATAGCATGACGTAATTTGCAGGGTTTTTGGGTTCGAGCTGAATGAGTTTCTGAAGAGCTAATTCTGCCAAATCAATGTTTTTGTAAGTCCTGCACGCACCTAGCAGGGCAGCCCAGATGACAGCATCTGCTTTGATCGGCATCCTCTTCACGAACTCAATTGCCCGGTCCAAAAGACCAGCTCGGCCAAATAGATCGACCATACAACCATAATGCTCAATCTGAGGATCAATGGAGTAGTCATGGACCATTGAGTTGAAATATGAGATGCCTTCTTCAACTAATCCAAGATGAGTACAGGAGCACAATACCCCAATGAAGGTGATTCCATCCGGTTTTTTGCCAGAGT
This sequence comes from Momordica charantia, assembly GCF_013281855.1. NCBI lineage: Eukaryota > Viridiplantae > Streptophyta > Magnoliopsida > Cucurbitales > Cucurbitaceae > Momordica > Momordica charantia. The sequence goes on along the minus strand of NW_028275162.1, from coordinate 19,274,293 downwards.
TCTTCATCCGGTGAAACAAATTTAACGCATCCGCCCCACATCCATGAGTTGCCAAGCCACAGATCACAGAATTCCATGAAATAAGGTCTTTTGAATCCATGCTCCCAAATACTTCCATTGCATTCTCTATCACACCGCATTTTGCATACATGTCTATCAATGCATTTCCAACATAAATGTTTCTTTTAAACCCGATGGTCGCAGCGTATACATGCACCCACTTTCCCAAATCAAGAGCTCCCAATCTCGCACAAGCAGACAACACAGTCACAAGGGTGGCATCATTGGGAACTACCTGGCCATCGAGTAGCATCCGTTTGAAACAACTCAATACATCAAAGAAACGCCCATTATGAGCATACCCTCCAATCAATCCATTCCAGGAGAAAACATTCCGCTCGGGCATCTCTTCAAACAGATGCTCGCAAGCCTCAACGTCCCCATTATTTGCATAACCACTCAACATTGTATTCCAAGACATCACATCACGGTACGGCATTGCATCAAACAGCTTTCTTGCTGCCTCCATATGCCCTATTTCAATATAACCAGAAACCATAATGCTCCACAGCACAACATCTCGTTCGGGTGCCAAGTCGAACAGCCGCCGTGCAAATGTCACATCATTGCACAAAATGTAGCCACTGATCATGGAAGTCCAGGCTACTATATTTCTCTCAAGCATTCCAACAAACACCTTGTAGGCAGACCCAATTGCCCTCCCACCAGAGTACACATCGATCAGAGTAGTAGCCACGAATTGGTTCCCTCTAAACCCACCCTTAATGACCTCACAATGAATCTCCTCCCCTTCCACGAATGCATTGATTTTGGCACAAGATTTGAGAACAAGAGGGAACGTGAAGCAGTTGGGTCTCACGTCCGTGCTCTTCATTTTCCCAAACAAAAGAACCACTTCCCTGTAAAACTCGTTGTGGGCATACCCTCTGAGGATTGAATTCCAGAGCGCCACTTTTGGGTCAGGAAAATGATCGAACAGATGGCGGGCATAAGCCATTCGCTTGAGATTAGCCCACGCAGACACAACATTTGGGGCTACATATTCATTGTGTTGAAACCCGTGGGTAATTATCTGGGCTTGAACTTTCTCAAGAAGCGCCACTGTCTTACATGATCGTAACAGAGAAATGAAGTGGTCTTCAAGAACTCTGTGGGGCTGCTTCTGGACTGAATCTAACAAAAGCTTCGCTATTTTTCCCGAAAAAATGAACACAATCTCAATTAAACTATGCAGCTAAATCCAACAAAAATTGGAAAAATTTTCAAGCTTCTGAGTAGGATTGAAAACTTCAACTTCAAAAGTTTAACCGATACGTATAGAGACAGAGAGGAGGAACCAAAATCGATTGAACCGTCACTGGCCTTCTTGGACGAACGGATTGAAATCTAGCCCGAGAGAAAAAAGGGACTGTGTGTTGTTATCTAAATTATATGTTGATTTCAAATCTGCTCCAAGTTCAAGACGTTCAATTCAATCTCAAATCTTTGGACTTTTTTCGAAAGCAAAAACAAAAAACAGATAAAAAGAGAAAAACTCTCATTGGCATTTTGTTTTATTATTTTTTTTTGGTGATAAAATTAAAACTTTTAAAATCAACCTTTTATATAATTTCATTGGTTTCAATTTGGTTGAATTATACAAAATTAGTTGAAATTGTAGTTTCAAAAGTTTTATTTCTACCCTCATCAACTTTTAAAATTGTTTTAAAACAACGTTCCGTCGACCTTTTTGTTAAAAAGAACACGAAAATGTGGCATGGCGATGAGTTGTAAAAATAGAAATACACATAAGTATTATAATTTAAATTGGGTTCCTAAATTTTGACAGTACTACAGAAGTATGGATACTCATTTCATTCTTTGCTTACTATGCTAGGGTTGTATTAAAAATAATGTGTCATCTATCAAAATTAACTCATGGTGTGATCCCATGTATTTCTATTTTTACAACTTACAGTTATGTTACCTCGCCACCACATCACATTTCTTTCTTCTTTCTAACTGACATCATTTTGAAATAAATTTTAAAGCGGTTGAGTCAAAATGAAACTTTTAAAATAATAGGTTTATAATTAAAATATATACCCTAAAGTACAGTGACATTTGGTATAATTTAATCTTTCAATTTTGCCGCAAATTTGTTGAAAGTTAAAATTCAATCGCAAACCTTTTTAATTTGTTTTTTTAAAGAAAACTTTCATTAGCCAGTTTTTCCTTGCTATCTTGACTTGACCTGCAACACAACTGCTATAAAATTTTATTTGTGATAAAATTATAACTTCTAAATATATAATTTAATTAGTTTTAATTTAAATTTGTCGAAAATTTTCTGGGAACAATTTTCTCTTAGCAAATTAAAATTTAAGGGTAACTAACTACCTAAAGGAACTTTTGTATAATTTAAGGACTTTTTTTTAGTAATATCATATCAAGCTAAGTCCAAATTAGAGGGATTAAATCGGAACTATGTCCACTGTAAGATCTAAATTGATAGTTTAACCAAAGTACCATTGCAAGAGTTTTTCTATAAATAATGTAGTTTAAATAAATAAAAATAAGATTAGATTTTTTAAAATATTGGCTGGTAAATGTTAAGAGTAATCGCTAATGCACCAGCCCAAAAGCCCAATATTGTAAATCTGTGTAAAAGCCCAATATTGTTAGAGGTCCAATAATCTCTATATATATATGACCTTTAACTCATTTGTAAACGTATGGATGGAGAAATAAAACAAATCCATCATTGCGTTCAAGAAAGTGTGTTTGTTCTCTGTAAAAATTGCACATGAAGATTACAATTATATTTAAAGCATAAATCACGAGACCGACTTGGGTATGACTTTACCATAATCTCAAATATTACGTTACTAGGTGGGGACGGTTGAGAATCTATATATAAAAATTAAATTTATCAAATCGATCAACTGATTGAGCAGTGATTTATTCATCCATGTATGAGGGAGAGATCTTGTGTTGTTTAATCCTATTACACTCCTACCATTTCATCAATCTCATTCTCATTCTTTATTTTGTGGGCTCCACGTATATATTTATTAGGCTCATACATTTTTTAATTTTAATTTCTTTTTACTTTTATAACTTCTTCTCCATTTATACTTCCATTTTTATTAGTTGATGTAATTTTATTATATAATATTGTATTTATAATTAGCTAAAAATAAGAAAGGAGTATACTAATAATTGTAATATATATGATTTCGATTTTGATTTGAAACAGTTTTATTAAATAACATTAAAGGAATTTTTATTACGATTCCAAAAAATTTTTGCTAAATAATATCACAGAATAACGTTTTCATTCTAATTGATTTTATCACGACTCATTCGGATTCCTGATAAAAACAATGCTATGGTTAGAATTTTGTTTTTCAACCATATTAATTTTTGACCTTCTAAGTACGATAATCTATTTTCCTGACACGGGGTGATTGGAATTTGGAAGCATTCATTGCCACTGCCAAACCTCCCAAATGTGTGTCAGATGAGCCCAGAGAGGAATGATAGCATACATGCAGATGCAGGAACGCCAATAGAACTCGGAACACCAATCGTCACAGTCAATCCACATCGACCACGTGGAGCTCAGTGACTGGGCGTTCAGTCACCATCGGGTCACATTAAGGTATCCGGGACTGGATATACTTTATGCCTCTGCAACCCCATAGGCCCAGCAGCCCAGAAACTGTCCATCTTTCCACTTTCCCAACGCGCCGCGTCAAAGCGTGGATATTCAAATTTATAAATAAAATTAATTCGACTAAATAAAAATTATTTTATTTTATTTCATCATTCCTCAATTCTCAAAATTAGTTAATTTTAATTTTAGGCTCTTAAAAAAAATTCATTTTAATCTTTAAACTTTAAAAAGTAATAGTTTTAGTTCTTCCTTTTTAAGATAATTTTTTATAATATATCCAATGAGTTGATCTTTAATCTTTTAAAATATTTTATTCTTGATCTATTGTAATTTTTCGATTAGGTATGTTAAATTTTGTTAGTGAAAATGTGATGTGTATTACATTATAGTTTTATCAATATAATTAGATATCGGCCTCTCACAGCATTTTGATAAATAGGAAAAATTTTGTTGATGAATAGGTTAGATTTCATGTGTTAAAGTAACATATAATTGGTATTTCAACATTTTAAAATAAGTTATTTAAACAATAATTTAGTATCTATATTTTTTTGTTGACAATTTTTATCAATTTTTTTTATAAAATGACTTAATTTAGAAGTTCTAAGAATAAAATTGAAACTTCCATAAATTGAGAATGAGAATATTTTGCCTTCATAGAATTTACTCTAGTTCGTTGACACGTATGAGCTATTTCAAAAAGAAATAATAATTAAAACTATTTATCTTTGTTTTTATATTTTTGACGAACGTAATTTTCTAGATACCTTTATATTAATAGATTTTCTCAATTGGCTGTTCATAAAAAACAATTTTATTTATTTTCTAAAAACATTTTGTAAACAATGATTCAAGTTTATTTCTCAGGTTGTTAATCAAATTTTTAAAGATGATTTGATACATGGAAATAGAAATCACATCCACACAGTCTCTTATTTAACAAATGTAAAATTCTTTTTTCATTTTTTTTTTTTGAGAATTAACAAACGTTCATAATGAATCTTTTAATGTGAGGACATTAAAAATATAAAAATATTGTGCTCTTTTTACTTTTAATTTAATATTTAAAGGGTTAATTTTACTATTCATTTAAACTTATGGTTTTATTTTATAAAATCAAAAGTTAAAATTAAGATTAATCGAACTAAGTAGGATGGTTCAAAAGTTAAAATTGCTGAGTTCCCTCTTAAAATGAAAAAAAAAGCTATTAAATTTGAGAAAAAATAAATTAGAAGTAGAATAATATTCTCCTCTTCTAGTTTTAGTGCAATGTCTTATGTTATTTATGTCATATAAATTTTGCAATATACATATTTTGCATCTTTATACTTACCTGAACAATTTAAATTTATTCTTAAAATATTGATTACACAAAATATAGTATAATATTTGAAACAATTAAGAATGAAGCATGTTTCAACCTAATTTCTACCCACTCTAATCTAACTACTCTATTTTGCTAATTGGTTCAAACCAACTTTATCTTCCTAGTTAATAAGTTTGATTTTGATAGTTTGAGATTTAAAAGCTTTAGATAATTAAATCAATTAAAACAAATAAAAGCTTGTGTTTAGTAGCTGTATAAAATATTTTATAATTATTTGGTATCGAAACACAAAACAAGAAATGAACAAAGAACCAAAGTTTAAGAAATCAGATTTCTAATAACTATATAATTGAGCTAAATATGTTGATAAAGTGTTTTTTTGTATCTATTATAGTCGATTAGGAGTTAGATCAAGATTCGAAATTCAAATTAACATCTATCTGCTTTCGACATTTTCTTGCATTCTTTTAAGTACAACCTAAATGTGTCATGTGATATCCGCTCTTGAGACTGTAGATGGTTGGTTCAAACCATGAGTCTTAAGATAAAAAATTAAACATACCACTCACCTAGAAAATTTTCCTAATTCTATTTTGGGTAAATTTTTTTTTCTTTATTCAATTTTAAAAGTTATTCTATATTCAAACTTTCAAACTAATAAATGTGATGAAGATAGGGTTGTTAATTGTTATATTTATTTATTTTTTACTTAAAGGATTTCATTGGAATATTCATTTACATTGTGGCTTAGTACTCTCAAATGCACATTATTTCTAAAGAATATATAAACTTATAATAAGATTGAGTTTTGTATAGGGGCTACGTGATAATATTTCAAACCTTTCTTAAAATATCATCCAATATAAGATAGTTATAGGCCAAACACACATGATTACAATCAAACAAGTTATTGAAAAATAAAATATATCTTGTTGTTATCGATAATGTATATAAATTAATTTAATATTTCTTCAACTATGTTTTTGTTTACTTGCACATGCTCGTCATATCTGTTGAGCGTTGAATTAAATTTTAAAGCTGAGTCGTTACTCTATAAATTATAGAATATAGATATGGAAGGATACGGACGAGAATATTCAGATAAGTTTGGAAAATAATTATAATAATAAATAAATTCATTAAGAAAGAAAAATGTTTTTTTTTTCTCCTTCCTTTTTTTGGGTTAAGAAAGGAATTGGGTGGTGGCTTTGGGAGGCCATGAAAGGTCAGAATTAGGAAAGGAAGGACAAAGGGCCAAAATGAATGATTAGTTGGTGGGTGCGCACGGCCGTACAGGATTGCAGCCCAAGATTCCTCTTTCCCTGTTTGGAATCTTGTGGTATATTCCTATTTTAATTTTTGACCAAAAATATTTTTTATAGTTAAGAAAACTTTTTAAATTTTAGTTTGTTAGGTTTCTTTTTTATAATAATTTAGTATCTAAATTTTACTATTCAACAATTTAATCTATATATTTAAAATTTAAAACAATTTAGTCAATACTATAAAAAAATCTCATCAAAATTGAGCGTGAATTTTTGTTATAAATGATTTAGTCTTTTGTAATATAAATACAGTCGGTTATTTATACTACAAACTTTAAACTACAAAATCTAAGTTGTTATGTATTAAAATTTAGAGACAAAATTTTTACTAATTCGAAAGTAGAATGATCAGATGGTGGTTGAAGCTCGAAGTAAAATCTTTACTTCAATGAGAGTACAAACAAGATTTTAAATGTTGGTATCCATAGAAAAAAATATTATAAAAATACTAATGAAAATATCTATTAGATGTAAGGTTGATGGATCTTTTTTAAAAAAATTAGATAAATAAAAAACCTATAACAAATATTTAAAATAACAACTAAATAGGTTAAATAAGTTAAAAATTATTAATATTAATATCATATTTATATTAGCATTATTTAGTTTATATTTTTTATATATTTTTTTCATACTGTGAAAATGTCAGTTCGGTTGTTTACATCAGCGTCGAATCCATAAATATATAAAAAAATATTGCGTGAATAGAAATTTAATACCTTTGGGATCAAAAGTGATTTTTTTTTTACCCAATAAGGACAAAATAATGGAGTATAAAAAGAGGGTTTTGAAGGCAGATGGCAGTGATCTTTATCTGAAAATAATGGTTGGGTTGGGTGGGGAAAAGCGTTACGTCACCGACAGCACATAGATTGGTGACGAAAACGGAATCCACTCGAATATTCACCATTTTATTAATTAATAAATTAATTCACCATTTTTTATTTTTTTATAACAAATATGAGACTAATTAATTAATTTTCACACTCAAACTTTTCAATCAATTTTTACTCTAAATTTTCTATTTCATTAAGTACGCTGAGATAAGTGTCACAATTGTCCATTTAAACATAAATTTATTGTAAATAAAATCAGCTTGGAGATTCAAATCCTTATATATTGTTTGTAGTAGATATTGCAACCTTTACTTTAAATATGAATAACTATAACAATATTTACCTACTAAATATTTCTTCAAATAAAATTTCATGTGTGATTTATAAAACATTGACCTAGTACAAACTTAAATCAACTGGTTGAGATATCTATATTTGACCAAAATGTTGTGAGGTCGAATGCTCACCGTAACATGTTGTTGCTTAAAAAAAATAATTGATGAAAATTTAAAATAAGTACGATAATAAAATTAGATTTTCTTAGAATAAAAACTATTGGTTTTAAGAGATAAATACAGTGGTGATTTTTATGTTTCTACCATTTCAATTTTATTCTTTATATAAAAAAGAAAAACCAAAATTTAACTCCATACTTATTTTTGAAGATTTATGATATGGGAGCTTTTTATGATATCACCTAGATATTAACATCATTATTCCTCTTGGCTCTTTCCATAATTGTGAAAGAAAAGAGCAATTTCATTTATTTTGAAATGCATTTCTACATCATTTAGCTCAGGAAAATTTAGAATATCCCACCAACTCTAACTTTATTAAAAACTTAACCTAATCTTTTCTTAAAAAAAAAAAAAACTTAACCTCATCTTATGCAATTTTTTTAACCAAATAAAGCGAGGTGAATATTCAGCATTTAAAAGTCAACTTATTAAAAAAGTTAGTAAAAATAAAACTAAAAAAGCAAGGCTAAAATACATATTTAAGTTTCTATTGATTAAATATATTTTTTTTAATTTAGTCAAAAATTTTATAAAATTTTCCTTTAGTCTATTATGTTTAATAAATATTTTTTAAAAATTATATTCTTCTTGTCGGTGAATAGTAAAAGTTGGCTAACACATAACATAATATTCACTAAAGTACAAAATTTTACTTGAATCAGACAAGTTAGAAATTTTACTCTCTTAAATGCCTAATTTTCTTCTAAATTTTTAAAACTCACCAAATATCATACCATAAACTAATTCCAAGATTCTAATAGAGATATAATTGAAAAAGGTAAAAATATAAAAAATAAATTGAGATTTTTTGAGTAATAACGACAAAGCTATACTTTTTTAAATATTGAGAATGAAATCAAAATTTAAAATTTAACCAAATAATAATAATAATAACAACAATAAATATATATGGAATTTTTATTATAAAATCAGATAACTACTGTTAAAATAGTTGGACTCTCGAAGAAGAAGAAAATAATAATAATAAAGAATTAAAAATGCTTGGGTTTGGCTTATTCAAAACTTCCATGAAAAAATATAGATTCGTTACACTACGCGACGCCCCGCCCTCGATATTTTACTCCAAGCGTTCTTCTAAATCGGCTGCCATAAATTCTCCGATCAATTTTACAAATCTCTCTCAAGCTTCTCTCTCTCTCCTCTGCGTGATTATGGAGCTTC